>NW_006921783.1:884111-922849 GCF_000298275.1 Orycteropus afer afer | reverse complement strand
TGCGATATGCTGATGACACAACTTTGCTTGCTGAAAGTGAGGATGACTTGAAGCACTTACTGATGAAGATTAAAGACTACACTCTGCAGTACAGATTACACCTCAATATAAAGAAAACAAAAATCCTGACAACTGGTCCAATAAACAGCTTCATGATGGATGGAGAAAAGACTGAAGTTGTCAAGGATTTCATATTACTTGGTTCTACAACCAACACCAATGGAAGCAGCAGTCAAGACATCAGATGACATATTGCATTTGGCAAATGCAATGAAGAGCAAAGATGTCTCCTCAAAGACTAAGGTACGCCTAACCCAAGCCATGGTATTTTCAATCGCCTGGACATTTTTTTGTTATCTAAATGGACTGGACAATGAATAAGGAAGACCAAAGAAGAGTTGACACTTTTGAGTTGTGGTGTTGGAGAAGAATGCTAAGAGTACCACGGTCTGCTGAAAGGACTAACAAATCTGTCCTGGAAGATGCTCCTTGGAAGCAAGAATGGCCAGACTTCATCTCACCTACTTTGGTGAAGTTGTCAGAAGGAACCATTCACTGGAGAAGTATATAATGCTTGGTAAAGTAGAGGGTTGGCAAAAAAGGGGAAGACCCTCAAGGAGATAGATTGACACAGTGGCTGCAATGATGGGCTCAGGTATAGCAAGGATCGTTGAGGCTGGCACAAAACCAGGCAGTATAATTCTGCTGTGCACTGGGTCGCTATGAGTCAGAGACGACTTGATGGCACCTAACAACAACAGCAGGGATGAAAAAAGACCAGTGGTTTCCAGAGATTACGAGGAAAAAGAGGATTTGACTACAAAAAGTAGGTGGAATGATGGAACTGTTCTGTTTTCTTGGTGGTGGTAGTAGTTACAAGACTAAATACTTACCAAAACTCATAGATCTGTGCACCAAAGAGGTTTATTGCATGTAAATTTTAAAATATTTTTTAAAATTCAATAAAAATGTTTAAATGATAAGCCATCTCTGAAACCTCCTATATCTGTGCACTGTATTGCTTGCTATTCCTATTCAAATAGGACTTGTAAACCTTTTCCTGATCTGTTTAAAAACATTCCAAAGAGTTTCAGAGATGTTTGAAACCTTGTTAAAAAACACTTTCTGAACAAGTTTGCAAGAACAACTGATGGATTATAGTTCAGCAAAGTTCAGCAAAAACCTTTGTGTAATTGGTAGATGTGTTAGAAAACAAAAATCATGACTTTTATAAGCACAAAGATACTAATCTTCCACTGGGACCCACCTTTCTTTGTAAGGAAGCTTTTTTTAAAGAAAGCAACTGTTAAATGAAGTATTCTCCTTTAGGACATACCTCTAAATTACTGTATCAGAAAGTGATAAACCAAGATTTTTTTTTAAAAAAAGGGGGCATATTTTATCCCATAATCTTTAATAAAGTAAGTTTAAAAACAATTTATAATGGTTTATCTTTCATCCTTTTCAATTTCCTGGGGTTTTTGTACATGTCTATATTGTACATGTATATATATTACATAGCAATACACACTAGTACTCATATGTTGTTGTAGTTATGTGCCGTCAAGTCATATCTGACTCATAGCGACCCTTCCTTGGGTTTCCGAGGCGGTATCAGTACGGAAGTAGATTGCCCAACCTTCCTTCCGAGGAGTAGCTGGTGGGTTTGAACTACCAACCTTCTGGTTAGCAGTCAAATGCCTTAGGCACTATGCTACCAGAGCTCCTAGTACACATATATAATATATAAATAAGTATACATATAATGAAGTCCCTGGGTGGTGTAAACATTTAAGTGCTCAACTACTAGCCAAAAGGTTGGTGGTTCAAACCCACTCAGAGGTACCTAGAAAGTCAGGCCTAGCAATCTGCTTCCAAAATATCACAGCCTTGAAAACCATAAGGTACAGTTCTACCCTGCATACACGGGGTTGCTATGAGTCGGAATTAACTCAATAGCAACAGCAGCAACAATAAATGATCAGGAGTATACCCTCCAACATTTAACTGGTAGGTGTATATGATTTTAAAAATTTGGAGGCTACTGCTCTGGGAGTTCCAGTCTGCTACAGGGCAGGGCCTAAAACTACCTTTCTTTCGCATGACACAGATTAGAATTCCTAGAGAGAGAGTGGCACGTGGCACAGAAAAGAAGTGCCAGCCAGGGCCCCAGAGGTGTCCTCCCAGGGCCGCCAGGATTCCTCCAGGCCTGTTTTACAAGAGTATGCTGGCAGAATCCCACACTCTGCCAATGGTGCTGAACCCAAACAGGGCTGGGCTAGTGAGTGGCAACACTTAGCCAGGTACCCCTAAGCAACAATGTCGACGAGTCTCTGTTATCCCTAGTCTGGTACTCAGGACTGGCTGCGTTTCCTAGGGCAGAACTCTGGAAACTCTTCTACCATGGTTTCCACCCTGGAGCCCCTGCCAAGTCAACATTTATGATAGGAAAAACAGCCACTGAGAACAACAGGCATCTTGCAAATAGACACAGACAAGAATAGACCCGGCTGGGTTGCCGTATTCTGTGGGGCCCAGCCCCGCCTGGCGCAACCTGGCACAGCCCAACACTCCCTTGGGTGAGGGTGGTACTGAAGGTGGGGAGACTGAAAGGAAGTTAGGGAAGCAATTAGAATGAAACAAACAGAATTTCAGACCAGGATATCCCAAACAGACGGTCAGACACATTTGTTTGCTGTCATTACTGCCAGGCAACAAGGCAGCTCTTTTCCATGTTGTGCATCAACCAAGGCTGGTGTTTAGGCCTCCAGGGGAAAAAAAAAAAAAAAAAATATTTTTTTTTTCAACTACACAAAACTTTTCTTCTGTCCTTTAAAGTAACAGTTCCAGGCCCAGCCCTTCCAGACAGCTCAAAGGAACGGAAAGGGCTTTGAGTTTCCTGTTTAGTAGCCCAAACCACTGATTTTTGGCCCCTTTGAAAGCCTGGAAGGCAGCCACTCCTTTCAGAAGTAAGAGGACACTATCCTATACTTTTTGGGGAGAGGATAACATAGCAAACATGCAGGCTGCTTTCCCCCGGTGACAGACACCACTGATCTGTCTGAAGCATGCAAGTCCTCATTCTTTCTCCTCCCTTACTGAAAGGAAAAGCCCTAGATGTCAGCCCTCTCTCTCCAGGTCAAAAGCCCTAATGGGTCATCCAATCAGCGTGCCTACAAGGTTCCTGGGACCCTAGTCCTCACGTTGGAGTCCATTTCACTTGAATAGACTCAGGCATGAAGGGCCGACCAGAGGGACACAGCCCCTCAAACTCAGGCCCCTCCTCTTACTGGGAAGCTCAACCATTGGCAACTGAGCACAAGACTCAAGAGGGAGTACGGCGTCAAGAGAAGAGGCAACAGGTGTCCACTGGCCTAGCCAGCTCTACCATCTGGGAGCTAGATGATCCCAACCTATCAGTGTATGGTAAGAGAGTCTACTCTTGGCACAAGAAGACCCAGGTTCAAATCCTGGTTTCACAACTTCAACTTAATAGCTACCTGACCCTGGGAAAGTTATTTAACCTCTCTCAGCCTCCATATCTTTTAAATCTGTAAATGGAAGCCAGGCCTACATCACAGGATTGCTGAGAACAATAAGCAAAACAAGGTAAATTATGTACAGCATAAAAAGAATGTCTAAATTTCCTCATTGGCCTTCTCAGGATCCTTGAGAAAAGAGATGAAAAGGTTGACCCTAACCTGTCCTAGCTGGACAATGAATAAGGAAGACCAAAGAAAAATCTGTCCTGGAGGAAGTATGGCTGGAATGCTCCTTGGAAATAAGAATGCCCAGATTCCATCTCACCTGCTTTGGTCATGTTGTCAGAAGAGACTACTCCTTGGAGAAGGATGTCATGCTTGATTAGGTGGAGGGTCAACAAAAGAGGGAGAGGCCCTCAACAAGATGGATTGACACAGTGGCTCTGGCTCAAGTATAGCAAGGATTGTGGAGTTGGCATGGGATCAGGCAGTGTCTTGTTCATAGGGTCACTATGAGTCAGAGATGACTTGATGGCACCTAAGAACAACAACCACCTACTTAGTTCTTCAAACTTCTTTGGTCTCCTTCTTTCTCTATTATACCAAAAGGCACGTCTTTCCTTCTTTGAAATTCAATGTCTCCATAAAAATGGAGGGAATGAACTGGGATACCCCAAATCCTTTCCAGTTATAACATTCTGTGATTCCTCCCTGCTTCAAGCACCCACACTACTATTCTAACCTCCATTTCACAGGCATGATGTTACTGGACGGACTTCAGACTGCCAGAGTTTGAGTCCTGGCCTTGCCATATACTAGCTATACTAGTAACTTGGACAAGCCACTTACCACCTCTGAGCTTTAATTCCCTAATTTGTAAAATAAGCACAATAAAATAGTACTGTAACTCACATAATGTTTGTATAAGAAATAAATGAGATCCTGGAGTCCTGCTGGTGTGGTGCCTAAGACATTTGACTGCTAACCAGAAGGCTGGTGGTTCAAACCCACTAGCCGCTCCTCAGAAGGAAGACTGGGCAATGTACTTCTGTAGTGATACTGCTTTGGAAACCCAAGGAGGGGTCACTATGAGTCAGATCCAACTCAACGGCAGTGAGTTTGTTTTTTTGGTGTATATAAAAGTGCTTCATAAACGTCAAAGCTCTATTTCCAATTGTTATTAGAATTTGTTTTTATCATACAGCTGTAAAGGAACTCAATGGTATTATATATAAAAGAACTCAATATAAAGTTGAGGTTCTTTTAACTGAGATACAATTCACATACTGCAAGATTCAGCCTTTTAAAGTATATAATTTAGTGGTTCTAAGTATATTCACAAAGTTGTGAAACCATCACCATCTAATTCCAGAAGAC
Organism: Orycteropus afer afer; assembly: GCF_000298275.1. Taxonomy (NCBI): domain Eukaryota; kingdom Metazoa; phylum Chordata; class Mammalia; order Tubulidentata; family Orycteropodidae; genus Orycteropus; species Orycteropus afer. The sequence continues at coordinate 917,990 of NW_006921783.1, read as the reverse complement.
TTTCATCACCCAAAAAAAGGAAACTTTAGCCATTAGCAGTCACTCCCTATCTCTCGGCCCAATTATCCCTGGCAATCACTAATCTAATTTCTGTCTATGGAGTTGCTCAACCAGAAACCAAACCTGCTGCTGTTGAGTCAATTCCGACTCATAGTGACCCTATGAGACAAAGGAGAACTGCCCCATAGGATTTCCAAGGCTATAATCATTACAGAAGCAGACTGCCACATCACATCTTTCTCCTGTGGAGAGGCTAGTGGATTCAAACTGCTGGTCTTTTGGTTAGAAGCCAAGTACTTAAGTACTGCACCACCAGGGTTCTTAATGGAGTTGCCCAAGGAACTATATATTATGTTGTTGTTATGTGCCTTTGAGTCAGATCTGACTCATAGCAACCCCTCCTTGGGTTTCTGAGGCAATATCACTATGGAAGTAGATTACCCCATCTTCCTTCCGAGGAGTGGCTGGTGGGTTTGAACCGCCAGCCTTCTGGTTAGCAGTCAAGTGCCTTAGGCACTATGCTACCAGAGCTACTTACTATATATTATAAGGGATGGTTATTGTCTTGGTTCTCCAGTGCTGCTATAGCAGAAATACTACCAGTGGGTGGCTTTAACAAACAGAAATTTATTCTTTTACAGTTTAGGAGGCTAGAAGCCCAAATTCAGAGTGCCAGCTCTAGGGGCTGGGTGAAGGCTCCTCAACCTTGGCTTCAGCTCTGCCTCTTGTTCCAGGCCCACTGGAGCTGGAGGCATCTCCTAACTCATGTAGCTGCTGGCTGCTGAGGCTAACGAGCCAAGGCTGGCAGGTAAAATGGCACAGCAGGCAACATGGTAGTCCACTGGTTCAAGTCCAGGAACTGAAGATGAAGACTCAGCCAAATGCAGGAACCAAATGCGCCAAAAGAGACCTTGCCCAAGGCTTCTCCATATAATACCAGAAGCAGGCCACACCCTGAAGGTAACTCCTCTTCAACTACTTAGCTGCTCACAGCAGACTCCTCCATGGAGGTGATTACAATCTCATCATGGGAAATAACTATATCCAGCTGCCAAGCAACTGAAAACCACAGCCCAGCCAGGTTGACACACACCCCTTAACTACCACAGTTATCATAAACTCCTTTTAAAGTACTTCTAGGCACCTCAGTGAGGAGGAGGTAGCAGAAGTCTTCAGGCAGAGATAAAAGGAAGGTTATTAAAACCCATGCCCTTAAATGCTGGCTAAATGCCTCACCTCAATACTGATTTGACATTCTGCAGGGAAGGGTCAAGTCAGTACTTTTTTCCTTTTTCATTCTCTTCTCTGTCCATGGTTAGGCCTGATGGGATTTCCTATTTAGAGTCAAAATAAGCCACAGGCTCCATTGCAAAGAGTTGAAACCCAAGCAAAATAGCACTGGATCCTGTTTGGATTTCACCCTTGAGGAAGCATATGGGGAGAGTGGAAAGGGTGATAAATAAAGAACAATGAAAATTATGAAAAGTTCTAGAATTAGAACCTGAGTGCAACTTAAAAGAAACTGTGAACACTGAGCTAAAAGGAAAGAAGACTGAAGGGGATTTCTTCCATCTCTCTGCAATAAAAAACAAAAGGAAGTGGACTCTGATGGAAATAAGAGAGACTTGGGTTAATTATAAAGGAAGAATTTCCTGACTCTGTCTTCCACACTGGGACACAGGTCACCAGGAAAGAACAAGGCCATCCATGTGTGTTCATGGCTCACAAACAGCTTTCATCTAGTCCAGACGTCTTTGAGATGGGGACAAAAAGTCATGCATGCTGCCTAGGGGCAGGGGAATGGCCCCATGGTACTACAGGCCCTTCTTCCCATGGCTGTGAACTACACACAGGCTGGTGGGTCTCAATTCACCCTCACATTCCCTAACCAGATGGAGGGAGGGACAGGGAAGGAACTGGCTCTTGAGGAGGAAATATCTGCTGTGTGGAGTCATAAAATTCCAAGGGCATGGGAACATACACGATGCCTAGAAATGCAAAAACAAAAGGTGGTGAGAGAAAAATCTCAGTAATTAGGGTACAGTTGCACAGCCAATTATTATAATTGTTGTCAAGAAGTTGTATACCTGTAAAAAGTTGAATTGGCAAAAGCTGTGTGATACATATATTTACAACAAAGAGTAGCTGCTGAGGCTGTTTATGTACAACCAAATACTTCATGGGATTTGGTCCCTTGGTTTAGAGGTTTAGGGTCATGGTTTCATGGGAAATCCAGTTAATTAGCCTAATAATGTTTAGTGTTTAGTGCTTCTGTTCTACCTCCTAATTCACTGCATAGTGCCAGGAGCTTAAAAACATACAAGCAGCCATGCAAGGCCTAACAACTGGTCTCTATTCACCTGGAGCAATAGAGGAAGGAGGAGAGTCAGGAATAGGAGGAAGACATGGAATGTGTGGCTAACTGCCTCCATGAACAGCTGCCTCTTTTGTCATGAGACCGGAAGAACTGAATGGTGCCTGCCTACCACTGAATATTTTGATCCAAGATTCCTGATCAAAAATGGGAAAATGCAGAACAGAATTTCAAATTTTCATGGACTCTAGATTTTCTGGAGCCATGGAGGGTGGATAAACCTGTGAAACGACTGCTCTGAGATAATCTTTAAACCCTAAACCTAAAATATGCCCCCAAATCTTCTTAAAACCAAACAATAGTTTAGCTTAACTGAAAAAGACATGCCTTGAGCATCATGCTCTTTTAAGAACTACCTATATGGGATCAAATTGCCGATGGCAACTCAAAAGATTAGACAGGATTGTTGGGGGCAGTTTAATGAGAATGTCATCAATATCACTAAATTGTGCATGCAGAAGTTGTTGAACTGGTGTATGTTTTGCTGCATACATTCTCAACAACAAGGTAAATAAAAGCCAGAGAGAAAAAAGGCAGTGAGAGTGCATGAGTGCTGGAGGCGGGGGTGGAGCTGGGGCGCTAAACCACTTAATGATCAGACCTTTCAAATTCACCTTCTGCTGATAGACATGGGCTGCTTCAGGGATGGCCCCACAAACGGTGACAAAGAGCCTGCAAGTCCTGCCCCCCCCCCCCCCCCAGGTCTCATGTCTGCCTGCCGTTCAGTGAAAAGGATGTGAGCTTTGGAAGCCTGGAAGGCCTTGGACCCTGGCGACCCCTACCAGCTGTTTAACCTTGGGTGAATCACTTTATCTCTGAGCCTCAGGGTCCCAACTACAGAAGGGGAAAATATCATGCCTATTCCAGGGGAATGTTGTGAGGACTAACTGAATGAGTATATATAAAATATAGTACCTGGCTCATACAAAGCACTGAGTAATTGTTTGCTTCCTTTCACACTACTATATAGGCTTTTAGGGTTTAAAAATGGGGGCCACATAACTAGTCTAAAGGGGCTTCCCCAAACACTCTTGCAAATTCCAGCTAGAGACCCCACAGTCCCCTTCCCACCCCTCTCCCAACTGTCCTAAGGGCTTCAGATGTAGCTCAGGCGGTGTGGTTCCCTCCTGAACCAAGAGCAGGATAAGCCTCTCCAGTCTGTGGCAAAGGGTTAGGACAGTAGATGCCAATGTAAACATGCAACCAGTGGGAAAACAGATGCTGCCAGCACTCAACATCCTGCATCCCCTCCCCACTCTCCACAGCGAGTAAGGCAGGGAAACATGCATTCCTTGGAAGGATACAGAGCGGGGGGTGTGATAACCAGACAAGCCCCATCCTCTACAGAAGAAAGGCTGACGTGTCACCCTCGCTAAGTCTGGGCATATTTGATCAATGTTTATTTCTGAGTGGTCAGAGAGGTTGGCTTCAGAGTTAAGAGACTGGGGGCACTGGAAGCAGGATGCCATTATAGCCAGCCAGCAGTTAATAGTTGGGCCCTTTGCAATGCAAACAGTAAAAATTAAACTTTTAAGAAGGGGGCTGAAACAGTGGAGTTTACATTTCTTTCAAAGTCATCAGGCCTCTGAAAACAACTCTCTAGGAGTTGCTGGAGTTAAAGGGATAATAACCCTAAGAAGGACAGATTGGTACCAATTTCCTGTTTCGCTCTATACTTCTGTTCCCAAAGCCAACTGGGCTCTAGCAAATTAAAAAAAAAAAATGTCCTTATACTACAAAGAATGTCTATGAAGTTGAGTGGGCAATACCTAGAGACCCCCAAGGAAGTTCTCTCTTGCAACCAATCCAGGCAAAAAGGCCAGAAAAATGCTCTCCTCCAAGACTGTACACACTATAAAGGAAACTACTTTCAAAATATTTTCCAACTAGCAATCACCTTGCAAAAAGCAATTTGGCTTTTGTTCTCAGTTCTTTTTAACCAGATCAACACCTACCTGAGGCTAATGAGTGGGGACTGATCAGACCAAGAGGGACCACCAGGGGCCCAATGCTGACTATTCCTCAGAAGGCATGAGCTAATCTGTGATGGCCATGTGGTGAGGCCAATAAACGCACTGAGCCCTAAAGCTCCTGTAACTCTATGTCCTTCCTTAGCACATGGAAGCATCATGCTGGGATCCCTCCCAGACCTTATCCTATGTGTCCTCTTGGTTTGCATCCCTTTTGGCCACAATCCTATTGTAGCTGTAAGCATGGTATATACTCTGTGAGATTGTGTGAGTTGTTTCAGCAAAATTAATGAACCCAGAGGGGCAGTGGGGGCCAACAGCGGCAGGTGTCTGTCTACTTGGCAGTCTGAAAGAAGGTGTCTTTCTAACTTGTGAGCTCTGACCTAGCACTGAGTGGCTGGGATCTGAAAAATGTTGCACAGGCAGCCAGTCTGAAATAGGGTGTCTGTCTAAGCTATAAACTCCGACCCAGCTCTAGGAGGCTGGGGTTGAGAGACAGTGTGCCACATGAGTGGCTGGCAATGCGGATGGACAAGTGGGAAGGTGAGGACTGGATCTGTTGCCACACTTTGGGAACTGGATTCATGTTAACCCTTACCATGCAGTGAGTGACAAAGGTGGGATTTGCCCACCATGCCCCTTGGTTAGGAAAGCAACCTATAGGGAAACTGGAAAGAGTTTATAGATGAAGATTGAGGCCGATTATTAAAATAAATGGCTCACACTTACTAGTGCTGACTATGTGCCAGGCAGGATTCACAAGAGGTAAATAATTTACATGAGCTCAGTGATTTAATCCTCTCGGTAACCAGATGAGATAGGTACAATCATCATCCCCATTTCACAGAGAGGAAAGTAGGGCAAAAAGAGGTTACTATAGTCAAAAAACTAATAAATGATGGAGACTCCAGCAGACTGGCTGCTCCAAAGTCTGAGAGTGACAATAGGCTAACAAGGGTGTTGTCTGAGTGACTTCCTGAAAGAGATGAGCCCGAGCATAATCCGAGTAAAACTGACACTGGAACAGACATGAGAACACACTAAGCACTTTCACATACATGAACTGTTTCAATCACCGAAACAACAGACAAGCAAACTGAATCCAAAAGCTGGTAAGTAACTTACCCAGTTTCAAACAGTTGGTAAATCAAGGTCAAAATTTAAATCTATGGCTTTTTACTCCAAGTCCTAAACTTTTGCTAGCTCCTGTTCACTTGCAAAACCTGTCTCTTTGATGAAGATCAAGCTGTCTGAACTAACGAAAATCTCTTAGGCTATTCAACTTCCTCTGTTCTGATTCCGTATTTTACTTCACAACTGCCTAAATTTAATTCTCTTGCTCAAGTGGGTTTACTTTCCGTGAAGATAACACACACAACAAGCTTTCAGGGTTATCTGCTCCACTGTAGTATTAACAAATTAGAATTTTGGTTTACCAACTGGTTTCCTGCAAGTTGAATTAGGAGGAATCACTCCACCAGAGCTTGGTCACTCCTGAGTGAATGTATAAAATTAAATTTGCAAACATACAATGCTTATGGTTGACTGAATACCACCAACGGAAGGTTCTCTGAAAAGAGCTTTCCTGGCTTACTGACGAATGAATGGTTCTAGTTTCACAACTCGTGAAAAAATAATTAAAAGCTAAGGAGCCCCTTAAAATCCCTTCTTTTTTGGGCACCAAACCTCATGACAAAGAATGCTCATAGAACCCAGAAGGCAGCTCAGGGAGTATATAAAAACATTTTTAAGTCACTGCAGTCTGCAGGAATCTCATAGTTTGAGTACAATAGAGGATCTCAAAAAAAGGGAAACAAACAGAAATGTGACCATATTTAGCTTTTATTTCATAGTCTCACAGACCTTACCAGGGTCCAATCAGTCCCTGAAAGATGGCCCTGATCCACATTTCTACCAAATCTACTTAAATGCTCGCAGTGACAGGGAAGCCCTACCTACTGAGGAAGCCCGTTTTACTGCCAATAGCTTATACATCTCTATACTATCCATCTCCCTAGAGCTCTCCGAATCCTCCATCTTTGGATCTCTTGGCACTGTTGAAGACAATCCTTCAGATATAGATTATAGTTTTAAAGCTCTTACCTTGCACGTATCAAGGTTTCCTTCTACAGGCTAAACTTCCCCCGGTTCAGTGGCTTAGTATAATGAAGGAATTATATCATTGGGTGAACTAGATTCAGTTCCCAGTTCTGACACTTTCTCTGCCATACGATCTTGGATATGTTCCTATCTCTGGTCTCAAGTTCCTTATCTGCAAAATGGGAAAACAATACTCACCTCACAGTCAATACAGTTTAAAAAAAAAAAAAAAAAAAAACTCACTGCCATCAGTTCCATTGGGTTTCTGAGTCTAAATCTTTAAGGAAGTAGATTGCCCCATCTTCCTTCCACAGAGTGGCCAATGCATTTGAACCACTAACCTTCTGGTTAGCAGCCACTACACCACCAGAACTCTTTAAATGTAGTTAAGTGCCTAGCATACAGTAGGTCCTCAATAAATGGTGGTAGCCCCTTTCTTGCACCAGTTCTTTCAAACTGTCCATATGTTTCATCATATTACATCTCTCACCAAGCTTACCACTCATTGTCTTCTATACCTGGTTTTTCATTTCACAGTAGAAAGTATTCTCTAAATAATTTCAACATTTTCTTCTGGAAACACCAATCAAAGCACAAGTCCTTACTTAAACAATCCATTGGGTTTCAGGTTGGACTAACTAAAGTAGGTTGATGAATACATTCTTCCCCATTGTGGCAGTTATGCAGCATTTGGGGTTTCCTCCAGTGAGCATATTAGCATATACTCACATTTAACCTCTCTATTTGCATACCTTCCAGGACTTGGCTTTGGAGTAGAGTTGTAAGAAACGACAGAGGAGACAATGGTACTTAAAAGAGGTCACGGTGGTAAGGGTCATGGTGGGGGCATAAAGAAATCATAGCCAAGGAGTTCTTCTGAAAGAGTCATGGGCATCTGAATGTTAAAAAGGGGTTTGAGTATAGAGTGCTTGCCAGAAAGGAGAAAATAGACACTGGTGATTCTACATACTCCCTCCAGAAATGGAACATAACTGGGTCAGAATAACCAAGCTACCCACCCCCAACAGGCAAGGCCTGATCATCTGCCTCTGACTTGCATGGTGTCCTTGGGCAGATCCCTAATGCTCTGAGCAGGCAGTTTCATCATCTGTGAAATGAGGGGGTTGAGTAAGGTTTCTTATGAGGGTGAACATTCTGAGTCTATATTCTCAAGAGAAGAGACGCCTCCCACATTAAGCTGACTCAAGAGTTAGACCTCTTCCCTCATGTTTTCAAACTTCCTGTTTATCTGCATAAAAAAACCAGGGTCTTTTCTGCTCAGCAGCTGACCTATCTTATCTGATAATTTCTTGCTCAAGAGTCTCATCCTCAAGACATAGAGACTTAAATCCCTTCCCTCTCAGGCACATTGTGAAACAACAGGCATTGGAGAAACATCTTCTAGGCAAACGTTTGAAAGTGTTGCATTAAAGTAGTCTATCATGGTAAATAATTAAAAGGTGGGGGTGGGGTGGGGAATCTACTTGTCCAATAAGGGAATGGCTCAGAATCTTGTGATATGTTCACATGAAGGAATACTGTGCCTCCTTGATTATAAATCAGCAAATATTTAATGAGCAACTGTTTCTCAATCCTTGCTGGGCACCACAGAGAATACAGTGAGTTATTTCTGCCCTGAAGGTGCTTACAATTTAGCTAACTAGAAAAGAGGACTAACAAAAGAAGTCAATAGTGGGCCCCAGATGTCTGTGACATAAAGTAATGATAACTTGTATCTTCCATAGCGTGATATCACCTCAGAGTATTGTCACCAGCATTATTTTACATCTCACAATAACCAAGGGGGATCTATGTAGGTGGCATTATCTGTAATACATAGGTGAGGAAAAACAACAGTGGATGGGAATACAGCCACTCCTAGAACCCAGACTCAGGAAGCTCCTGCCTCGATTTCAGGCATCTACTTTGCTGTGAAATGATTGTGAGCACTATCTATTATGCACACATCTAAACACAGGGTCTGCTTATCACTTCCCTATCCAGTACTCTTTCCTTATTGAGGGGGGTAGAGTGGGTGTGGGATCTTTAACAGCACCGGGCAGTCACTTTTGAAAGCAGAACTCGTTAGTTTTTAAACAAGGACCAGCCAGTTGGACCACAGAGTGGGTGTTTCCATGCAAATTCCAGTACTTTCATGTTGCTCCATGAACTGAGGCCCAGCCGGGATAGCAAGCCGTGGTTTCTGCAACCCGCTGAAGAGTCTTTGATTAGGTCTAGAGAGGGATTCAATTAGTATCATGGAAACACAGAGCAGATTTCAGAGAGGAAAGGTCAGCTGCAAGCCCTAGCATTTGCTATCAGCCATCTGCCAAGCAGGAAGTACTACTCAGATCTATTTTTAATCATCTTCCCTAGGCTGGGGCTCATGGGAGAATGAAGAGGCTATGGTTAATCCAAGACAAACATTTAATTGCTACCTTTCTGTACACATTTTAAAACAGTCTCTGAATATTCAAGGCCAATTCATACACAGTGGCCCGGTTTTTGGGTCCTGTCACTCTGGCACCCATCTACAAGGTTATCTTTGGAGACTATGGTCAGAGACCATTTCTTGGGGAAAATGCCAGAGTCTGTTTGGGGACATCAAATAATTTCATATAATACAAGAATCCCTATAACCAGATTCCAGGCATTTGTTCTGGATCCAAGTGACAGAGAAGAGTTGAGAGTGTCAGTCTAGGAGCACACGGTCACTTCTCAAAGCAGGAGGCAGATAAAGCTAACTAGGCAAACTTCCTGGTCACTCCCATTTATTATTTTAAGCACATCTATCACTTCAGAAAGGTAAATTAAAACCAGTTCATCTAGGCAGTAACTTCATTTGTTACTCAAGAGTATGAATTGACTAAAGAAGGAGGAGTGGTTTCATCTCAAATCCCAGGGCCCCAGCCTGTATTATGGCTGGTCCATCCAGGCATAGGAACATTTTGTCCGTTGGCTTTTGCCACTGACTTGCAGCAGTACTCATGTCTCTACTCAACCCAGTCCAAGGAATGAAACATCTCTGAAGGGTCTGAACAGGGAGTCTGGCAGGGCCAAGGCAGATTATGCAGAAACAGAGCCTGGCTCAGGAGGCCTCTGCATTCTCCCAGCCCACACACTGAATACAGAGTTTCCTTGTCTCTTGACACAAACTTCTAGCTGCCTTCAATTTCCAACCTAAGGTAAAGCAATTGTGCTCCAGCCAAGCCAAATTACATCTGCCAGTAAAGGGCTGGGGCCAGCCAGCCAGGCAGCCACCACCCAGGGCCTGACCCATCAAACATAAAACTGTGCCCACTGACAAAGGGGTCTGCTCAGGTTTTACCCACCCTTCCTCTCCCCTTCTCTTAGCAGCTTATCTGTCAGTGAGCAGCCGGTGGGAAAGCTAAGCCCAAAGGGCACCTTGGCTGTGGGATCTTTGCCTGAGGATGTGAAATAGGAGACTGGGTATTTAGGGCAACTTAACACCAGCCAGAGCCCAGCCAGAGGGCTAGGGAGGAAGAGGCTGAATAGGTAGGCATGTGCTTCACAGGGGATCAAACTCCCCTGGACAGGCTGGAATCCCTCCCTCCACACAGGGAACTCTGCTCTAGTGAGCTGGAGCACACATGTCCCTGAAAATAAAAAGTCCACTGTACAGGGTCACTACCATGGCCCAGTTGGATCACAAGTGAATTAGAGTTCTGGGTCCTGTGCTCTTCATCTTGTCTGGTTTCAGGAGACAAGAAAGCTAATCAATAAACAGCCGAGGGAGGAATCACTGGCTCCACCTCTGCTCCCCTCCTACTCCTACCTCCGTTTATCATGGGTCCAGAAAACTCAATAAAGAATAGTGCCTAAGGCACTTGACTGCTAACCAGAAGGCTGGCAGTTCAAACCCACCAGCCACTCCTAGGAAGGCAGGTTGGGCAATCTACTTCCGTAGTGATACTGCCTTGGCAACCCAAGGAGGGGGCGTTATGAGTAGAGCTGACTCCACGGCACATAACGACAACAACAAGAGGAGATTCAATGCCCACTTCAATGATATATTATAGCACCCTTGTGTTATAAAATCAAGGAGCTCTGGTGGCATAGTGGATAAGGCATTTGGCTGCTAACCAGAAGGCCAGTGGTTCAAACCCACCAGTTGCTCCAAGGAAAGAAGGTGGGGCAATCTACTTCCGTAAAGATTTACAGCCTTAGAAACCCAAAGAGGTTGCTATAAGTTGGAATCAAGGTGATGGCAGTGAGTTTGGTGTTTTGTTTTTTTTTTTTCCTTCTGAGGCAATCTGGCATGTAGGACCTTAGGAATAAATAAGGACAGTCTCAAGATTTCAGAATCTGCAGATAGCCTGGGAAGGACCAAGAGAGGGTTCCTATGCTAATTCAGAGCAAGAAATAGAGCACTTAAGGGCATGGATTTTGAGGTCAGTCCCGAATTCCAATTCTGTTTCATTTCCTTGGTCAACTCACTTTCCTCACCAGAAATTGCAATGTAGTCCAGGCAGTTCCCAGTTACGAAGGAGATCTGTTCCTAAGTGTGTCTTTAAGTGGTATTTGCAGGTAAGTAGTAAGGGGTACACAGTTCTTATTTAGCCTTACTTTAGCACAAGAAAAGGAGCTCTGGTAGCACAGTGACTAAGGCATCTGACTGCTAACCAGAAGACTGGCGGTTCAAACCCACCAGCCACTCTACAGAAGCACATCTAGGCAGTCTATTTCTCTAATGATTTACCGCCTCAGAAACCCAATGGGGGTTGCCATGAGTTGGGATACATTCAGTGGCAGTGGGTTTGGTTTGGTCTAGTACAAGAAAAAGCTCAAAGCTTTTTGAATAATTTAAAAGCTGCACACATGGCAAATGAAGGTGATTGTGGCGAAGAATTTATTGCGACTAGGAGTTGGTTCGATCATTTCAAAGTGAGAGCAAAATTACACACATAACAGGGCAAGTACAAAAAGTCGGACATTCGAAACCAGGAACTTACTGGACATCTCTTTCAAGGTTGTTGTGAGACTCAAAAAATACAGATTCCTCAACAAGGGTTCAGCAAGCTAGAAAGTGAAAGTACAATATTTAAGGAGGCACTCACCCTCAGGTGCTGACCCTGCACTTGTAAAACCCTGAAAGCAGGTGCCTCCTTAAATTTTGTGCCCTCAGTGACTTGCTTCTCTCACCCTTAGTTCAGCCATGCTCAGACCAACTGAATAGGAAATGATTGGAGAAGGGCTTTTTTTTTTTTTTAAACCAGTATCCCAGGTGATTCTGATGTGCTGTCAGCTTTGGGAATTGCTGTCCAAGAATTCTCATTTTCTAATGCCGGTTTCGATTACTCTCAAGAAGGCCCTAAAATATACGAAGACTGCAGAAGCTACTTATTTTTCCCCTTCACTTTGTTCTGTCCCAAAGTTTATGGCTCCAAAGACCATTTGAATGCAGAAACTGAGTTTTAAACTTTAAAGTAATAGAAAAACTCTTAAATGTGGGGCTGCAGTTGCAAGCTTAAATGGTTCAGCTATCTCAAGAAGCCGGGTGAGTCAGGCAAGAAGGGTATCCAGGCCCCAGGGAGCTTTTAAAGGCCCTCTTCCCAGAGTTATGGCTGTTTGGTTTTGCTAATGATTTACCTGCTTGCTGTTTAGCTGAAGGCATCACCAGGGAGGGACTGGGCCTGGTTATTAATTACACACAATGATTAGCATGTCATGATGCTAAATTCTAAACAGAGTCAACATTCCTACTCACACAAAGCTCATGAATATATGATTTATAGAATCTAGGAAGAAGGTGCTTTTCCAAAACAGACCATGTTACAATACGTAGTCCAATCTCAATCTAATCCTATCCACTCCCTTGCTTAAACCCTTCATGGCTCCCCACAGCATACAGATTTGAGTCTAAACTCCTTAGCTGAAGGATCCACCCCTGCTGACCTCCGGCTTCCCTCCAACACATCCTTTCCATGTCTCTTACCAATGATTCCCTGGGCTTGATCTCCTCCTCTACAATGTTCCTCTCATCTGCCTAGAATGAACTCCTTTTTCTTGCTCGCTGGCTCTAAATACTCTGCACTTTGCCCCCATAGTATACTGAACTATCTCCTACTCAAAGCCTATATTTCACCTTATTTTGTAATAGTTTATTGCTGTCTTTCTCACTAGATTGTAAGCTACTTAAGGGCAAGGATGTTTGTGTCCATCTCTACATCCCCACTGTCTCATAGACCCATACTCAGTATACGATGAATGAGCAAATAGGTTAAATGACTTGTTCAGGGTCACACTGAAAATTTAGCAGCAGAGCCAGGCCTAGAGCAAAGGTGGGTGACTCTTCCTTCAGGGCTTTTAAAAATGGTACCACTGACTCTCCTGATGGGCCCCACACTGTTCTCCCACTAGGGTGATGGGGCTATATGAAACCATCTGCACTATCTTGCTTGGCCACCTTGTAATAGTGGGAAACTGTGGGTGCTGATGACTGAGGTCGGTGCTACAAGTATAGCCTGTGAAGTGGAACTCTGTGCAGCTAATTGAAACCAGAATGCCAATTAGACCTTGTCAATTAGTGCAGTTCCTCGACCCTTACACTAACCATACCAAATATAGCCACCAAGCTGATGTGTGATGCTCATGGTCTCTCCTCCTGAAATCACATAAACCTATTTCTCTAACACCCATTTCACAACAGTCTTTCCAATTACCTAGCCCAAGGGGCAGCAAACAATACCCTTGGGCCAAATCTGGCCCTTCAGTTGTTTTGTAAATAAAGTTTTACTGGAACACAGCCAGCTCATTTGTTTATATATTCTCTACGACTACAGAGTTGAGCAATTGCCACAGATACCCTGTGGCCAGCAAAGCCTAAAATATTTACTATCTGGCCTTTACAAAAAGTGTTCCAACCATTGATTTAGCCCAAGGAACAGGAAATCAAGACTCCAAAAAGCCCTTCCCTTCCATGAAGGGACTGGCTACCCCTACTCTGGAAGTTAGTGGACCAACTAGCTTCTGAATGATGTCATTTCTTTTTTTAGCACTAGTTACAGGCCTGGCATTCAGAAGACAATTTTGCCTATCACAGACACATAGGGGCCTGAAATGTCTAGCACAAGGCCTGGTGCATAATGGCAGTCAATAAATGTTTATTTAATAAATAAGCAAACAAAGGCATGGGAAGTCAGCCAGTCTGAGCCCTGAACAAAAGTCCATCCTCCCTTCTGTCACTTTCAAGGTGACCAGTGAGACAGGTGCCTGGCAACAGCCTGGTGACCTAGATTTGTCAGACCTTATCTTATCGCTTTCCTTCCTCATGTATTTACCCAGCACCTACCCCCACAGTGCCCAGGGCAGACTGGCCAGTTGTTTTTATAGAGAATGAGACAGACAGGGAGGAGCTCTCCTCCCCCACAGATATATTTTGCTTTTTTCTTTCTTCTGAGGGGAGGATGATCGTGAAATATGGGACTTTGAGTTGTACTCCACACTCACCTCCCCTCTCCTCAAGTTTCCTAGGTGAATCAGTCTGGGGTGAAACTTTAAGGAATCCTTGGAACCCTACCTGCCATGTGGAACATTCAGCATTTAAAGTAGAGAGGCCAGCTCTGGTAGCATGGTGCCCAAGGCACTTGACTGCTAACCAGAAGGCTGGCAGTTCAAACCCACCAGCCACTCCTCGGAAGGAAGATGGGGCAATCTACTTCCACAGTGATACTGCCTCAGAAACCCAAGGAGGGGTCTCTATGAGTCGGGTCCGACTCGATAGCATGTAACAACAACAACAACAGGCCAGCTGTGGGAAAAGTCAGGCAGCCTTCAGAAGGCCAGAAGTGTAAGCAAAGCAACAAACACCTTCTGCTAGTGATAAACCAAAAGCCAAACTGAACTCACTGCCATCAAATTGATTTGGACTCATAGCGACCCCCTTTGGGTTTCTGAGGCAGTCAAATGCCTCAGGCACGATGCCACAAGAGCTCCTTAATGAGAGTCCTAGTCCCAAGAACACAGACATTCCTCCAAAGACACATTAGAGAACAGTGGTCTCATTCCCTGTCCACCTTGAGCTGTAGCCAGACAGTATAAGAGCCCTGGTGGAAGTTTTACCAGGATGGGCTACCTCGGGCAGGCAAGGGACCAAAAGAAACCAGTACGGACAAGGACAGAGTCAGGAAAAAAAGCTGTACACATCTGGGTATCTCATGAAAATCAGGCAAACTGGATGGAAAGCAATATGGAAATGTTGACTTCTCAGCTGTGCAGTAAATGTCAGGGGCCAGGCTCTGCTGCCACCAGCTGCACCTTCAAATGCTGGGCTTTCTAGTAACCAAAGGGTAGTGGGTACAAGCTCATTGAGGGGAAGTCATACTTCTCTTTGCCACTCCCACTGTCTAGCATGTAAGAAAACCAAAACCAAATTCACTGCCAAAGACTCGATTCCAACTCCTAGTGATGCCCACTGGGTTTGCAAGGTGGTAAATCTTTATGGAAATAGATTGCCCCATATTCCTTCCTTGAAGCAGCTGGTGGGTTTGAACTGTCAACGTTCTGGGCAAATGCCTTAGGCCACCAGAGTTCCTTAGCATGTAAGAGGGACTCACTAAATGTGAGTTTGGTGAAGGTGGTTTCACTTTGGTATCTTTTGTTTCGTAAGAAAACACTTTTCCCTCTGTTATCTCTTGGGAAGTTGAGGTATAGTGAATGCTCTTGGTGGGGCCAGTTCTAACAGGGAGGAAAAGGACTTGCTGGGCCCCCCAGAGATAATCTCTTTTGACAAACCTAAGTTGCCCCTCAAAGAACCCAAGGCCTCCCAAAAGGGTGTCCAAAGACAGGGGGAGGGGAGAACCAGTCCCACCTGCTCTGCCTTTTGACATCACTGTGGTCTGGAGGGGAGGAAGTTTATGGACTGATTAGATGTTTTTAGCAGCAGCTGGCAAAGCCATCTCCTCCTCTCTTCCTCTCTTCCAGAGTCACTGTCCAGTCACCAGCAATAGGCAAGGGAGGGAGGGAAGCAGAGCACCGAGGCTCTCCTTAGCTTGGTAGCCCTGACCCCCGAGGAACACTCTGGGTCAGGGGTCAGCCAGCTCTAGTGCTCCAAGAACAAAGGTGTAGGGATTCTTTTTCTTTTTTTAAGATAAAGAAAATGACTTCTTTCAAAAGAACTTCTCCCCACCCCCACTCTGAGGCATCACAGAATGAACAAAACCCGACAAGCAATTCTCAGCTACTGCTCCAACCAGGAGGCCCCAAATTCTCCTCCTGTTGCCTGGGTCGCTGTCGTCGCAGTAGTTTGAGGTTTTTGTTGATGTGTGGGTCAAAGGCAAAATAACCACCTGACAGACTAGAAAAGAAAAGGGCAAGGGTAGATTTTTCATTTAAATTCTAGAGAGGGCTCACTGCTGCTTACAGGTAAGGCCTCCAGAGGGCCAGTGGAGGCTGCTGCTGTTGTTATTTAATTATTCCTGGTCCTCTTGGAATTACAAGAAACAAGAGACTTGATGACTATAAAAGCCTTACAAGACCATGGCTGACAACAGTATGGCTGAAGTGCAATAACTGAGACTCTCAAAAGAGGAGGAAGGAACCAATATTCCAGGGCTGGTGCCAGGCCCTTGTTATGAGTACCATTTTCCATTTTGTTTTTGTTTTGCTTTGGTAGTAAAATATATAACATAAAATTTGCAATTTTAACTGTTTTTACATATACAATTCAGTGACATTAATTGCCTTCACAATGTTGGGTAACTATCATCACCATCTATTTCCAAAATTTTCATCACCCCAAACAGAAACTGTACCCATTAAGCAACAGCTCACCATTATTCCTTGCCCCTGTGATCATTAATCTACTTTGTTCTCTATGCATTTGCTTTATTTGGTTTTGCTTAATGAATATTCATAGAATAACAACAACTACCAGCAATTATTGGATTTTTTTATTATTGTCACACCCTGTGGTAAGTGGTAAGGAGCTCTGGTGGCATAGTGTCTAAGGCATTTGACTGCTAACCAGAAGGCTGGCAGTTCAAACCCACCAGCCACCCCATGGAAGGAAGACGAGGCAATCTACTTCTGGAAAGATTTACTGCCTCAGAAACCCAGTGGGGATCTCTATGAGTCAGAATCAACTTGATGGCAGTGGTTTTGGTTTTTGGTTTGGTGGTAAGTACTTTGTATCAATTACCTCATTTAATCTTCACAAAAATCCTATCAGGTATCTAATATTAATATAATCCACATTTTGCAGTTGAGGCCATTAAGACACAGAAAGGTTAAGTAACTTGCACAGGTGCTAAGTGAAGAAGGCAAGGTTTGAACCCAAGCAGTCTGGCTCAAAGGTTATACTATTAACCACTAAGCTATGTTGCCTCTAAGGAGGCAGTTGTGGTTTGAGGACAGAATTCTCATCTTCTATAGGAAGATTCCTGAGTTGGAGTCCCACCTCTTGGCACGTGCACAATGGGTCATCAATGGTTCAATGATAAAACTCTTGCCTCCCATGCAGGAAACCCGGGCTCAGTTCCTGGCCAACGCACCACATGCACAGCCAGCATTAATCTGTCACAGGAGGATTCTGTGTCACTATGATGCTGACCTCTGGTAGCATAGTGCCTAAGGCACTTGACTGCTAACCAGAAGGCTGGCGGTTCAAATCCACCAGCCACTCCTCGGAAGGAAGATGGGGCAATCTACTTCTGTAGTGATACTGCCTCAGAAACCCAAGGAAGGGGTCACTATCAGTTGGGTCTGACTCCACGGCATATAACAACAACAACATGATGCTGACCATGTTACAGTGGAGTTCCAGACTAAGGTGGACTAGAAAGGTAGGCTTGTCAATCTACTTCCAAAAATCAGCCAGTGAAAACCTTATCCATCATCATAGTCCATTGAATCACAATAGTCCAATCCCCAACCAGTCATGGCAATGGTACAGGACTGGACAGCACTGTGCATGAGTCGGGGGGCCCACTCAAAAGCTGCCAACAACAACAATGCTGCTTCTGTATTAGAAGACGCTGGTCCTGGTGGGAACCTTCAAAGACAGTCTTAATGTAATGCCCTTGTTAGAAGGCATTCATTACATACAAGGCACTAGGCTGGTCGTGGTGGCGAGGGGGTGGCAAAGAACAAAGGCAAGAGGCACTCAGTTCCTCTCTCTGGGCCTTGGTTTCCTAATCTGTAAAATGAGGAATTAAACCAGAAAACCCAGTTTCAAAAGCCTCTCCAGCTTTCAAGTTCTGAGAGTCTATGACTCCAGGATATTAAAAATCTTGTTGGAAAATGAAACGATAATACATAAAAAGCATATGTAGCTGCAATAACACAGACTGTATTACAGGACAGTCACTAATTGCCAAATGGGCAACCAGACAGTGACCTCTACAGAAGTTCAGAGGAGGGAAAGAATCCTACAGACCAGGAAGACATCCTGGAAGAGAAAATACTTCAGCTGGTCTTTAAGAATTAATGGTGAGGGGGAGGGGAAGGGGGACAGGGAGGATTCTCCAGACAAGGGGAATGATAAGAGGGAAGAAGGGATAGGATTTGACATCTGTATTACTGAAGGAGACCAGAAAATGCTGTTGTTGTTGTTGTTGTATGCCACTGAGGTGATTCCAACTCACAGAGACACTATCTGACAGAGGAGAGCTGACCCATAGGGTTTCCCAGGTTGTATTCTTTACGGAGGGAGCTCTGGTAGCATAGTGGCTAAGGTACTTGGCTGCTAACCAGAAGGCTGGCGGTTCAAACCCACCAGCCACTCCTTGGAAGGAAGATGGGGCAATCTACTTCTGTAGTGATACTGCCTCAAAAACCCAAGGAGGGTTCACTATGAGTCGGGTCTGACTCAAGGGCACATAACAACAACAACATTCTTTATGGAAACAGATTGCTGGGTAGGTTTGAACCACTGACCTTTCAGTTAGCAGCCATGCACTTAACCACTGCACCATCAGGGCTCCTTGACCAGAAAATAACCAATGCCAAAAGCTAGTTAGGTCAAGGCTGATAAGATATGGGAAAGGTACACAAACCAATCTAGGTTTAAATTCCATCTGAGTTCTTCAGTTAAATCACTTAATACTCACCTTGAAGGCAGATTGTGAGTGATCAAGTAAGTGAAGTGTCTAAAGGAGTTTCTGGTACACAGTAGGTGTTCAATAAATAGTAGTTAATAGCAGTAATGTATTTATGGCACCAATACAACTTAACCTGTAACATTCTTTGGCACTCTACAGTGGGCCTTCCATTCTTGTGCACCTCAAAGACTACAGGCTCTTTGAATTCAGGAATCATGTTGGATTCATCTCCTTATCCCTAGCACTCTGCCCAGGCCATGGAACATTGTTTGAAACACAAGAAATATTACTGAACTGAACAAGCTCTTCCTGCCTGAAAGATTCTGGTTGGGCCCCAAAGTACAGCAGCCAAACCAACAATGGTGCAGCTTCACCACTGCAGAGGCTAGAGGGAGTTATCAATGCTCAAACAAAACACAGGGAGGGGTCCTACACGTATTTCTTGTCTCCAGGGAGAAAACCCTGTTAAGAAGAGTTTCTTTGCATTTTGACACAAGCACAAGATCGTAATTACCATCACCTAGCATCCTAGTGCCTAAGGCACTTGACTGCTAACCAGAAGGCTGGCGGTTCAAACCCACCAGCCACTCCTCGGAAGGAAGATGGGGCAATCTACTTCCGTAGTGATACTGCCTCGGAAACCCAAGGAGGGGTCGCTATGAGTCAGGTCTGACTTGACAGCACATAACAACAACAACAACAGCATCCTCTGGTAGCATAGTGGCTAAAGCACTTGACTGCTAACCAGAAGGCTGGCGGTTCAAACCCACCAGCCACTCCTCGGAAGGAAGGTTGGGCAATCCTACTTCCGTAGTGATACTGCCTCAGAAACCCAAGGAGGGGTCGCTATGAGTCGGAGCTGACTCGACGGCACATAACAACAACAACAACAACAGCATCCTCACTGAATGCCAAGACACTAATGTACAAACCAATCTTACCATTGGAACCTTACAGTCATCTGTAAACCACAGAATTAATTTTCAGGGTACGCCTCATCGCTCAAGTCAACATTTCCTTTTGGTATTTAAAGCAACCACATAGAAAGGATCACATTTGAGCAGATTTGTGCTCCAGCTGCCTGTAGTCTGCAGCAAAAAAAACACAAAGATGATTCACCAGACTTGGTTCCTGACAGCTCCGTTGATAACCAACTGGTAAGCAACTCTACTTGTGCCCCGATCATTAATTTTCACATGAAACAGACATGATTGTAGGAAAGGTCTGCCCCCATCCAAAGGACGTAACTTCCTGATCTCAATTTTTCTTTTCATGGCTACAAAAGATAGTATTGTTTTGAAACCATGAAATGCTTGTCTTTCCTTCCCAAGCAGTAGTCTGTAAGTATTTATTAAATGACCACCACATGCCCAAAACACATTCAGACCATTGAAAAGACATATACTAGTTTCCCCATTTCCAATCTCTTTCCGTAGTTCATCTACCATGCCATACAACATTCACTATCCTGAAGCAAAGCTCTGGTCATGCTATTACTTACTCAAAAGTTTTCAATGACACACAACTGCCAACAGGAAAAAGTTCAAACTTCTATACTTCTAACATCTGACTTCAACCCACTCCTTCAGTCTGCTTTCACACAGTTCTTCAATATCTAACCAGAGAGAATGACTTCCCTCTGCACACGTCCTGCCTCCCTGCTGCTCCTTTCGTCCCTTCCCACCAAATTCCACATCTAAGTCCATGCTTAGACATGTATATCTCAATGCTTCTTCTTTGATTAAGTATCTCCATAACTTCAGACAGTTTTTGTTTTGTTTTTAAATCAACAACCGTTTTGAGAACTTGATGAAAGCTATGGAAACTGTCCTAGGAAAACATATATGGCACATACAATTTCAAGGGTTCCTTGAAGTCAATCCATAGACCTCTGATTAAAAACCCCTGATGTAGTCTTAGGAATCTACTAATCTTAGGAGTTGTGTTGGGTGTTAGAGACACAAAGATGAGATCACAATCATTTCCTCAAGTTGTTCACAACTCAATGTGGAGACATGCCTCATTACAACAGAATTCTTTTAAGAAAAACATAAGGTGAAATACAGACTTCAAGAAGGGATGGCTTATGAACCCATTACCTCCCCAACTAGAGTCAAAATTCCTTGAGAAGAAAATCTTTAAGGGTAGTATCATAATATATAGAGCAATGCTACTACAGACACACACACACACACACACACCCCATATTCATTTATTTGTATAATGAAAGAATGGAGCCAATGAGACAAAAGGGCAAACGTAAGAAGTCACATTGTAGTAACCCACTATCATGGAGACCCCTGGGATACAGTAAAGGTGGTCCCACTTTGGCCCAACTCTATTATACAAGAAGAAAGGAGTGTTACAGTGGTAGCATTCTTGCACTCCATACAAGAGACCTGGGTTCAATTTCCACCAACACATCTCATGTGCAGCCACCACCCATCTATCAGTGGACACATCTTACATGTTGCTATGATGCTGAACAGGTTTCAGCAGAGCTCCCAAACCAAGATTTAAAAAAAAAAAAAGGACTAATTCCAAAGCTCAGCCATTGAAAACAACCTAACATTCACCATAACATTTTCCAGGACAATAAGAGAAAAAGAAATGGAGATTTTTAGAAATTCTGCTCTTCTATTTACTATTTACATGACGTTTTTCAGAATATAAATAATTCAATCAACAATCTGGGACATTAGGTTTATGGCAATGATCCGTTTGTACATAGGGTTGCCATGAGTTGGGAGCTGATTCAGTGGCACTAACAATAACTGGCATTATCCTAGCCCATTTTATGGATTGTCTACATGGAATTGGTTCAGCTCTGCTCCTATGGAGGGATGACACCACAAAATACTGTATTTACATATAAGCTCTGAATGGTTTCTTTTTCTTTCTTTCTTTTTCTACCAAGAAACATTGTAACCTATCTACATCCTTTTGTTTGGAGATTTTCTGTACAGATTTGGTTCACCTCTTACCCCCAATTCCTGGGTGGCCAACAGATAGCTCTTTTGCACTCCTCCAGAACTAACACTTCATTACTAGGAGATAGGGCTTTTAAAGGTCAAATAGCTAAGGAAAAGAAGTAAGTTTTGGCAATGTGATTCTCTTTATAAAAGCCAAATTGGTTGGATGTGTTTTGAAATTGTGCTTTATTGAGTTATGTTGTAACTTTCCATAATGCATCACTTCTGCTTTTGCTATATTTCAGAAATGTTCTGTAAAAAACACTGACAAACATCCAATCGCAAAGAAGCAAAGGCAACTACTATGAAATGGATCACAGATCAGAGCATTTGTTCTCAACCTCTTGTTGACAGTCCATCAATCACTTTGGTAAAGAGCCTGGGCTCCACTATTCTAAAGAAAAAACTTCATTTTTTTAAATAGACATTTATAGGTTTACATGTAATCTGTATTTCCTCCTTCTGCTAAAGTAGACATATTAATTTTTACTGAAATATCTACTGGATATCAAAAATATTTCTCAATAAGTAAAATTAGAGTTCAAAATATATTTTGCAAGTTAGATAACCTCATGGAATAATTGCCTTCAAGAGCTGCATCTTACTGTACATGCAATATGCTGCTTGAGGTAACGTAACAGCCACTAACACTATTAATACAACCTAACGTTCACCATAACACTTTCCAGGACAATAAGAGAAAAAGAAATGAGGAGATTTTTAGAAATTTTGCTCTTCTATTTATTATTTACATGATGGTTTTCAGAACATAAATAATTACATTAACAATCTAGGGCATTAGTTTATGGCACATTAAAAGCACAAGCTGGCAGGCAGTGGGATTAAGAGAAACAAATCCCTGCCAGGTAGAAGTGACAGGATGGGACATGTCTTTGAACTTCCACACCAGCATCCCCTCCATGCCTACTACCTCTAAGCCCACTGTACTGGGAGTACGAGTATTTTTAAGAATCACAGGTATAGAACATTAGTACTTAGAAGTGGTGGCTGGGAAACTGAGGGCTGAGTCTGCCTCTCAGTAGCCACTAGATCAATACAAGGCTCCAGGACATCTTTTCTCTGAACTCAATACAATACTGCATCTAATCTCTAAACAGGTAGAGAAAACTAAAATGTCACCACAGGAAGCCCAATGGAACCCCACAGGGAAAGAAAAACAACCTGCCTTCTAAAAGTTCCCAACCTCAGAGAAACTGCCCAGCAGGTGGGAATTAGTCAGGCGGGGCTCCTAACGCAGAGCACATCTGAGGTGATGTGAGACAGAGATTCCTAGTTCCGGGGCTGTGTCACCTCTGGCTGGTCACTGAGGCACACATGGCTTGTTTCCCCATGAAGAGGTGCTTGGACTGGGTAATCTTCAATGCTAGGAATTCTGTCTTTGTCACCAGAAGACAATCCGCAGATTTCACACAGCATTAACTGGATAGTTTGAGGATGTGACCAAAAGATTTCCCTCTACCTGCCCTGGACACCCACTCTACAGTCCCCACAATACCTTTCCTCCAACAGCTCAGAGCACTAGAGTAACCTAAGTATTTTGGAAGGAAGCCACACTTCCCCAAAGTGGGTTCCTGACAGATGAATCCAATTCACCATTCCTAAACGGCTTACTTCACGATGCCTTTGAGGGGTAGTAGGGAGGCAGGGAAAAGGCTACCGACAGAAAAATCTAATTCTAAAGCTTTGTGAAGATCCAGGTTTCCCCAGTAGATAGATTGGCTCCACTAAAATGAGTGCTTAGACTGTTCTCACTCAGGGCAACTAATTGTTTCAACTGAAGCTATTATTATTTTATAACCAAAGTATATTTTTATACTGGGCCTTGCACCATTAAGGGAGAAACAACAGTGTGAGCAATCCCTCATGCCAACTCAAAATACCTCTGCGTGCAAACACTCCAGCATTTAGACCACAACACCCCCAGGAAAGAAACTGTAGGATGCCTCAGCACATTCCCTAGATAGTTCTGTCATCAATTCAAAGAGTTCCCCCGCTTCCCTACCATCCTACAGAGCAAATGCTGTGTTACCTTTGTTTTATAGCAGACATATTCAGCTTTGTTGACTTCTAGCACTCCTACCTCTTGTATCCACCTCCTGTACTTCAGGGTCTAAAGTGAAACTACCTTGGCTAAACTAAATCTGCTTGGTGTCATGCAGAAGTAATCCCGCTGGTGGCCCCATCTCACCTTTTTTTTCTTTAAACAGTAAGGCCAAAAGAAGCCAGGGGACTACATATTTGCATAGAGCTTTGTAATCTGCGAACCACCCACACATCCATGATCTCATCTGAGCCTCATAACAACCCAATGAGGTAAACCTAACCCTTAAAAAAAAAAAAAAAAAAGCCACCCTACCTCATAAGACTGTTAAATGAAAGGTGGCACATAGTCAGCTAACAATAAATTCTAGCTACCAGCTCTTACACACACAAATATTATTTTACCCATTTTATGGGTACAAAACTGAGACTCAGAGGTTGGAGAGTTGATTGTGGGCAAGGAGGCTTCTAGGCATCTGGAGCAAGCTGAGAAGGTGAAGGACCTAGTGCAGGATTTTTCCACCACATAAATATAGATCTGAATTGTTTAAAACCTACAACTACACAGTTCTATCTAAACTAAACCACAAGGGCAGAAAGGGAGCAGAAGTCCAGGTACTGTTTCTAGTTCTCTGCTTGAGCATATACTCAGTGTTCATTCTTGGGACCTTTGTGACCCCCTCTCCATAATAATGGCCGACTTTTTTTTTTTTTTTTTGGCCAAACAGCGAATGTCAAGTTTTCAGATGAAAGGTTCTATTACAAGGACAAAGTGTCATTTAATTACACTGCTGCGCCAGTTATCTGCTTCCCAGCTCCCAACTCCCACTGGGCAGACTCTGAAACCACGTAGGAGATTAAGTCAAGAGGGGAGAACAGGACAGACATTCTCTCCCTGAACTTTCTTAAATGGAAAGGAGAAAAAAAAAAAAAGAAAAGAAAAGAAAAATTTAAAAGACTCATTTTCCAAGGAGGGGGCTGGGGCAATGATCTTTCAGTCAAGCGGACTTGCATAAGAATCTATAGATTATTTAACGCCAGGGGTGGCTGTGGAATAAAATAAAGGCATCTTTGTGCAAGGCCTGCTGCAGTTCCCTCACTCTTTCCTCACAGTTAGGCATTTAACTCAACTTTCTAAATCATCAGGCTCTAATGCACCCCATCTGTGCACTGGTTGTAGCCACAGTATTGAAACTGAAGCCTGTGCTGACTCTGGCCTGGACTTGTGAATGAGCCTTTCTGCCCCAAAAGGGGCAGGAAGCGGGACACAAGGCCAGCAAAATCTTTTTTGCTCATCACTTGTTCTCTTCCAATTATCATACTCCATCTGTTCATTTATTTGTTCATTTACTGAGCTCTTGCCAAAGGTGTGAGCCTGACATATAGAGATGATAGGACATGGTTCCAGGTCAGAAAGGATGTATTAGAGCTCAGGAGAGAGATGAAAGAGGAAGAACAGAGGTCTGAAATAACCCTCCCTGTATATTGAGATATATTGCTTACATCCTGGTGGCTGAACAGGGAGTAATTTAAAAGCCAGGTTCCATGAGATAGTTAAAGGCCCTGTACAGCAAGTTAAAGAGATAAGGTATCAACTGTGAATGCCATTACCATCTCCACTTCTACTCTTTTTACAGTCTCACTCAAATAGCATCTCTTCCAGAAATTCTCTCAATCTCCCAGCTCAAAACAATCGCTCTGTCTCTTCTCTGAACCTCTGACCCTGCCAATCCCTAATTTGAGAACTTAAAAGAACACAGAAAATGCAACTAATATCACCTATCTTAGACTTCTCATGGGGGTTAAGTGAGATAACATTTCTGAAGCATCAAGTAGCAGTTTTTAGCATTACAGAGAGCGCTCAATAAATATTAATCTTTCTTCCTCCTCCACAAAAGTGCTTTATTGGTACCTAAATTTCCTATGACACACAGCACTTCTTTCAAATGACGCCTTGGCTTCCCCACTAGATACAGAAGATTTCTGGGAAAAAGACAATTCACAATTCCTCTTCAAGCATGCGGGCCCTTTCCAAAGCCAAGTGGACTGACTCCTTTCTTCCCTCACTGCCATAACCTCCCCATATCCAAACTGCCAGACTCAGGCTTCCACAAAACCTTAGAGGGAATCTGACATGAGTTGACAGAAGGAAGCCCAAGGCTGGCTGAAACAAAAAACATAAAGGAGAGAGCAACTGTAGCAGAAACGGTGAGAAGTGGCAGTGGGGCAGAATGGAAGCCTAGCCTGGTCTCACGACTCTGAGGGCCCCAGGAAGACTTGCTTCTGCTAGAGTCTCCCTGAGCTCCCATGGCAGGGACAAAGCTGACTCCTCAAAGATGACAGACAGCCCCCCCAGGAAAAGTCTGCTATCCTTTCAGCTCTGAGCTCAAGCTCTGAGGCAATCTTCGACCCAGCAATAGTTACAAAAAGACCTCAGACCTCAGTCCTCATGCGAGACTCCCCATGATCACAGACTGGGCTGTTTGGTCAGCCTTCTTCACTTCCTGTGTCAAATCAGCCAGCTGGATAGGACTGTTCTATAACTACTGACTGATGCTTCAGCCCTCTCTGGCTGGGGCTCCAAGCCAGAGGCAAGAAAAGTGATGCCACCTTTTCTAGCACAGTTCTTGGGAACAGATCTGCTGTAGGTCTGGGTCACTACTCAGGCTCATTTTTCTTTGCTGTAGCTCCGTAGAAAAGGCAAATCCCAACTCCTTCTGAGGAGAAGTTCCAAAGACCTGGGTCTAAGGCAGGAAGCATTCGCAGGAATTCCAGATCACTGCTATGATCCCACAGCTGTCCTCTGCCCTAATTCTCTATGTTGGTGAAACCTATCCTGTGGCCAGCTCAGTCCTGGCAGATTTCATGCTGAGCACCACAAAGTCAACTTGGCTTTTTCCAGGAACATGGTTTTTTATTTTTAATTTACTCTGGATCTGCATAAAGTTTCTTGGGAATCCAGGTCCAAGAGGGAGACAGCTCCCTTGAGAATGATGCCTAAAGGATCCAGTTCCTGGATTACAGGATTTAAAAAAAAAAAAAAAACCTTGCCTCAACCTCAGGAAGCAGTTGCCAAGGCGCCTAAAAGAAAATAAGATTCCACTCTTTATTCTGATTGTGGTCAGAATTGGAGCCTTATTACCTTATATGCAGGCTCTACAGGCCCCCAAATGCCAGTGGGTCATCTCTTCAACAGGCTACCCTTAATAATTCAGCAGTCTCATAACCTTCTCAGGGGCTTTGAAGGCAAAGTTCTCTCTTACTCAGCAAAGAAATTCTTCTCACAAGATACCTTTCCCCGTCCCATTCCTTGGCCTTTCTTAAACATTTACTGTCTAAGTGAGCAGCACTTTACATGGCATTCATCTGCCAACGTAAACCAAGCAAGCTGAGAATGAGGCTGCTCACTCCTCACCCTCTCCCTCATCTGGCCTGCAAGCTGCCAGCCCCCAAAGCTTCTAGAAGGGATGACATCTAATTCCCTAAATGAGAAATTAAACTAGCATAATGTCCACCCTCACTGTTCCTAAGACACCCTAAAAAATAACCCAGAGTTATTTCTCAGTTGAATGAGACAGTCATGCAGGTCAGCCCTCCGTATATAAAAGATGGACTACAAATATTCCAGTTTCTTTGGGAGAGTTTGCAAACCTAAGCAACTTTAGGAACAGGAAGTACCCTCCCCTGGGACAGGCAAAGAAGGGCCTGCAGGGAAAACCTACCTTAGAAATGAGTTCATCATGATTAGCCAAGTGAGCTCTGCAGTGAATGCAACTGTAGGTCCGGTGGCAGGAAGGCAGATATGCCTGGAAAGTCTTAGATCTTGTCATCTTCACCATTGGTGCCGCTGAGCGTGGGGTGAACTCCGGGGCAGCCCACGAGGCACTCCCACAGGACGGGTCGCACGGGAAACACCGGAAGACACAGGTAAAGGCCGTGGTTTGGCAGGGGGTGGGTGTGGGGCGGGCTCCACACACTGGTGATGTCTTCAGAGGAAGGACCTTCAAACAGAGGTCTGGGGCTGGTGCTCAGCAGCCTGCAGTGCCAAGAAAAAGAGATTATTAGCTGCTGCATAGTTTAAGGAAAGATGTGCGTCAGGGTTGTATCCTTTCACCATACCAATTCATTCTGTATGCTGAGCAATTAATCCAAGAAGCTGGACTATATGAAGAGGAACATGGCATCAGAATTGGAGGAAAACTCAGTAACAACCTGTGATATGCAGATGACACAACCTTGCTTTCTGAAAGTGAAGAGGACTTGAAGCCCTTATTGATGAAGATCAAAGACCACAGCCCTTCCCTATGAATTATACCTCAACACAAAGAAAACAAAAGTCCTCATGACAGGTCCAAAAAGCAATTGCATGGTAAGTGGAGAAAAGGCTGAAGACAGGGATTTCATATTACTTGGATCCACAGTCAACACCAGGGAAGCAGCAGTCAAGAAATCAGATGACAGATAGCCTTGGCCAAATCGCTGCAAAAGATATTGTTAAAGTGTAAAGAGCACAGATGTCACTTTTACGCCTAAGGTACATCTGACCCAAGCCATGGTATATTCAATAGTCTCACATACATGTGAAAGCTGGACAATGAATAAGGAAGACCAAAGAAGAATTGATGCATTTAAATTGTGGTATTGGTGAAGAATACTGAAAATACCACTGACTTCCAGAAGAACGAACGAACCTGTCTTGGAAGAAGTACATCTAGAATGCTCTTTAGAAATGAGAACAGCCAGACTTTGGTCTCATGTACTTTGATCATGTTGTCAGAAGGGACGACTCCGTGGAGAAGGATATCATGCTTGGTAAAGTAGAGGGTCAGTGAAAAAGAGGAAGACCCTCAAGAGTATAAACTGACAAACAGTGTCTGCAATGATGGGCTTAAGCGTAGCAAAGATTTTGAAGACCAGCTGGGCAGTGTTTTGTTCCGTCGCACATAGGATTGCCATGAGTCAGAGCCGACTCAACAGCACCTCACAACAACTGGAACAAAACTTCCAACAACACAAGTAGAGCCCAACTGCCACCCAGAGAGAAGGCAACACTTACAGGAGAAAATGACTCCAGACTCTTTTTCTTAGAAAATCCCCAAGATGATCAACGAATGAGAAGAAAGCATCTCAAAAACCCAGTATCAGTTTTCTAGAGTTAGAGGTTTAGTATCAACTTAGTGCTCTGAGCAGTTATCCTAGGTAGCCTCCACAGACACCAGCCCAAGGCATCATCACCATTCTTAGGAAGCCCTAGAAAAGGCCAGCCTTCAAAATGTGCTGCCCACAGCCCCCAGGAGAGGGCTCCTAAGGGCTTCCCTCTCCTCTGCTGATTGAGACCAATGGCTGGAGAAAAAGAAGACTTTCGGTCACTAATGATTCACTACATGAAACATTCATATGTGGATTTCTTATCTGTTTACTGGTGGGACTTGTTGAAATCACCAACTGCAGATGCACCAAACTTCACACCCTCCTTTGCTTATGGACTGAGGATGATATACAAAGGGTCAATTTCCAAACAGCAGGATTTCCTTGTGGCTAACCAGCTTTTTTGGGAGAAGTGACTTCCTTTGTAGTACCTCACACCCAGAGATGCTCAGGACATTTTTTTTTTTTTTTTTTAAAGCAAGTGACTGAATGAAATCAATGGAATAATTGCAGACTTCTGCGCCTGAGGCAGTAAATTTGACTAGACTCTCTTCCCTACCCTCGGATTCCCTGTACACAACCCATAGAACCAAACGTCTGTCCTACCATGGCCGTGACTTCTTTTATACTATTGGGAACTAAGGACACTGAGAAAGTGTAGTAGCTCCCAGGACAACCAGGTGACCTCCAGGTAAAGGTCTGAGGGCAGAGCCATGAGCCCTAAACCTGCTAGACTCACTGCACTTCTCCCTGGTTCACCTCCCTAAGGCTTTGTAACCTGTCTATTCCTTGGGTTTCACTAATAGGGGTGAGTTTTCCCACTTGCCTACTTCCCAGGAGAACAGTGAGTGTTAATTAACACCTGCATCATGCTTTGAAGTTAAAATTATTTAGAGAGATGGGGGAGGAAGACAAACAAAATGAAACCTTCCTTGCTGGATTATCTGGGATCTACCTGGATGTTTAGAGAAAGCCTGCAAACCACAGTCTTCTTTTCTCTCAAAACCTCATTGGAACCAAATCTTCCAAAGGGAGGCTGCCATCCTCCCTGCCATCTTCCCACCACAGTGGTCACCAAAGGCCACCACATCCGTGGGACTCTACATCTTCCTGAGTGGCCAACACCACTGGTGAGCATTGTTGTTGTTGTAATGTGCTGTCGAGTCGGACCTGACTCATAGCGACCCCTCCTTGGGTTTCTGAGGCAGTATCACTACGGAAGTAGATTGCCCCATCTTCCTTCCAAGGAGTGGCTGGTGGGTTTGAACCACCAGCCTTCTGGTTAGCAGTCAAGTACCTTAGGCATTAGGCCTAAGGAAAACAGTGGCCATTATCCCTTACCCTCCAGTGACACCTTCCACATCCCTGAGCCATGCAGGCCCCATATCCAGGGTGACTAGTTACACATAGGAAGTATGACCACTTAAGGGATTCTGACATCTTGGGACCCAGTTACATTCCCTGCTCAGTCTTCCACCACTGTACTTTTAAAGATGTAAAATCACATTTTTTTTTAAAGTGAACATTATAGAAATACTTGAAGGACATGTAAGTGAGAAACAGACCCCCAGCTTTGCCTCGGGGATATTCCTGTCCATCACAGGAAATGGGAAGAAGATACAGGAATGCCTGAATCCAGAGCCCCTTCATCACACCCCAGGTGTGTACTCTGGGTAGCAGGTAAAGTGATAAAACAAAGGTGGATAAACCAAAAGCCATAGTGAATATTTTGTTGATTTTAAACATAGTGGGCCAATGCTGTTCGGTGTTGAAGTGTTATAGGTGGGAGAAAGAGCCAAGTACCCCTCTTGGAGTTTCCTGAAATCTGTTCAAACTTTAATACTCCTGATCTACTCTCAGCAAGGACAGCATTTCCAGGAAAGAAGAAGGTGGAGTTCATATAAGGAACAGAAGACAGGCAGGGGAAAGCTGGCGGGAGGCTTCCTCCGCGCCAAATGCTTCTGAAGTCCACAGCCTCAGCTGCCCAGTGGGAAGCGTCAGGAGTACTGGACTCATCTGTCTTATACAAACACTGAGGGAAGGAAAGGAAACAATGAGACCGGGCTGTAGTCTAGGTTTATCCGGCAGCCACAGAGTCTGTTTTCTTATACATGCAGACGGCTGCTAAATTATGCATTTCCCTGGAGTAGAATTATTTCTTCTCTCACTTCTCTTTGTAGGAAACCCCCCCCCAAAAAAAAAAAGTTCACAAGCAGGGGTTTCTGGTTATGCTCAGCTTCAAATCCCAATCCCAAAACTTATTCAAGACTATCTTCCATACCTTCTGAAGGATAAACATTTATGCACACACATTCAGTCCTCACTATACCTCTGACCTTAAAAAAGGACAATTAAAATCCACCACATAAGCAGCTACAGCAGTGTCCCAGGTGGCCTGGTGCTAGAAAGAGCCCTGGAGAGCCCAGACATTCGAATTTGCTGCTTGTGAGTGAGTCACTCTGCTCCTCTCACCCTTTAATCTAACAAGTTCACAGGCATCCAAAAGAAGTGACCCTTTCCCTCAGAAGAAGAAAGAAAAGTAGCTTGCTGAAATAGGAATGTTGTCCAACCAGCACAGGGCAAACTAGAAGGAATGAAAAAGGGTGAGTGGAAAGAAAAGTAGTGCAAGATCAGAGAGAGCCTGCATGGCTGAGGAGAAAGGAGAGAGGTGGTTAAATGGGAGAAAAACGATGAGAGCTGGAACCAAAAAATAACCACCTACTACCGTCTTCTTCCCACTTAAGAGAAAAAGAAAAGCTCCCTAAGTTTTAGGAAGGAAGATAAAATAAAAAAGGTAGACAATAAGAAGTGTATGGGGCCTCACGACATTTTAATTTTTAGACAACGGTACCTCTTAACGGGGCCACAGATTCCATGAATCCAACTCATTGAACATATTGTGGACTCTGAATTGATTTCCAACAATAATCAAATAAGCTCAATATTTAAAAGCCTCAGGACACGTGTACAACTTAAACACTATTTTAAGTGATATAATAATCCATCACAGTAGAAATTAAAGGAAGATTTGCTACCACCTCAGCTGGCTCATGTTGATCTGCATGTAAAGAATAGATGTAAAATATTATGATTAGAAGTAAGGATCTTACCTATTCAACAACCAACCAACTATACAGGCAGTGCATGTCAAACCTTCCTAGCCCTCTGGGCAGACAGGCCCTTTCCATAAGGAGCCATAACTGTAGCTGGAACTCGAAACAGAATCTTCTGTCACCAGGAAGGAAGACATGGAAGCAACCCATGGAAGAACCCAATGCAGGATGCAGGAAGCAGGCCCGTACCACCACACACAGAGGCACAGAAACTGGCTTAAGGAGGTGGGACTCACCATGGGAAGTAACACCATCAGTCACGGGACAGGATACAACCCTAAGGTGTGCCTCTGTGTTGCTGTTTTCATGAGGTGCTTTGGTGGAGGTTAGGGGAAGACTGAAAAAGAAGTGGGTTCTGAATCACACAAACCAGTTCTACTCCTTTCTAGCTGGGTGACTTTTGGTACATTATGCAACCACTCTTAACCCCCAGCTTCCTCATTTCTAATATTATCAGTATATATAGGGTTATGAGAATTAAGTGAAATGATGTAAGTGCATACACAGTGCCCGGCACACAATACACAGCAAAACTATAGCCATTATTATTTTTAGTGGTCACCAGGAAAAAAAAAAAAAAAAAACGAGCAAGAGAGGTGCTACTTTGTGTTGCTATTTAAAAAAAGAAAAAGAAAAAGGAGGCCTGAACACACAGACAGACAGTTTGGAGTTCTTTGAGAACATGTTGTTTCCTATTCAACTTGAACCTGACATGTATGTGTATCAGATTACACCTGGAGAGATGGGTGGTCTGCCCCTTCTATTAGGACCTTCTAACCAGTATTTATAGGAGCTCTGGTAGCATAATGCCTAAGGCAGTTGGCTGTTAACCAGAAGGCTGGCGGTTCAAACCCATCAGCCACTCCTCGGAAGGAAGGTTGGGCAATCTACTTCCATAGTGATTGTTGTTGTTGTTGTTGTTATGTGCCGTCGAGTCCATAGTGATACTGCCTCGGAAACCCAAGAAGGGGTCACCATGAGTCGGGTCCGACTTGAGGGCAGTGAGTAGTAACCTGTGTTTAAGGAGCTCTGGTGGCGCAGTGCCTAAGGCATTTGACTGCTAACCAGAAGGTTGGTGGTTCAAACTCACCAGCCACTTATGGAAGGAAAATGGGGCAATCAACTTTCGCAAAGATTTATCACCCCCAATGGGGGCTGCTATGAATTGGAATTGACTTGATAGCAGTGGCTTTTCTTTTTTTTTAACCTGTCTTTGGAATCTCTGTGTAGCACAAATAGTTAACGTGCTTAGCTGCTAACTAAAAGGTTGGAGATTTGAGTCTATCCAGAGGTGCCTTGGAAGAAAGGTTTGGCAATCTACTCCCAAAACTCAGCCACTGAAAGCCCTATGGAGCACAGTTCTACTGGGACATACATGGGGTCACCATGAGTCAGAATCATCTCAACAGCAAGTGGTTGATTGGTTAGTTGAACTTGTCTTTAAGCACCCCCATGAAATGGCATCACTGGGATTTCTCTTCAAACCTAGAATTCTCTTTAAGGTGAGATAAGGTAGTGATGACACTACCTTATTCCTTTAAGTTGGTATTGAGGTCCTTCTACAAGGTGGTTTCTTCAGAGGCCATGTTCCCATAGGCCCCAAGGCACTGCAAGGAACCCAAGGGCGGACTTGCCCAGCCCTGGTAGACCCCTGAGCCTCTTCCTCCACTTAAATAAACCCTTTGCATTTCAAGTTAACTGTTAAGAAGACAGGTCCTAGAACCAAAATCTTGGTGTTCAAATTACAGCTCTATCATTTACTAGCTATGTGACCTTGGACGAGTCACTTTACCTGTCTGGGCCTCACTTTCCTCATTTCTCATAGGGATAATAATAAGATCTACACAAAATGTGTATGAACTGCTGTATGGAAAATGATTTTGCTCTGTAAACTTTCACCCAAATCACAATAAAATTTTTTAAAATAATAGTAAGATCTACCTCACAGGGTTCTTGTGATGATTAACTAAGCTAATACATATAAACTACCCAGGCACAGTGCCTGGCATATAGTGTTGTTGTTAAGTGCCGTTGAATTGGACCCGACTCATAGCCCCTTCCTTGGGTTTCTGAGGCAGTATC
>NW_006921783.1:858549-883815 GCF_000298275.1 Orycteropus afer afer | reverse complement strand
GCCACTCCTCGGAAGGAAGATGGGGCAATCTACTTCCGTAGTGATACTGCCTTGGAAACCCAAGGAGGGGTTGCTATGAGTCGGGTCCGACTCGACAGCATATAACAACAATGACACTGTGATAGGAACTCTCCTAAGTGCCTGAGATTTGACAATCTGGACCAAACTCTGTTATGTCGTTGTTCTGTGCCACAGAGTCAATTCCAACTCAGAGCAGCCCTTATAGAATAGAGTAGAACTGTAGTCTGTACGGAAGGAGATTGTCACATCTTTCTCCCATGAAGCAGCTGGTTGGTTCAAACTGCCAACTTTCTAGTTAACTTTCTTAACCACTGCACCACCAGTGATCTTTTAACTCTTTGTACTCAACTCACTGCCTGTCGAGTCAGATCCGACTCATAGCGCCCCTCCTTGGGTTTCCAAGGCGGTATCACAATGGAAGTAGATTGCCCAACCGACTCCTTCTGGAGTAGCTGGTGGGTTTGAACCACTAGGCTTTCTGGTTAGCAGTCAAATGCCATAGGCACTACACCACCAGAGCTCCCAAACTCTTTGTAGTTCCCCCTAATACACATTTACACTTCATGCTTTCATGGTTTTGTTGATGCCATTCCCTCTGCGTGACACGCCTGTCCCACCTCTCCTCACCAGGCTCTTACTCATCCATCGTGACTTGGCTAAAACGTCATCTCAGCATAGGCTTAGTAGCCCCTCCTCTGTCTTCACTTCTGTCTTAACACCCTATTAAAATTGTCCTTTTCTGTATCTGTATCCCCTACCATACTGTAAGCTACAAGAGCTAGGACAACATTTTAGTCATTTTGTACCTCCTAAACTCAGCAGCACAGAGCACACCGTACAGGCTAAATCCCTCTGTCAAGCTGACCTCCTTCTGCATCCTATCAGGCTGCAGATTAAACCAGTTCACCTACCTGCATGGGTGGCAGACATGACTGCAGCCCCCCCTTCCCCCTCCAAGTACCGAAACAGAAGAGTGTAAGTTATTCTGGGCCCCAAGGCCCCTCCAATCCTGCTCTCTCCACCATCTGCCCCCACTTGGATTCTACATTGAGATACCCAGGAAAACCAGGGTTCTTCAAGACTATAATCCCGGGTATAACTCAAACACCTGTCTTTAGCAACTATGCCCATTCTGTACATTTACTGGGTCCAAGTTAAAAACATATAAAATATATGTCTCTTGTAGTAATGATTTGACCATTGTTTTCAGTTTCTTCCAACTCTCATTTATTATAGAAACTCTTAACAAGTCAGAAAAAAGGCTTTATGCTAGGTATAAGGACAGGAGGGTAGATGTACAACTCAATTAAATAGCCATGTCCTGTTCCCTCATGAGAAAAGAGAGATGCCTGATTAGAAGCATTAAGTGGTAGCAGTGGAAAGGGAGCAGGCAAGTCATTTCTGGGGCTGGGAGGAAAAGAGAGAGATGAAATAGCTATGGGAGGTCTTGACCCCAGTCTTCCTTCTCCATTCGTAATCTCACCAGAATGCTGAACCCAGACCGAAGGGCAGAGAGAGACCCAGCTGCCTTGGCCTGCTACATGAGAGAAATGGGCAGCAATGTAGTCTAGTAGTCAGGAGTACAGGTTCTAGAGGCAGAAAGATCTGGGTTTAAGTGTTGGTTCTTCTTCTCACCAGATGTATGACCATAGACAAGTTACCTATAAGATGTGGATAACATCAGTGCCCACCACATAGAGGAGACAAAAGATCATATGAGATAATGCAAGTGAAGCCTTCAGCATAGTACCTGGCACGTGGTTAGTACTCAATAACATTACTTAGCTATAATCATTACCAGCAAGGGAGAGAAAGCACAGAGAACTGCTCCTATTCACAAAACCAAAACGAGTACTATTTCTCTCTCCTAAGTTGACTCATAGTGGTTAGGGGGTAAGGCCCAAACTAATCCACTTAAAAGTACACTGTGGTTTAAGTTAGGTTTTTGTGGTTTAGCTGGGGACCTAACATTATTGCTATGTCATCCCAAACAACAGGCCATTCCATCACTCAGTGCGTTAGAAAAGTTCCCTCTGCAGCTCTACATTGACTTCACTAATCACAGCACAGGTACCACTGCTGACAACTTCACTGAAATGCCCCTATTAAAACTACCAAGCTGATGTGCAGTACACACAGAAAAGTCCCTGTCATTATTTTATAGTTACACCTTGTATATCACTGGACCCAGGTGGCATTTCAAATCAATCCAATTGATAATAAAAACCAGCCTGGATATTCGAGAAGCCGCTTTCCTTTATAAACAATCAACCATTCACCTCTATCCTAGATAAAGGGGGCCTAGTCTTGCTTTAAGAGGGATTATCTACCAAATGATAATCCTACATGATCCCTAGGATTCCTTCAGCTCTTAAAAGTCCCTGATTCTATGCTGTAATGATGTCTCTGCTAACTGATTCTCACCCACAGCAGAGAATCCATCTACCAACCTTCACTCTGTTAAGACCTTGATTTCAGCGAGGTCACAGAACACACCAGCCACACGAAGAGCCCACTCAGAGATGGCTGCTGGACAATGCCTTTGCAACATCTGTTAGCAGAGCAATGTATTTTCCACATGGCCCTTAGTTCAGCACTTTGCCTGGGGAGGCCCGCCCATGGGCTTGCATCTGTTAGAACATCTGCACACAGAAGAGGCAGTTCCCCTTGAAGATTCTAAAACGTACATGCAAGTAGTGGTTGCTGGCTGGCTATGAGGAGATAAGGTATTACTTCAGGGGTTTTTTTTTTTCCCTACAATTTCAATCACAAAGAATACAGAGAGACCAAACTATCTCTCTGAAGATAGGTTACTAAGGATATTTCATCAACAGTTTCCTTCTTTCTTTTCTTAGCAGACTCCCAGCTCCAAAAAAGGATGTAAGGTAGCTTACACAAACCATATACAATACAGTAAGATTAAAAATAGATTGCAAAATTAGGGTGGAATAATTAAACTAAGAACAAAAGGAGCGCCAGGACATAGAATTCCATGCTGCTACACTGTTAAATAATCGCTGTGGTGCTTAGCTGCTGCTGAACTGCCTTGGCCCATGAACAACAGGACAAAATGCTGTTTGTTCCCTGCCACGCCCATGATCAGCTGCAGATCAGACCATGGGGGTCCATGGGGTTTTCTTTCATTTATTTCTTAATGAATTTATTATGTATTACCTTTATTTCTCTTTTTTTTTTTTTCTTTTCATTTTGGCAGTATTTCCTCCCCTCCTCCACAGGGTTTCCAATGGCTGATTTTTGGAAGTAGATCAGCAAGTCTTTCTCCCTACTCCATCTTAATCTGGAAGTTCTGTTGAAACCTATTCAGTATCACAGCAACATGCAAGCCTTCACTGACAGATGGATAGTGGTTGCACATAAGATACCAAAACCAAAAAAACCAAACTCACTGCCATAGAGTCGAATCCAACACACAGTGACCCCTCCTCCTTGGGTTTCGGAGGCAGTATCTCTACAGAAGTAGATTGCCCAGTGTTCCTTCCAAGGAAAGGCTGCTGAGTTTGAACCACCAACCTTATGGTTAGCAGTCAAATGCCTTAGGCACTATGCCACCAGAGCTCCCACATGAAGTACAGTGACCAGGAATCGAACCCTGGTCTCCCGAATGAAAGGCAAGAATGTTACCACTGAACCATCAATGCCGTCTGCTAAGTAATCACTGATGCAAATTTGGCTTTGAGATCTCTAGTAACCAGGGGGTGTGGCAAATATCAGCAATAATAAGGTTCCTATTTTTCATAAAATAGAACATCTTGGTTGTTCAAGACACAGATTTTCTAAGAGAAATGTCTCCTATGAGACATAGTAGAGGAAACAAAGAGCAAGCCCGGTGGACTACCACTGTCACCCACTCGGAGGGAGATCTATGTAGGAGATCCTGGATAGAGTGGGAGAACAACGTGGAACAAAACTCAAAATCATAAAAAAAAATTAAAGGGACCAGGTTTGCTGGTGTGACAGAGCCTGGTGGAACCCCTGAGACTAGAGCTTCCAGCTGCCCTTCAGGTCTGAAATTGAACTCACTCCTGTAGCTTCCAGCCAAACAAAAGACAGGTATATGAGCTGAACATTTACATTAGGTAGATACACTCCTTGGAGAGATCAATCATGGGAGAATAGAAGGGCTGTGTATGCACAGGGAGGCAGTTTAGGGGTCAGGAGTACATGGGAGGGAAGGACACAGGGAAGAGATAACTATGGGGAGGATGTGGGAGGGGAGCTGTTGCATTGTGGGAAATTGCTGTCAATGTCATGAGACAAAGTATATGTGAGCTGCTGTATGGAAAATGAATTTGCTCTATAAACTTTCACTCAAATAACAATACAAATTGGAAAAAAAAAAAAGAGCAATCCCAGTGGAAAAGATTCCCCAGCACACACCTACAGTACCTACCATATACACTCTTCCAAGACTATTTCTTAGAGTCTCCCTCCATGAAAACTGACAGCATAACCAACACCAAAGTATAATTCTGGAAAAGGAATTCTACAGGGGGTCAAATCAGGGCAGCCCAACAACAGGAATGTCTAATGGTCTGGCTGGACGCAGTAATAAATTATAGACTCTCCAGAGGAATGGAAGAACTACAGAACTTC
The DNA here is from genome assembly GCF_000298275.1 of Orycteropus afer afer. NCBI lineage: Eukaryota > Metazoa > Chordata > Mammalia > Tubulidentata > Orycteropodidae > Orycteropus > Orycteropus afer. The sequence continues at coordinate 879,180 of NW_006921783.1, read as the reverse complement.
TGGCAATGCTCCATGAAAATCATTTATTTCAACCAGACTTTTGAGTAACAAAAATATGGGCATCCTCCAACATATCAGTTCCAAACACTAATACTTTTGAATGCTAACACTATTTGGCCTAAAAAGAGCCCTGATGCCCTGATGCTACAATGGTTAAGTGCTCAGCTGCTAACTGAAAGGTTGGTGGTTCAAACTCACCAGCTGCTCTGTAAGAGAAGAGTCCTGGCAATCTGTTCTAATAATAATTACAGCCTAGGAAACCCTGTGGAGCAGCTCTACTCTGTCACATTGGGTCACTGTGAGTCAGAATCAACTTGACATCACACATTTGGCCTTGGTGCTGCATTTGACTCTCTCATGGGCTGCTTTCCCCTGGAACTCTTTTTTGCAGGCCTCACCACACCTCTCCTGGTTCTTCTACCTCTCTGACTAAGCTTCAGTCTCACCAGCTGCTCCTCCTTCAGCCTCCTCCTTGGCGTTGCTTCCACAACGTGCTTTTGACAGCCTGCTTCCCAGAGCATCTCCTTCTCAAGTCAAGTCTTCTAAATTTCTGCCTCCTGCTCCTGTACCCTAGACCCCTTTCTCACACATATCTCTATCTAGCTCCTAGGAAGGTATTTCAAACTAAACACATCCAAAGCCAACACCATTTTTTCCTAACCCCCTGGCTCCCATCACTTCACCCCAATTCTGTCACTCTCTCCAGAATACCCAGTTGCCCAAGCAAACATCCTTTACTGTCTCTTTCCTTCCTGTCTCATACTTCATCTGTCCCCTAGACGGTAGTTTGGTCTCATAAATCAACCCTCCCACAGCCATCCTCAGTCACCACCAGCAGTACTTTGAAAGCCCCAATTTCTCTATGATCTTAGAATAGCTTCTTAATTGGTTTTCCTGACTTAGGCCTTATCCTCACTCAAAACTCAAACTCACTGCCTTCCAAGAGAATCTGACTCGTAGTGACCCCTCCTTGGGTTTTGTAGGTGGTTTTACCCAGCTGCCACCTGGTAGCAGAAATATTCCCCTCCCTGGCCCTTCACACCATTTCTGCAGCTCTAGGGCAGCTTCCCAAAGCACCCTCCCAGGCTGGCAGTGACCTCTGGCTCCTGAGAAAAACCCTCAGCATTCCCCCTCCCTCCAGGTACCTTCTCCTAGGGTCTAAAAAAACCCTCAATGCTGTGGAATCAGATTCGACTCATAGGGACCCCTCCTTGGGTTTCCGAGGCAGTATCACTATGGAAGTACATTGCCCAATCTTCCTTCCGCGGTTGGTCCCCATGAAACTCCCAGGGCAGTCGGTATGCTACTCAATGAGAGAAAAGTATCAGAGGTGGTTCAAGCCCAGAATGGAAGGGATGCTTTCACTTCTACTGCATGTGCAAAAAGAGGCCGAATGTGCCCTGCCCTCCTCTCCGCCGCCCCCGCCCTTCAACATCAGTCCTTTCTTTGTATTTGTCCATGCTCAGAAGATAATCCTGCTTAAAACAAAATAAATTTCCCCCATGATCTGGGACCCAGAGAAGAATCTGGTCTATTCCTCTTCCCCCAACAGGGCTATTCTTTAACTAAAATGAGAAACAGCCATTTGGAAAATCTATCAAGAGGAAAAAAAAAGGTTTTGGAAAACAGAGTCAGTCACACTCAGAGTTCAAGCTGGAAGAATAAGAGTCCCTCCAGCTGAGATGAGTGAGGTGGTTTGCAACAACCACCTGGGGAAGAAGATCCACATTAAATGCAACACTGATAACCCCACCGAGGGCCTTAAGAAGCTACTGCAGCCCAAATGGGCACCCGCTGAAACAAACTGTCTTGAAGAAGTGGTATACGAACTTGTAAGGACCACGTGTGTCTAGGCGACTTGGAAATCCATGACAGGATGAACCTGGAGCTTTATTACCAATAAAACAGAATTACCTCCTTCTCCTCTGCCCTCTTCTCCCTTCTCCCCACTCCACCCTGGTATGGATGCTTGTTTTTAAAAATTCACATTAAGAAAAACTTAAATGCTGCTTTAAAAAAAAAAAAAAAACACCAAGGTAAGAGATGCAGTCAATCTTCAAAGGTTACTTCAGCAGGGAACTGGCTTCTGATCCCTTTATACCCCATTTGCAAAGCAGCACTTATCACAGTTACAGTTTTACTTCTATTAAGGTGATTATTTGATTGTCACATGTTTCCCACACTCAAATATCTGCTGAATAAATGAATGAGTCCTTTATACTATGGGCACTGTGTGACCTCGATTTCTCTTTAACAGTTGGTCCCCCAAGGCACACAGCTGAGGCCCTAACTGGTTACAAACCACCCATCCCAAATCTGCCAATACAATTAATTCTGTTGTTCAGTTGTCAGCATGCCTTTGGCTTTCTCACTTTTAATCTCCCAATTCAAATAAATTCAAAACTCTAGACTCTAACATCTGTGCCCAGGCTCCCTGCCTTTCCACAAATGGAATTTGGAAATTGAACTTAAAACTCAAACGCAAAAAAGGAGAAAAACATTTTCAAAAGGATCCTGTGTGTCTAAAGTCCCAGACACCATCAGTCCAAAGACTGATGTGTTTTGTTCTGGTTGGTTGGTTGGTTGGTATGTGCCGCTGAATCGAACCCGACTCATAGCGACCCCTCCTTGGGTTTCCGAGGCAGTATCACTACGGAAGTAGATTGCCCCATCTTCCTACCGAGGAGTGGCTGATGGGTTTGAACCGTCAGCTTTCTGGTTAGCAGTCAGGTGCCTTAGGCACTATGCTACCAGAGCTCCCGTATTTTGTTCTAGGAATTATTAAACTGTCGTTTAGAGGTGCCATTTACTGAAGCGCAGATGCAAGGAAAGGAAAGCAGGTGGGGTGGAGAGAATCTGAGGTGAATCTACAGGAAATGTCTACATTTCTTCTCTGTATGAGAAGGGCAGATAGATTTTCATAGGCCTGGCACACCAAGGAGAGAGATGAACATTGCCACTGCAGCTTTTTCATATAATTTAAGAAACTTCCACAAAGATAAGCGGTTATGGTTCAAGCTTCCCACTAGATTGTGAGCCATTCCTGGCCAGAGACTGTCTTGTTAATCATTGCTTGTATCTAGACCAGAGCCTAGCATGCAGTAAAGAGCTCAGAAAGTGTTTTGTTGAAAGGGGGTGGGAAGTAAGGGAAGGAGGAGGTGAGTCATCTGAGGCCCTGGAGCAACTGCCAATAAGCCTCCAGGGCTCTGTTGTTGTTTTTGTTGGATTCCAACTCATAGCAACTCCATGTGACAGAGGAGACTGCCTCCATAGGTTTTCTAGGCTGTAATCTTCACGGAAGCAGATCATCAGGTCTTTTTCCAAAGGAGCAGCTGGTGGGTTCAACCTCCAGGACCCTATTATTTAATGATTCCTTATTTTGGGCCAGGTAAAGGACCAGGGACTTGATATGCATTATCTCAATCTTTACTGCAACTCATGGAGGTGGTATTATTATGATGATTCCTGTTTTCCAGTTGAGGAAAGAGAAGCTCAAGAGAGGTTAAGCACTTTGCCCAGGTCACTGTGCTAGAAAGTACTTGTTGCTGTTGTTATTTGCCATCAAGTCGGACCCAATTCGTAGTGACCCCTCCTTGGGTTTCCACTCCTCCTTGGGTTTCCGAGGTGGTATCACTATGGAAGTAGATTGCGCTGCGCAACCTTCCTTCTGAGGAGTGGCTGGTGGGTTTGAACCGCCAGCCTTCTGGTTAGCAGTCAAGTCAGAATTTTAATCCTGTGCACCCCCTCCCCTAAAAAATGGATCCTCCTAACTTAGCCACTCCTCGGAAGGAAGGTTGGGCAAGGAAGGAAGGTTGGGCAATCCTACTTCCGTAGTGATATTGCCTCGGAAACCCAAGGCGGGGTCGCTATGAGTCGGGGCGACTGACGGCAAATAACAACAACAACAACAACTTAGACAAGCCAGTGAGAAGTCTGAACCCTCCAGGGCTTCAGGCAGAATGGCTTCCACAGGAAGAGGCAAAACCCACATTTGAGTTTATTTGAATTCTGAGGAAAAGGGTACTAATTATAAAACAAAGATGTCAGAGTCAGCTCAATGCTTCAACCTTAAATTGAGGAAATAGAAGAGGAGAAATGAGGAAAGAGAATAACCTTAACCAGAAGGTGGGACAACTGTAAATTAGATACAAATAAAAGAGATATTTTCAGTTCTTATCATACCTTCCTGCTATTCAGCTTGAAGTCTACAGTCAAATGTAGAGATACTTTTCCCCTCTAAGGGTCTCAAATCCTAAAGGAACAGAGCCACGTAAGCAAAACTAACTACACGCTATTTAATTTAGGTTTTGCTTTTCAAGAAATGTTTATTCCATTAATACAGCAAATACTGAAAGAGAATTATCTCTACCTTATTTATGGTCCATTTGGTATAGAGTCAACTTAGGGGAGGAATGCCCAACAAAGACCAAATTAGGAAGAGACAATATAATAGATGGCACACACAGGAGAGACACAAACAAGAAGAGGAAAAAATGGAGATAGCAAGGGAAGGGAGGCCAGAGAAAGATGCTTAATAAGTTGGTTTCTGCCAGGGAGATAGACCAGCACCTCAGTGGTTTTCCAACTTCAGACATGTGTGAACTGGCTACATTAGAAAAACCTGTGGAAGATTTTTTGTTGTTGTTGTTACCTTGTTATTAATTTATTTGTTTTGGGGTAAACTTGTTTTCATTATGGATCTCCCATCCTAAAGATTCTGATTTTGTAGGTCTTTGGTGTGACTGACAAATTCCAGCCAGGTTTGGGAATCCCTGGGAATAGTCCCACTTTTGAGGACTCCTATCATCCATACCAATTAGCTGTTATTCACAATTCTTCATCTTTAAGAGTCCTACTCGGAGTGGAAGTGACAGTCCACATTCATGGAACTGCTCTAAACTGAAGCAATGGTGGCCCGACAACATCCCAGTATCCTTCCTCCCGTCTTTCACTTCCCCACTGATATTCCTCACATCATTCCCTCTTAAGTTTATGCCTCTGTGCCTCTGCTCACACTGTTTCCCCCAGAGCATCCTCTCCATCCACCAGTTTCTGCATGTTTAATTCCTCCTTACCTTCAGCCTCCAAAAAGCCAACATTCTTTTGGTACCTCTGTAATGACTCTGAACTCTTCTTGCCTCATCCTCTGGTTATTTATACAGATGCCTTTATCACTTCTATTTGAACTCTTAGGGGAGAGGTCCGTATCTTAACTCATCTGTATTTCCCAAAGGCCTTACTATTTGTTGTTGAATGATTATTAACCAGGAAAATAAAACAAATTCAAAACTGAGTTTTAGTCCCAGGCCAGAAGTTCCTCTTCTCTAGCTCCAAACAAGAATGTCTTCTATAAGCCTAAATGAGCTCTGGTAGCACTGTGGTTACAGCACGGGGCTGCTAACCAAAAGGTTGGTGGTCTGAACCCACCAGTCCCTCTGCAGAAGGATAAGGCAGTCTGTTTCCACATAGATTTACAGCTTTGGAAACCCCATGGGGCAGTTCTACTCTATCCCATAGTGTTGCTATGGGTCAGGATTAACTCAATGACAATGGGTTTGGTTTTTTGGTTTTCTCCAAGCCTAAATTCCCTTGCTCAAGGGTACTCCCAACCAGACCTCCTTGAGAAAATAACACAAAATAGTGCTACTATTGGTCTCTCCTCATCTGGAGCAAAGAGGAATGAGAAAAATCAAAGACATGGAAACAATCAGTCCAAGGGCCCAGTGGACCACGTGAACCTCGGCCTCTGTGACCCTGAGACCAGATAAACTAGATGGCACCTAGCTACCATTGTGAACCACTCTGAAAGGGATCACAATAGGAGATCCTGGATCGAGTGGGAGAAAATTGTGGAACCAATTTCAAAATAATAAAAAAGACTAGGCTTACTGGTCTGATAGAGGCTGGTGGAACTCTGGAAACTAAGGTCTTTAGTCATCCTTCAGGCCTGAAACTGAACTTACTACTGTAGCTCAACTTTCCACCAAACAATAGACAGACCTGTGAGGTGAACAATAACATCACAGAGGGATGCACTCCTTAGAACAATCAGACTTAAAAGATCCAAAGCGCAGCATTTGCCCAGGGATAAAGCTCAGAAGGCAGGAATGGATAGGAAAGGAGGAAAAAGGGAAATGGTAATCAGGAAAAAGAGTGCTGTTACATTGTGGAGATTGTAATCAATGTTATGAAACAAAATGTGTGTGGACTATTGAATGGAAAACCAATTTACTCTGTAAACTTTCACCCAAATCACAATAAAAAGTTAACTTAAAAAAGAAAGGAATTATGTAATAATAATAAAAAGTTGGATAAAAAAGAGTTTTGAAAAAAGAAAATAAATTATTAGGAAGGTCAATATTGCCTGTAATTAATTTGTCAGATAAAACAAGGCTGCTATCTTCAAAGTGAACAAACTCTGCTACTGTTCACACCTAGAAGACCTTGTTTGAGACTCAGTGGCACCCATTTGCCATATGATGTCAGGCCTTCCTTTCTTGGCAAGAAACTCCATTTTGACAGTGCCTCTCCATGAAACCAAAGAGCAGGACACTAAAGTTCATGTCACTGAAAACCATTCTGGAAAGGCTGAGATAGTACAGCTCAAGCATGCAGGTTTCAAGTGGCCTAGCTTAAGCCAAGGATAAACCAGGAATGGCCAAAGAACAGGTAGACAACACGTCCGTCCAAAAACTTCCATAAATATTACTTCTTCCAATCCAGTATTTGTTAAGAGTTGGGCAATCATAAGTTTCCAATTAGATGGTCTTTAAATTCCACTCCAGTTCTATAGCCCTAAGTGATATTCTTCATCTTTATTTACTCAAAACTAATTTAAGATTTGGTCATTTTCCTCCTCTCTCTGCCCAGTCCCAAATCAATGGACTGGGAACTCCTCCCAGTCAGAGACAGGGGAATCCAATTGTTAATATTAGTGTTGTTATTAACAGCTAGCACTGAGTGCTTCCTATGTGCCAGGCTGTGTGCCAAGTATGTGTCTTGCATTCTCTCATTTAATCTTCCCATCAACCCTGTGGGGCAGCAACTATTATTAGTCCCATTTTACAAATAAAGAACAAAGATTTAGAAAATTTCAGTAAATTGCTCAAGGTCACAGAGCTAATTATACAGGTATTTCTGATTCCAAAATCCAGTCTCTTAGCCCTGTCTATAGTGAGTGCCTCCTACCATTAATGAAATATGGTTACTGACAGAAATGCTAACATTTATCAGGAAAAAACAGTGAGGCCTAGAATAAAGCTGCTTATAAATACCACTGCCTCTAAAACAACAAAAACCAATGCGCCTTTAAAGATTTTAAAGGGCTATATAAAAGGGTGAAAAACCTGAAAAGCAGAAATTCAGAAACAAAGTAATTCTAAGGGAATATTATCCTATTCCAGGGGAAAGGAGAAATTCTCTTTTCCTCTTCCTGTCTTGGAGGAAAAAAAAAGTATTTCCTCCTCTAAAGACTCTAAACCTCAGCTCTTTTTAGTTGTTCATTCATTCATGCATGCATTCATTCATTTCACCAACAGATATTTGTCTAGTACCTACTTCATGTCAGACGCTGTCAGCAGGGAGCAAGATACAAAAGCTCTCATTGTGCTTTTAATCTAGCAAATACAACCACCATAAAAACAAACTTGGTGCTGAATCTATTTCAACTCATTGTGACGCTATAGGACAAGACAGAACTGCCCCGTGACATTTCCAAGGTTGTAATCTTCATACCAGGAGCTCTGGTAGCATAGTGCCTAAGGTATTTGACTGCTAACCAGAGGGCTGGAGGTTCAAACCCACCAGCCACTCCTCAGAAGAAAGGGTGGGCAATCTACTTCCAGAAACCCAAGGAGGGGGTCTCTATGAGTCGGGTCTGACTCCACAGCACATAACACAACAAATCTTCATACCAAGGAGCTCTGGTGGTACAGTGCCTAAGGCATCTGACCCACCAGGTACTCCGTGGAAGGAAGACGGGGCAATCTACTTCTATAAAGATTTACCACCTCAGAAACCCAATGGGGGTCACTATGAGTCAGAATTGCAGTGGGTTCTTTTATTTTGTTTTGTTTAGCTTTTTAAATCTTTATGGGAGGAAGCTGCCACATCTTTGTACCAGAGTGGCTGGGGATTCTAACTGCTGACCTTCGGTTACCTGCTGAATGCTAAGGCACTGTACCACCAGGGCTGCTTCTAGCAAACAAGTAACCAAAAAGAACCAAACCCATTGCTGTCCTTTTAGTTAGCAGCTAAGCACTTAATCACTGCACCATTAAGGCTCCTTTAGCAAACAAGTTGTTAGCAAACAAGTAGACAAAGAATATTATCAGATGGCATTGAAGTACTTTGAAGAAAACAGAAAGTTAAGAAGATTAAGGGAAGCTGGGTGAGGGGAGTTGTTCTAGATAACTGATCAGGGAGAGACCCTGGTGAGAGAAGGAGCCAACCAAGCAAAAACATGGAGAAAGGGCATCTGGGAAGAAGAACTACTAGTAGAAAGGCCTTGAGACAAGAGCAAGCATGGCAGGAAGGGGCAGAGTGGACAATGTGGGGCCTAGTAGGAGATAAGGGGGAGAAACTGGGGGAGGAGGACATGCACTGCCCAATGGAAAGGAGTTGGATTATGTCTCAAGGGCAATGGGAAGCCACTGAAAGGTTTTAAATCCGAGAGCAGCATAATCGGATTCACGTTTAAGACCTCAGGGCTATATCCACAGCCCCCAGGGAAATGCAGGCTGACACAGTCCTTTAAAATTCAAGTTTGTATCACCTTTTGTTAAGGATAATTGAACCATCAAGAAAATGTCATTGAAATTTCCAACTCTCTAACAAGACACCTAAGGAGCACTGGTGGTGCAATGGCTAAAAGATCCGCTGCCAACTCAAATGTCCACAGTTCAAACCCACCAGACACTTCGCAGAAGAAAACAGCTGGCACTCTCCTTCAGCCTAGGTACACCCTACAGCCTAGATGTACCCTATAGTCCTACAGGGTTACTCTAAGCTGATGGCACACAACAATGAAAAACCTTCAGCCTGCACGCCTTGATTTTCCAATTCATACTTTCCGTCACCGAAGGCTAAAGTTCAAACATGTGCTTCCCTTTCCAGAGCTTTCCACCCTCTCATCAGAAGGGAATGTAATTGTCAGATCACCTAATGGTTTAGTTGACAAACCCTAGTAAAATGCTAAAATAATTTACAAATGGGACTAATCCCTCCATTTGAATCCTATCTGACCTTTATTCTTTCCTCTGCTTTACTACCCTTGTTCCTTTCCATCCTTTTGTTACCTTCTTTTTTCTATATGCTCAAACCTAAACGTTCTAAATGTCAGCTGCTTGGCCAAATTGAACATTACTAAAGTTAAACAATCCCATAGTTAGTGTTCCCAAATAAAGCACACCTTTGGCAAGAAGGATCATGGCTGAATTTTAATTTGGATAATTTAGAATTCTTTTTGAAGCTAAATTGCAGCTTTGATTAAGTCAATGAAATTTCTTTTACCAACATGTTTGGACATAGTTACTAAGAGTGAAAAATCTGATGTGTAGCTGCATTAGGTGTGTGTATGTTTCTGCTTGAAGGTTAAGGTAGGCTGAAACTGGATAACAACATACATCTGGTGCCCACAGATGCTAGGCGGTCACAAAGGAAAAGAACTAAGGTCAGGGTAGGCAAGGAGGTGTGGAAACTTGTGTGTCTACTTCTTAACAACTGACAATAGATAAACACCTGACTTCCCTCACTCAAACACCAGCTTGCCTTTCCCTCAGGCTACACAGTCTGGAATACCCAGATATTAAAAAAATAAAATCAACCCTTTCTTCTGCTAGCCAATTGTTAATACCTCAGGCACAATGACTATGCCACTGCCTCAAAACCATTAAAATATTTAAGATGTGTGAAAATCTATGAACTCATCCCCAACTCATCAGCACTACTGACGCCCCCAATCCCCACACACCTAGAAACAGTGGTGCAGTAGAGAACAGTGAATAGCAGCTCTCAAAAGGGGTTAGGGTGGGGTGGGGTGGGGTGGAGAGGGGAAGGTGACTGTCTCTTACAGGCAGCTGAAAGCAAGCAACACCATGCCCACAGACTTTTCAAAGCCTAGGCTAGTGTGATTGACAGCTCAATGACAGATCAGGTGCTTATATAGAGCATAGGTCCCACACCTGACTAAGGCTTTGCATTTCATACCCAAGTTAATGCTTTTTGTTGGGTCATTGCTTCCAGCCCACAGAGCACCATCTGCATCACGATCTCTAGCCCACTTATTAAAAATGCAGGTTTCTGTGCCCCGATGAGAATAAACATCTCTAGAGTGGCCATTTTTAAACCCTGCTCAAGTTCTCTTTTTGCACACTTAAATTTGAGGATCTCTGCCCTAGAGCCCTGTTTCTCAAATTGTGGGCCATGACCCCTTTGGTCAGGAAATAAACTTAATGGGTCATGACCAGTAGTTGATTTAAAAAAAAAAAAAAAAGCACACTGCAGGTAGTAAGGGTAATTATTGTTTCTTGGAACTTTTATTTCAGTTGTGTACCTCCAAGCAGTGATATAAAATGACCTTCTTACTACAGGGCCTAGTCAAAGTTTGAAAAGCACCCTCTTAGAGGGAAGAAGGAAAACAGTATTCTTACGTATGGTGTTTATTTTCCACTTTGCACTACTAACCTCAAGCATCTTGGTTTTAGTTCAAGCAGAGATAGCAAGACCATTCAGGAAACACTGTAACTTCTAAACTGATAAAGCAAAAGCCCAGGTCCCACTCCCCTCCTTCCTGAGATTCTATCAAGTGGCTGGAGATAAAGGATAGTGCCAAAAGAAGTCTGAACAGCTCTCCTAAGACCCACCTGCTCCCTCAGGAAAGAACTTACATAGCCACTCAGAACACAGTTAAGAAGAATTATCAGAGGCAGGACCCAGCACTGAGTGCTGAAGAAATGAGAGGAAGGATGGAAAGAACTGAGGCTAGGCCCACAGATAGGGCCCTAGGGCAGAGACTAGGTAAAAGGAAAGTCAGGGAAGGGTGAGTCCAAGCCCACAGATCACAGGCTCTGTAATAATCCCAGAATCAGAATCAAGCCCAGCCAGAGCCAAGAAAGTGTTACCTTGGGTAAGTCCTTTAACTTCTCCAGCCCCTTTTGCTTTGTATCTCTGATGGTCTGTGGGGTAGAGGGAAGCTAACAGCTCCCCTTCTGGGACAGGGATCCCCATGCTGCACATTTTACAGGATCAGAAGGTAAGCAGGGCAGGGAGAAAAAGAGAGTGGCTGTCTTATTATTATTATCCTTTAGACTTACCAGAGACAAGGGCTCACTGAAGGCGCCTCTCTGAATGCAAGGACAGCAAGTCAACAAGGAGGCCAGGAAGCAAAAAGCCCAGCAAAGCCCAGAAGTAGTTCCTTGTGCCATTCAATAGCGGTGAGACTGTGGGAGGGTCAGCTACATGCAGAACAGAGAAAAATGGAGACGGACATTCACTTTGCTTTTTAAACTCCTGTAGCTAAAAGGGTGGAGCCAGAGGTGGCAGAACCCTGGGCAAAGGGTCCAAAGAACTTGTCCCCTCTCACCACCCCCAAGATCAGAGGAAATAGAAAAACCCACTGCTTGGGGAGACAACCAGAGGAGGTCCGCGGCGAAGAGAGGAAACTTGTGAGAAGCAGTGAGAGGTCAGGGCTGGCCCTCAGCGCCAGTCCCTGGGAGGCACTCGCTGGAGAGGCCCCTACATTCCGCCGGGCCGGCGAGAACGCGCGCCCACCCCTTTGGCAAGGACACCGGGGAGGCGCCGGGAGCGGCCAGGCAAGAACTCGGTTGCGGTTACCTCGGCCCGGGACCGGCGAAGCCTCTCGGGAGTTTCGTGGCGGCCAGTCTCCCAGAGGAGGGGCCCCAAGAGTGGCGTAGCCTGGCCCCAGTCGGCCCCCGCGGACAGGACGTCTCCACTCGGGCTCCTACCGAGTCCAAACCCGCCGGGAAGAAGCTGCATAGGAAGCAGCGAGCGGGTCTCCCCACCCTCCCCCGCCAAGCTTCGCACTGCAGACTTGCCTGGCCCCTAAGTGCTGGTCCCCGGCCGCGACCTCGGGGTAGCGCAGCCTCCACCAGCTCCTCGGGCCGCTGCCGAGCCCGGCAGTGTTTGTAAACAAACCGGTCACGTGGCCCTGGAGGTCCCTCCCCGCCCCCGGCGCCCGCCACCCCCACTGGGACCCCAAACGGACGCAACCGCAGCAGCGCAAGGCGGAGGGCGCCGCGCGCTCCGCTGGACCCGAGCCGGAGAAGCCAGCGGGCAGGTGCCCGGTGCCTGGTGCCAGACGCCCGCGCTGTCAACGATCCCCACGCCCACGCGCGCGCAGCACGCTCTGCACGCCCAGCTCGCTCACCCGGCAGCAGGCTGCTCCGTCCTGCCAGCGCTGGGCTCGATTCCGCCAGGATGTGCAGCAGCAAAGGACCGCCCGGCTGGATCCCGGACTTTGGGCGCGCTCTTAAAGCCACAGTCGTCGTCGTCGTCGTCGCCGTCACCGTCGCCGCCGCCGCCGCCGCTGCTCTGCATCCCTCCAGGTCCGGGCCGGGGGCTGCACCATGACGGACGCGCCCCCGCGCCTATCCCCTCCGCTCAGCACCTAGCAACACGCCGCGGGTTGGCCGGGCACGGCCGCAGCCCATCCGCGCCTAGCCAATCAGCGAAGGACGGAACTCCGCCCCTGCTTCCCCTACCTCCCACCCCCTCACCCCTTTGCCCGGACGGGTTAGGGGCGGGGAGTGGAGCGAATGCGGGTCCTGCCCAGAGAGGCGCAGCCAGCGGTGGCTGGCCGAGCAGTGGAACTGGCAGGAGGAGCAGGGAAACGTGGGATGAGGATAGGTGGGCTTTCAGCGCCTGGATAAAGGCTGTTTACTTGGGATTAGGGTTTATCCCCAGGACAGGGCTAAAGTCTCACAAAGACTCCCAGAATTTAGGATTTGGGGAGGGGGCTGTTTATAGTGCATCTGTTTGGAGGGCCAAGATAGTAACCGACCCCGCCCCCCTTACACCTTAGCCATTCCTAACCAAGAGCCCTAAGTCCCCTGAAGAGAACTTCAAGACCTCGGCAGCTGAATTTAATGAGATAGTGTCAGTACCCCCCTGGCCCAGCCAGACCCTCCTCAGAAGCAGGGCATTTTCCCTTTTCTCTGTTTTGGTAGTAACTTTGTCGAGTTAAAAGTAGGAAAGAGACTTTAAGGGAATTGGATTGCGCTGATTTTCCAGGACTTTTAGAGGGAGAAAGGGTGGTTAGTTCCGAGAGTGAGGTGGTCAGAATGACCAGAACGGAGAAACCCATATTCTGGGTCAGTGGGGTGGTACTTTTCAAGGCAGAGGTTAAAAAATAAGCCCAGGGTAGTCAGGAAATCCAGGGAGGTACCAGGTGGGTGGAGTAGGGCAGAGTCCCCAGCAGGAAAACAGGTCAATATGAGAAATAATGCTGGCAGGGGGCTGGGGAAGAGAGCCAGATCCAGCCTTTACACTCAATGAGCATTTAAAGCCACGGATGTCCTGCAGTTCCACAGAGGCAGGCGGGAACTTTTCAATAGGAAACCATGTTATATTGAGCAGCTACCTATCAGGGTGTGAGGAGCCCTGGTGGTACAGTGGCAGTGGTTAATTGCTTGGCTGCTAATTGAAAAGCTGGCAATGCAAACCCCAGCACCAGGGGCTCTGCAGGAGAAAGATGCAGCAGTCTGCTCCCATACAGAGTTCAGCCTTGGAAACCCAATGAGACAGTTCTCTGTCCCATCAGGTTGCTGAGTCAGAATCAACTAGACAACAATGGGTATCAGAACCTGACATACTGCAGGACTGGCGGCTTAGTCCAACTCCCCTTTTACACTATTCTTAGAAAGTGCAAGAGACAGAAAATGATGCTAGGGTAGAGCCCCAGGTAGCTCAAAACTTCACCCCTAACTCCACTCCTCTGTCTTTAAAAATATAGCTGATCAACTAGATTGTATTCTGTTCATATACATGGGTGAGTATGAATCCAGTTCCAGTGTTAATTTACAAAAAAAAAAAAAAAAACACCTCAAATCCATCAGTGTCATGATACACATGTATCTGCCTTTGATTTGCAGTTTCATTATAAGAAGGAGCACTATGTCACTATTTACAATTGACAAATTTAGAAAGTCTACAATAAGGGGAACAAATAAGAATCATGAGTAGGGTTTACACATAACCTAAAATGTGAGCATTCCTTTGGACTATCAAGAGCTTGGTTTCTAGACCTGATCTGCCTCTCAGGCAAGTTTGTCTGTCTAGGCCTTGGTTTCCACATTTAAAACAAGGAGGATTGAATTAGGATGAGCTCTAAAATCCCTTTCAGCTCTGAATTTCTAGGTAGGGCCAGAAAGTCAAACTTGTATTTCAGCAATATTCTCCTAGTGAGTATTTTGTATTGCTAGATCACTATTGCCTAACAGTAGATGCTGCATTACTTTAACACCCTAGGATATTGGAATGTTATGTAACGAAATTGGTGCCTACTGTTCCTGTTTAAATAAAAGATAATGTTAGCTAAGAAGGACAATCCTAGTACAATTGTTCGGAGGGAGATCTGAGGACGCCTGCAGGCCTGCTGTTTATATGCAGGGGATTGAAAGAAATAGCCCGACAGTGGGACCAGGACGGGAAAACAGTACAACCAGCCAGCTACCCACCCAAAAGAAAATGTTTATTAAGCTTGATCATGCCTCCTCCTAGTGAAAAAGAACCTAGCATCCCGAGTTATTAAGCAGGAGGGTGGAAGTGAAATGAAGTAATAGAAGCTACTCCTGAACCCAAGCACCTTTAATTACTCATTTACTAGGAGTCGGTGGTGGTGTAAACAGTTAAGCACTGGGCTACTAACGGAAAAGCTGGTGATTCAAACCCACCCAATCACCATGGAAGAAAGGCCTGATGATTTGGATCCACAGATATTATAGCCAAGAAAGCTCTGTGGAGCAGTCTAACACTCAGGATCATCATGAGTTAGACTCAATGACAGAGGGTTTGGTTTGGGTTTAGGGCTAGAAAAAAAAAGGCAGAGGAAGAGACTTAAACAAATTTGTTCAGATTTAGCCAGAGGACTTTTTCTAAGCCCTTGGCAGTAAACATCTGAGAGGTTCCTGGCCTCATAGATAAGTTATCAGCCTGGCTCTGTAAGTGCTGCCCCTCTCTCCTATGTGTGAGGTCACATTCATTCATGCCCAACACCTTCACAGCCATCCTTTTCCAGCATCTTCTCTCACCAATCCCACATCACACTGCTGTTCCTGTGAACAAGGCCACTTTTATGTGCTCATCTTACTCAACCACCCATAGCATTTGACATGATTAACTATATCTTCTTTCCCTCACCCCTACACCAATCCATCAACATGTCCTGTCAGCTCCACTTCAGTGGTACATCTTTGCTCTGAACATGTCTGTCTCTACTGCTATGGTCTTGGTCTGAGTCATCAACCTCTCTTGCCTGGAGTAAGCAACAGTCTCCACTTGATCTGCCTGCTTCCAATCCATTCTCGTGGATGGTACTTCTTTAAAACAAACCCGTTACCATGGCCCACAAAGCCCTGCTAACCAGGAGCCAACACCTGCTCTTCCTTCATTTCTCCTGTTCCTCTGCTCACTCGGCTGTATCCAAGCTGGCCTCCTTTGTGTTCTCAATACACCAGGCCTATCCTAGGCCTAGAGTCCCTGGTGTGTAAGTGTTTGGCTTTGTTGACATGTTTGGCTGCTAACCAGGATGTGGGAGGTTCCAGGCCACCCAGAGGCACTTCACAAGAAAGGCCTGATGATCTACTTCTGAAAAACCAGCCACTGAAAACGCCATGGAGCACAGTTCTACTACAACACATGTGGGGTCACCAGGAGTCAGAGCCAACTCAAGCACGCTATTGTAGGTTGTTTGTATTTGCTGTTTCCTCTGCGGGAAACACTTTGCCCACAGAAGGCTGCCTCTTCCTTACCATTTGGGTCTCAGGTTATATTTCCTCTCCACAGAGTTCCCCCTGAAGACCTCCCCATTACACCTTTTGCCAATTTATTTTGTTTGTGACACCTATCACTCATTCTCTGAACTGATCTTGTTCATTGATTTGTAAATTCCATCAGAGCAGCAGGGACCTCATCTGTTTTGCTTGCTTTTGTATCCCCAGTGCCAAGAAGAGTGTCTGGCACTCAGGATATATTTGTGTATAGCATAAATAATGGAACGCATGAACAAACATGCTTACCACCTCACAGCTTTGGGCCTGCAGTTTCTTTCCCTTGGAGTGGTATTTTCTCCTCCCCTCCCCCTCTGTCCCTCCCTCTCCTCTGTTGTTGTGTGCTTTTGGTTCCAGCTCTCAGTGGCCCAACATGACAGAGTAGAACTGCCCCATAGGGTTTCCTAGGCCGTAAACTTTATGAGAGCAGCTGGTCAGGTCTTTTCTCCAGTGCAATGGGTGGTGGATTCAAACTGATGACCTTTCAGTTCGCATTATCCATTGTGCGACCAGGGCTCTTCCCTCTTTTGCAACCATTTCCCTGATGATTTAGTCCAAAGATCAGATCAAATGTCACTTCCTTGGAGGAAGTTCACTAACCCGCCTGTCAAAATTAATTTTTCTTTTCTAGTTTCCTCCATAGCCCTTTATTCACAACTCTATTACATCGCTGAACACCCAAACCCAAACCCATTGCCACTGATTTGATTCCCATATGGTTTCCCAGGCTGTAAATCTTCCATTATTATTACTAATTTTTATTGTGATTTGAGTGAAAGTTTGCAGAGTAAATTCATGTTCCATACAGCAGTTCATACACATTTTGTTTGATGACATTGACTGCAATTCCCCACAATGTAACGGCTCTCTTCCCACTTCCTCCCTGCACTTAGCTCTTCCCTGTGTCCTTCCCTCCCGTACACTTCCAACCCCCAGCTCTCTCCCTATGCAAACTCTGACCTTCTGTTCCCCCACTATCGCTCTGAGGAGTTTATCTACCTCATGTAAATGTTCACCCCATATGCCTATCTATTGTTTGGCTGGAAGCCACAGGAGTGAGTTCAGTTCCAGACCTGAAGGGTAACTGGGGCCATAGTCTCAGGGGTCTCACCAGGCTCTATCAGACCAGTAAACCTGATCTTTTTCTTTTTTATGTTTTTGAGTTTTGTTCCACATTGTTCTCTCACTGTATCCAGGATCTCCTGCACTGATCCCTTTCCAAGGAGCCAACATCTGGTCTTCCTCCATTTCTCCTGTTCCTCTGCTCACTCAGCTGTTGCCAAGCTGTATTTGATAGTGGTAGCCAGACACCATCTAGTTCTTCTGGTCTCATGGCCCAGGCTGTAAATCTTATGGAAGCAGACTGCCCCATTTTTCTCCCGTGGAGCAGCTGGTGGGTTTGAATCACCGCCCTTTTGGTTAGCAGCCCAATGCCATAACTATACCACCACCAAGCTCCTAATACCCCACACTATTTATTGATTATCAGTTATCTGTCCTCACTGGCAGTCCCTCCTAGGCTAGAACCTTATCAGGTCATCCTTATATTTTCCTCACCTGGCATCTTGTAGGCCCTCCCTAAAAGTTTATATCTGAGATCAGTCCAGTGGGGATTTCAGCAGGAATGGATGGGATGTGTTCTCAAAGCATCAAACCTGAAACTATCCTGTAACAAAAGAGACAACCTACATTTGATCACAGTACAATGGAAACTTTCTGAAAGCTAAAATCTACAGGCTCTCCCACAGCCAGTCCACCTGGGAAAAACTCCAGCTCTGACTCTGGGGAGAGGGAGCTGTTCCCCACAAGCCTCACTGCCCCCTCATCCCCACCCCCAACATAACTAAAGTCCCGTGACATTACATCACAGAGGAGGGCCCTGTGCCATCTTTCCGCTGACAGATCATGGTAACAGTGCTTTGTTTCTTTACATACAATAAATTCTTTCTCTGATGCCTGTCCAAGTCCCTCATTTTTAGTCATGAAAGTGGCTGATTATGTGCTTTTCAGATTCTTAATGGGGAAGGGTTGTACCTCAGCCCTCCTGAACTTACCTTAAAGCAGCTGCAACTACTTATTGAGCACAAATTGGGTACAGAGCTTTCTCTATTCTACCTAATTATATTTAATCCTCAAAGCAACCTGCAAGATACGTATTTTTATTCCCATTTTTTAAAGGAGCTAATGCTATAGAATTTAAACCCTGATCTAAACCAAAAACCAAACTCACTACCATCAAATGGATTCCAACTGGGAGTGACCTCCACTGGTTTCCAAGGCAGTAAATCTTTACGGAGGAGCTCTGGTAGCGTAGTGCCTAAGGCATTTGACTGCTAACCAGAAAGTTGGTGGTTCAAACCCACCAGCTACTGCTCGGAAGGAAGATGGGGCAATCTACTTCTACAGTGATACTGCCTCGGAAACCCAAGGAGGGGTCGCTATGAGTCGGTCTGACTGACTTGACGGCACATAACAACAACAACAACAACAAATCTTTAGGGAGGAGCTCTGGTAGCATAGTGCCTAAGGCACCTGACTGCTAACCAGAAAGCTGGTGGTTCAAACCCACCAGCCACTCCTTAGAAGAAAGGTTGGGCAATCTACTTCCTTAGTGATACTGACTTGGAAACCCAAGGAGGGGCCACTATGGGTCCGATCTGACTCGACCGCACATAACAACAACAAAATCTTTACGGAAGTAGATTGCCCAGTCTTCCTTCCACAGAGCTGCTGATAGGTTTGAACCACCAAACTTCTGGTTAGCAGTCAAATGCCTTAGGCACTATGCCACCAGAGGTCTTGGCTTTAAAACCCATTCTTGTTCTTCTACACCATCAAAGAGTAAAAATTCTTCCCTCAATATAAAAATTCTTCCCTGTTTTTCTCAAATATCCCAATCACCTTTACAAAAAGAACTACCCAAACATCAAACCACTCCACAAAGCCAAGCCCCCTGACAAACTAAATGTCCTAAAAGTAAGAGTGATGTGGACTTAGCACCTACCTCTTAAACATAGCAGTGACAACAATAATATTATTTGGTAATTCCTGTTTTCTAGGAAAGGATCTCTGGTGGTGCAATGGTTAAATTATTCGGCTGCTAACTAAAAGGTTGATGATTCAAACCCACCAACTGTTCTGTGGGAAAAGGATGTGGCAACAGTCTGCTTCTGTAAAGATTTACAGCCTTGGAAACCCTATGGGGCAGTTCTACTCTGCCTATAGGGTCACTCACTATGAGTCAGAATCAATCATCTCTAACAGCAGTTGGTTTGGGTTTTATTTTCTAGGAATAGGTATAAGCGCTTTACATGCATTGTTTAATTTAATCTTTACAACAAATGTATGAGGAATCCAAAATGCTCTGAAAACCAAAAGTAAGCTCATTTATTGGATGGCAAACCTTCACTGACATTTATAGGCTTTATTAATCTCACTGGCGGTGCAGTGCCTAAGGCACTTGACTGCTAACCAGAAAGTTGGCAGTTCAAACTCACCAGCCACTCTGCAGAAGGAAGATGGGGCAATCTACTTCTGTAAAGATTTATAGCCTTGGAAACCCATTGGAGGTCGCTATGAGTCAGAATCAACTCGATGGCAGTGAGTTTGGGTTTTTTGGTTAGTGTATTCATGAGCAGCCCCAATGGAACAATGGTTAAGCACTCAGCTGTTAACCTAAAGGTTGGCAGTTCAAACCCATCACCTGCACCACAGGAGAAAGATGTGGCAGTCTGCTTCTGTAAAGATCTGCAGCCTCAGAAACCCTATGGGGGCAGTTCTACTCTGTCCTGTAGAGTCACTATGGATCTGAAACAACTCAACAGCAACAGGTTTAATATATTCATCCATTTCTTGCATGAAAGAGCTCAAACTCCACTGAGAGTGTTATGTTCAGTATATGTACTGAAATATTCTGAAATCTAAAATATCTACCCCAAGGCTTCAAATTTGGAATTATGGACTGCATTACTATTCCTATTTTATAGACAAGGACACAGGTGCAGAGAGGTTAAGTAATTTGCCCAATGTCACACAGCTGGTAATTGGTTAAGCTTAGATTAGAAATGTGTGAAACCACGAAGAAAAAAAATATTTGCAGTGTACATGACAGACTAAACTCATATTTCTTCCAAGGCAAAGAATATGAAG
Organism: Orycteropus afer afer; assembly: GCF_000298275.1. Taxonomy (NCBI): domain Eukaryota; kingdom Metazoa; phylum Chordata; class Mammalia; order Tubulidentata; family Orycteropodidae; genus Orycteropus; species Orycteropus afer. The sequence continues at coordinate 859,027 of NW_006921783.1, read as the reverse complement.
TGACAATTCATGGTAGGGGAAAAAGAAATAAAGATATGAAAAGTAATGTTCAACTCATATAAGTGTAAATTATAATTAAAATGAGATGCTATTTTTATCCTATCATGTTGCTTAGTAACAAAAAGTTCAATAACATGGTGTTGGAGTAGCCACTCATATCTTGTTAGCTGTGAGGTCAATTTCTATGGAGGGCAATTTGGTAATCTCTCTCAAAATTTGAAATGAACATAACCCAAAACTCCACTTTTAGGAATTTAGCCTTTAGATATATTGACACATGTGCACAAAGATGTATATAAAAGGATACTGTAACACTATTGGTTTAGCAAAAGACTATGACTCCCTAGGGAATTATTAAAGTCCAGACATTTTCTAGCTCTCTAAAACTGATAATGTAGGATGATTTTCTTTCTGTCCAGTAGGAGAAAACCTCAAAGGTTATGACTTTTTTTCCTGTTTTTTTTTTTTAATTTTTATT
>NW_006921783.1:799229-858124 GCF_000298275.1 Orycteropus afer afer | reverse complement strand
AAGTGATTTTGAGCTTTCTACATTGTTCTTGCACTCTATTCAAAGGTTATGATCTTATTACCTTGTAGGACATTGACCAGTTTGCATCAAACTTACGAATTTCATTTCAGAATTGCTTTTATCCATTGACATTAGAAAGCTCAATTTTCATATTCTCTTTCAAACCAACTTTGTCATCCTGGTGGTTTCTTCATTAATGAGTTCAATAAAACTTTGACATATCTTTCCTATACATTTGTATTAGAATTATGCTTTTCACCTTTTGAGACTGTGACACAACCCACATCCATCAGTAAAGGACTGGTTGAGTACATTACACTGCCTTTATACAAAGGAATGCTACACAGTCATGAAAAAGAGGCATATGACATGTATAAGATACTCCATGAGGGTAAGGATGTTTGTTTCCTTCCCTAATGAACCCAAATGCCTGGAATAGTGCCTGGGCACATATAGGTCTTAGTTTGCTTCTTTCTGACATCAGTAAATAAATAAATTTTACATATAAACATCTGTGGCTTGCAACAACATACATTTCTTTTTCCCTCACGGACTATAGGCAAAAATGGTGGCATTGCTTCAGACTGAGGGTCACAGGATGGGTTTAGGCATGCTTCTAGTATCTTCTCATTAGAGATCACTGATACGCAAGAAAGTACACACTGTCACTTCCACCCACAATGTCTTGGTCAAAGCAAATCACATGGCTGAACCAAAAGTCAAGGGGGAAGACAAGTATACTCCTCCATATTTACTAGGAGAGTCTCCAAAGTCACGTAGCAGAGAGCAGGACGTATAACCCTATCATTAGGAATGTTATTATTGTTAGGTGCCGTTGAGTTGACTCCAACTCATAGTGACCCTATGTACAACAGAATGAAAACTGCTCAGCTCTGCACCATCCTCACAATCCTTGCCATTCTTGAGGCCATCATTGCAGCCACTGTGTCAATCCATCTCATAGAAGAGTAGTTGAGGAATCATGAGTAGTAGTCAACATTATCCAGTCTGGTTTTTTTTGTTGTTGTTGTTGTTATTTGCCGTCAAGTCAGACCCGACTCATAGCGAACCCTCCTTGGGTTTCCGAGGGCAGTATCACTACAGAAGTAGGTTGCCCCATCTTCCTTCCAAGGAGGTTAGCAGTCAAGTGCCTTAGGCACTACACTACCAGTCTGTTTTAGTGCTCAATAAACGTATATTAAATGAACGAATGAAGAGGGGGAAAAGCTCCAAGAGTTAAGCCAAAAAATAAAAAAGTATAGTGCAGAACAATTCTAAAGTATACTATCATTAATTTTTTTAAAAATACGTATACATATAATAGACAAGACCACCACTCGTCTATCAGTTTGTTATATTTTTGTGGCTTGCATGTTACTGCAATGCTGGAAGCCACTGTTATTTCAAATACCAGCAGGGTCAACCATGGCAGACAGACTTCAGCAGAGTTTCCAGACAAAGACAGACTAGGAAGAAAGATCTGGTGAAGTAAAACCTTATGAATAGCAGTGGAACACTGTCTGATCTAGTGCTGGAAGATGAGCTCCTCTGGTTGAAAGCCCCTCAAATATACAACTGGGGAAGAGCTGCCTCCTCAAAGTAGAGTCAACTTTAATTACATGGATGGAGTAAAGTTTTCAGGACCTCCCTTTGCTGATGTGGCAGGACTCAAAATGAGAAGGAACAGCTTCTGTTCCAGTGGTATGTGAAATGTACAAAGTATGAGTCTAGAAAAATTGGAAGTTGTCAAAAATTAAATGAATATATACATTTCACTGCAGCATTATTCACAATAGCACAGAGTTGGAAACAGTCTAAGTGCCCGTCAACAGATGAATGGATAAACAAATGGTACATACACATAATGGAATGTTGTTGTTGTTGTTATGTGCCGTCGAGTTAGCCCTGACTCATAGAGACCCCTCCTTGGGTTTCCGAGGCGTATCACTACGGAAGTAGGATTGCCCAACCTTCCTTCCGAGGAGTGGCTGATGGGTTTGAACCGCCAGCCATCTGGTGAGCAGTCAAGTGCCTTAGCCACTATGCTACCAGAGCTCCCCATAATAGAATACTATGCAATATTAAAGAATGACAAAAAATCCATGAAACACCTCATAACCCATGCATGAACCTGAAGGGCATTATGCTATGTGAAATAAGTCAATCACAAAAAGACAAATACTGTATGAGTCCACTATTATGAAAAGTCAAGGGAAGATTTACACACAGAAAGAAACATTCTTTGATGGTTACCAGGGCTGAGAGGGGAGGGAAAATCACCATTAGATAATAGACACATAAATTTGGATGATGGGAAAGGCAAGATACAATAAAGGGGTTTTGTTTTTCAGGAACATACACATACACCTCACCAGATGGAATGCACAGGAATGATATTGACAACATTTGTCAAAAGAGATGAAGGAGAAACTCAGTATCATCAGTTAGAATAAGGCCAGGGGCTGACTGCAGAACAGACCATCAACTGCTCATATGCAAGTACAAATTGAAGCTGAAGAAAATTAAAACAAGTCCATGATCTCAGTCTCCATGACCCTGAGACTAGAAGAACTAGATAATGCCCAGCTACCATGCTGATCACTCTGAAAGAGCTCACCGTCAGAGGTCCTGTATACAGTGGGAGAAAAATGTGAAACAATACTAAAAATCATTTTTTAAAAAATGGCTTACTGGTCTGATAGAGACTAGTAGAACCCCTGAGACTATGGCCTTAGACACCCTTCCAGCCTGGAACTGGATTCATTCTGATAGCTCAACTTTCATCAAAACTATAGGCCTATAATGTGAACAATAGTACCAGATAGGTATACACTTCTCAGAACAATCGACTATTTGAAATCAAAAGAGCAGCTTTTGCCAGGGATAATGGTCAGAAGGTAGGAAGGGATAGGAAATAAGGACAAATGAAAATGCAAACAGAGAGGAAGTGGAAAGAGTACAGTTACATTGTGGGTATTGGAATCAATGTCACAAAACAAATGCATGAATTGTTGAATGGAAAACCAATTTGCTCTGTAATCTTTCACTCAAATCACAATAAAAAGTTTTTTGTTAAAAAAAAAAATCCAGAAAAGCCAAAGCATTATTTGACTATATTCCACTTGAATTTAGAGACCATCTGAAGAACAGAATTGACACACTGAAAAAAAAATGACCCAAAACCAGACGAGTTGTGGGATGACATCAAGAACATCATACATGAATAAAGCAAGCAGTCATTAAAAAGATGTTGTTGTTGTTATGTGCCGTTGAGTCGGCCCCGACTCATAGCGACCCCTCCTTGGGTTTCCGAGGCAGTATCACTATGGAAGTAGGATTGCCCAACCTTCCTTCCGAGGAGTGGCTGGTGGGTTTGAACCACCAGCTGTCTGGTTAGCAGGCAAGTGTCTTAGCCACTATGCTACCAGAGCTCCCATTAAAAAGATAGGAAAGGAAAAAAAGACCAAAATGGATGTCAAAAGAGACTGAAATTTGCTCTTGAATAGAGAGAAGCTAAAGCAAACAGAAGAAATGATGAGATAAAAGAGCTACACAGAAGATTTCAAAGGGCAGTTCGAGAAAACAAAGTAAAGTATTGTAATGAAATGTGCAAAGATCTGGACTTAGAAAACCAAAAAGGAAAAACATGCTTGGCATTTCTCAAGCTGAAAGAACTGAAGAAAAAATTTAAGCCTTGAGTTGCAAAGTTGAAGGAATCTATGGGCAAAATATTGAACAATGTGGGAAGCATCAAAAGAAGATGGAAGGAATACACAGAGTCAGTACACCAAAAATAATTGGCTGATATTGAACTGTTTCAGGAGGTAGCATACGACCAAGAACCAATGGTATTGAAGGCAGAAGTCCAACCAGAACTGAAGGAACTGGTGAAAACTAAGGCTCCAGGAACTGATGGATTACACAGTGAGACCTTTCAACAAACAGATGCAATGCTAGAGACATGTATTCATCCATGCCAGGAAATTTGGAAGACAGTTACCTGGCCAATTGACTGGAAGAAATCCATATTTGTCCCCATTCCTAAGAAAGGTGATCCAACAGAATGTGGAAATTATGAACAATATCATATGCAAGTAAAATCTTGCTGAAGATTGCAGGAATTGACAGGAAACTTCCATAAATTGAAGCAGGATTCAGAAGAAGGTGTGGAATGAGGGTATGATTGCTGATGTCAGATGGATCCTGGCTGGAAGCAAAGAATACCAGAAAGACATTTACCTGTATTTTACTGACTACACAAAGGCATTTGAGTGTGTGGATGATAACAAATTATGGATAACATGGCAAAGAATGGGAATTCCAGAGCACTTAATTGTGCTCATGAGGAATTTGTACATAGATCAAGAGGCTTTGCTCATACAGAACAAGGGGATACTGCTTTAAAATCAGGAAAGGTGGGTGTCAATGTTGTATCCTTTCACCATACTTATTCAAACTGTATGCTGAGCACATAATCAGAGAAGCTGGACTATATGAAGAAGATGGCATCAAGATTGGAGGAAGACTCATTAATAGTCTGCAGTATTCAGATGACACAGCCTTGCTTGCTGAAAGTGAAGATGCTTTGAAGCACTTACTGATAAAAATCAAAAACTACAAGCTTCAGTATAGATTACTCCTCAACACAAAGAAAATGAAAATCCTCACAACTAGACCATTAAGCAACATCACGATAAATGAAGAAAAGATTGAAGTTGCTCAGGATTCTTCTGAAGGGTATTTGATCTGAATGTTCAGTAGTGGTAGCCGGACACCATCCAGTCCTTCTGGTCTGATGGCAAAGGAGATGGTGATAAGCATTTAAGCCATCTTATTTTTAATCACCTCATATGCATGCAAAAGCTGGACAATGAATAAAGAAGGCTGAAGAAGAATCGAAACATTTGAATTGTGGTGTTGTCAAAGAATATTGAATACTATGGACTGTCAGAAGAATGAACAGATCCATCTTGGAAGAAGTACAGCCAGAATGTTTCTTGGAAGCAAGGATGGCAGGACATCATCTCATGTCTTTGAACATGTTATCAGGAGGGACCAGTCCCTGGAGAAGGACATAATGCTTGGTAGAGTAGAAAGTCAGCAAAAAAGGAAGATCCTCTACTAGATGGACCAACACAGTGATTGCAACAATGGACTCACACATAGTGTGTTAGACTGGGTTCTCTAGAGAAACAAAATCAGTAAAGCTTATAGAGAGAGAGAGAAAGAGAAATTTATCTTAGGAAAATTGCTCACACACTTATAGAAGCTGGCAAGTCCAAAGTTTTTGGATCAAACATCAAGCTGGAGGCTGTTTCCAACCCGTGCAGCTGCAGGGGCTGAGGAGCTCAAGGTTGGCAGGCAGTACACTGGCTGTTGACTCCAACGAATGACAAATACAAGATCTCCAGGCTGAATGTTGGATTGTTCTTCACGGACAGTTATAGGCAGTACAACAGAATCCCGATCCACAGAAGAGTGTCTCTTTTCCCAGGATGTCCATAAATATACTGGAAGCAGGCCACACCCCTAGGGAAACTCCCTTTCAACGGATTGGCTGCTCAAAACATGTTCATCTGATCCCATCATGGGAATAACCACATCACAACTGCTTAAACCATCCAGAATTGTGGTCCAGCCACGTTGACACACAGCTCCAGCTATCACACATAGCAACGATTATGAGGATGGCACAGGACAGGGCAGTGTTTCGTTCTGTTGTGCATAGGATCACCACAAGTCAGAATTGACTCTACACCACCTAACAACAACAACCTTTGATTTTAAGGAGTGAGAAAGGAGAGTGATTGGTAGTTCTGACTTTGAATTCTCAGAATTCCAAATACCTTAGATTAAGGAGTGGAGAGGAGCCTCACTTGTCTTTTGGGAAGGAATTGGCACTTTTAATGCTTTAGATGGGGAGAGTTGAAACTGGATGTTTTCCTAAGAGCAAAAAAAAACCCCACTGCTGTCAGTTGATTCCAATTCATAGTGACCTTATAGGGCAGAGTAGAACTCTGCTCCATAGGGTTTCCAAGGCTATAAATCCTCATGGAATCACATTGCCACATCTTTCGCCCAAGGAGCAGCTGGTGGGCTCAAACTGCCAACCTTTTGGTTAGCAGCCAAGCACTTTAACTGCTGTGGAACCAGGACTCCTTTAAGAGGAAGAAGGACATGAAATTTTTAAAATTGGTACATTTGAGTCAACAGGTTTTAACTGACATTTATGGTAAGTTAAAGGTCAGCAGAACAGATCATAGTTTGCCGTTACAGTCATAGACTGCCCATGGATCATCTGGAAATTCATTAGAAATATAAACCCTTAGAAGTACTCTTTATAAAACAAAAATAATGTTTGAGAAAAAGAGAAGACCTCAAGGAGTATATATGAGTATAGATGGAGATTTTTTTTTTTTTTTTTTTTTTTTTTTAAGGTTTAAAGATTATCTCAGAGCAATAGCTTCAGGAGTTCAGCCAGCCTCCATTGCTTCAGAAAGTCTGGAGTCCATGAAAATATAAAGTTCTGTTATTAACTTCCTCCCTCTTGTTCAGGATTCTTCTGTTGAATATTTGATCAAACTCTCCAGTAGTGGTAGCTGGGCACCACGCAGTTCTTCTGGTCTCAGGGCAAACGAGGAAGTTGTTTCTGGAGGCAATTAACCACACATTCCATTTTCTACTTCTGTTCCTGATTCTCCTTCCTCTGTTGGTCCAGGCAAATAGAACCTAATTGTTGTGCCTTCGATGGCCACTTGCAAGCTTTTAAGATGCCAAACAATATACAACAAATTAGGAGGTAGAACAGAAGCACTAAACATATTACTAGGCCAATTAGTTGGGCCATCCCATGAAGCCATAACCCATTTGGAGATTTATCTCCAAATGAAGGAACCAAATCCCAAAGGGGTTTGGTTGCACATAAGCAGACTCAGCAGCTACTTTTTTTTTTTTTTTTTTTTTTGGTCATTGTTGTAAATATATCTATTACTCAACTTTTGTCAATTCAATTTTTTACAGGTGTACAACTCATCGGCAGCAATTGTACTAATTGGCGGCAGCAATTATATTAATTGGCCATGCAACCCTATTGAGACTGCTCATTTGTGAGTTTTATGACAAAATGAGTTCCTGGATTTGTCAAGTTGATGTCCAAACCCTAGAGGATGGTGACCCTCAGCTTCCTCAAATGACTTCTCCCTCTCAGCACTCATTCAGGTAATGCTGTAACCTAAATTCTTCCACCCAAGATCCAAAGAAGCAATACTTAGAGGACCCTGGGGCCCTGTTTCTAGAAGAGGGGAGTTTCTAGCTCGCATCGTATTTCCTTAGAATGACAGGGAAAGGACTAATTCTGTAGCATTTCTAATGTTTTCCTTGTTCAACAGCTGTTTCTTTTGTCACCTCAGTTTTCGAACAGTATAATTTATCAACTTTTAAGCTGATTGTTGCTTTGGTCTGCCAGGCACCGAGGCCCAGGCTCCCAACAAAGGCTCATCAGACAACATGATAGCCAAGACACACTGACATGCAAAGCCAATTTTACAAAGGCTCAGGAGCAGCCTTTCTGCTGTATTGACCTACTGCTGTAGCAGAGTACTAAATAATTGCATAACCAGCCAGTCATCCTCTGTTGCATTCTCCTTCCTTCCACTGGACTCTTTCTTGTTTGAATAAAATTGAAACAGACCCATTTCCTTCTATTAAAAGACATATTATCAGCTGTCCTAGCAGCTTGTCTGATCAGCCCTTTATTTCAGCCTCACTGTCTGATGGGAATATTCCAACTCCAGCCATTACTAAGGATGAGGAGCAGCCCAGGTAGGAAGGGTATTGTGGGCCCCATAAATTGGGATGACTTTCAGTCAATTAGAACTGCAATGCTCAACCTTGGACGCATATCAGAATCATCTGGATGGCTTTTAAAATGTATAATGCCTTTGCCCCAATCCTAGCAATTCTGATGTAATTAGTCTGAGGTAGAGCCTGGGCATGAACACATTTTAAAAGCTCCCCAGGTGATAAGTGCAGTTAGTGATGAAGACCATAGAACTGGGATCTTCTATTCAGTGGGAAGATTTGACACCGGCAAATCTCTCTCCTAAGCCCTCTGGACTGAAGTTCCCTACCATCATCCCCACACATTTTATTCTACAATTAGCTCAGAGACATATTTGCAAAAGGCTGCAAAAGTGAAAAATGTGTTAATGATACAATAATACCATGCTTCACAGGTTGCAAGACATTTTCCTTACATTTCACCCTTAAAATAACCCAGTGAGGTAAGCAGGGCAGGTATTATTATCCTGGTTTTTTTTTTTTTTGTTTTTTTTTTTCCCATAAGGAAATTGATAGCCCAGGTTAAATGAGGACCCACACTTCTGTTTTTTAGCTCTTTTAATTACATCATACACAGTCTACAGTGACAGTGAATGACTTTAGCTGTCACATGTACAGAGGAAATATTGCACAGAGCTTAAGAGCAATGATTTTAAGATCAGATATAACCCTGGGTTAGTGGTTGCACAATTTGAAGAATATAATCAAAATGACACTGAATTGTACATGTGGAAATTGTTCAATTTGTGCATGTTCTGTTGTGTATATTCACAACAACAAGAGCAAAATAAAACATGTCATTTTTTAAAAATCAGATTTAAGATCTAGGTTCAAATTTTAGTTTAGCCACTAACTAGCTCTATGATCAGGAGCTCTGGTGGCATAGTGCCTAAGGCACTTGACTGCTAACCAGAAGGCTGGCGGTTCAAACCCACCAGCCACTCCTTGGAAGGATGGTTGGGCAATCTACTTCCGTAGTGATACCACCCCAGAAACCCAAGGAGGGGTCGCTATGAGTTGGATCCGACTTCATGGCAGTGGTTGCATTTGTGTGGTTAGCTCTATGATTTTGGGCAGACAGATAATCTCTTTGAGATATAATCTTCCTCATCTGCATATAGTAAAGGAATGTTGTACCAATTTCAAAGAGTGTTAAGAGGTTCAATGAGATATGTGATATTCTCGTTATATGATCATGCCACAGATCTCTACCTGCTAAAACAGAAATAAACTCTAACAATTATTTAAAGTATTTGGGCATTTATTCTATTTTTCTCTGGTATCAACTTTTGCCTTTCTTACCTGATGCTGCTACGTAAAGTGAGGGGCTTGATTGGTTTGTGAAATAGTATTTCTCATTGCCCTGAGATCAGAAATCAGAATTCTAGCAAATCTGTCAGTATCAAGCCTTCTCTGATTATTTTGCCAAGGGCAGTACTGATCAGAAGCCTTAAAAAAAAAAAAAAAAGGACTTCTTTAGTATTACAGCAATCTTAGATTTACAGAAAAATTGAGCAGAGTTCTCATATACCCCTGGCCCTGCACACGGTTTCATCATATCAAGAGTGCATTCTATCAGCATGATGTTGATGTTGACCTTGACTGCCAAGCTGAAGTAGTTTTTGTTAGGTTTCTCCACTGTAAGGTTACTCTTCTCCTTTTCCAAACTGTACCCTTCGGAAGGAAGTCTCTATGCACAGCTGACACTTAAAGAGTGGAGAGTTATGCTCCGCCCCCCGCCCCCCCCCCTTTAGGGTGCAGTATCTACATAAGTTATTTAGAATTCTTTTGCACAGGAGATTGATCAGAGGCTTTTGTTTGTGAAACTTCTGCTGTCACCATGTCATTATGACAATTTTGTATTTGGTGGTGGTCATATCCCTGAAGAAACTTGCTCTGGTGGCACAGGGGTTAAGGCTTGGCTGCTAACCAAAAGGTCAGCAGTTAGAGGCCACCAGCTGCTCAGTGGGAGAATGAGGCAGTCCACTTTCTTAAAGATTTGCAGCCTCAGAAATTCTGTAAGTAAGACAGTTCAACTCTGTCCTTTAGGGCTGCTATCTACTTGATGGCAGTGGATTGGATTTGGTTGGTTTTGCACCACCAAGGGGGTAACCTTGTGTTTTGGTTACCTAGTGCCACTCTGACAGGAATATACCACAAATGGGATGGCCTTAACAAACAGGAGTTTATTCTCTTGCAGTTTGGGAGGCTAGAAGTCCGAGTTCAAAGTGCCAGACTCTAGGGGCTGTGTGAAAGCCCCTTGACCTTGGGCTTCAGCTCTGCTTCTTGCTCCCGGCCCACTGAAGCTAGAGGCATCTCTTCACTCAGACAGCTACTGCCTGCTGAGGCTAACAAACCCAAGGTTGACAAATAAAATGGCACAGTCCCAATGTTAGCAAACAACACGGCAGGTCATTGATTCAAGTCCAGTGAAAGTCCCAGGATTGGCAGAGGATGGCAGGATGCTGAACAACGACACAGCTACATGCAGAGTTCAAGTGTTCCATAAGGTAGAGACAGTTCCCACAAAGCTGCTTCTCCTTATATACAGGAAGCAGACCACACCCCTAAAGCAGCTACTCAGCTGCTCACAGTAGATTCCACCATGGAGTTGATTACCAGTCTCATCATGGGGAGTACTACATTCAGCTGCCCAGCCACTCAACCAGGCCCAGCCAAGTTGACACACAAACTTAAAACCACCACACCTTGTATTGTCCAGATTAGAACTGGGACCGCTGGTGGCGTAATGCCTAAGGTATTTAACTCCTAACAAGATAGCTGGCTGTTGAAACCCATCAGCCACTCCAGGGACGGAAAATTGGGCAATCTACTTTCATAGTGATACCATCTCGGAAACCCAAGGAGTGGTCGCTATGAGTAGGGTCCAACTGGACAGGTGAGTTTTTGAGAACTATAATTGGGTCTAGGGAGACCTCTCGTGGTCAAATGAGGCATAACAAGACAGTTACAGGTTCTCACCTTAAGTTATTCACATTCTTTTCGTCTGATAGTTCTCAACCAGGAGCAATTTTGCCCCCCACCCCGATCCCCACCCCTGTCCCGGTAAACATTTGGCAATACCTGGAGACATTTTTGGTTGTTGCAACTTTGTGGGGGATGCTACTAGCATCTAGTGAGTAGAGGCCAGAGATACTGCTAAACATGCTACAATGTAGAGGAAAAACCACACACAAAGAATTATTTGAGCCAAAATGTCAGTGGTGCTGAGGTTTAGAAACTCTGCAGCCAACAGATGACTAAAGGTTACAACTAAGCTCAAAAGAATACTTTTATAATAAGGAAAGGGGAATTACCTTGTTTTGTAATTTAAAAAAAAAAAAAAGGCAATTTTTTTTTAATTGAATGTTTGCTTGTTTTTAAATTTTATTGTGATTTGGGTGAAACTTTACAGACCAAATTCATTTTCCGTACAGCAGTTCATACATATTTTGTCCCATGACACTGACTGCAATTGCCCACAATGCAACAGCTCTCCTCCCACTCCCTCTCCATATTTACCTCTTCCTGTGTCCTAACCTCCCTTGTACTCCCACGCACACCCCAGCTGTCTCCCTGTGCCAACACAGCCCTCCTGTTCTCCCGTGATTGATGGCTCCAAGGAGTGTATCTACCTGATGTAAATGTTCACCCCATATGCCTGTCTTGTTTGGCTGGAAGCCACAGGAGTGAGTTCAGTTCCAGACCTGAAGGCAGCTAGGGGCCATAGTCTCAGGGGTCTTACCAGGCTCTGTCAAAAATAAGGACAAATTCTTAAACAAAATGTGTAGCTCAGCAATATGGATCACAGATGAGATGGACGAAATGGTGAAGTGACTTCTAGAAATGAGCAGTTTCTGTTTGGACCAATCTTTTTTTTTTTTTTTTTAACTTTCATTGTGGTGAAAACATACACAACAAGACGTTCACCAACATAACAATGCCCATATTTACAGCTCAGGGGCACTGATGACATTTTTCATGTTGTGCCACCATTATTGCTATATTTGGGCCAATCTTGTGCACGTGAATGTGAGTGACAAGAGCTCACACTGTGGGGGGTGAACAGAAGCACACGGTAGATGGGATGATTTTCTGAGCAGAAGAGGTATGGGAAGGGGAAGAAATTGGACCAGGGCCAGTGCTTTGAGAAGTGGGTTATGTGGTAATATTGTTTGTTTCAGATGATTTTTAAAAATTAAGAATAATTTTTTTTGGGGGGGGTAATCAACTCCAGACCTACTGCAGCCATGATCCACAACTATGATCAATTGCATCTCACCTCCTATGCATACATAGTTTTATGTTGTGATCAGTCTATATAACCACTATAACCACGTCATATACAGTATATGGCTACATAGTGGGGGTCTCAGAGCACAAATTTGGGAATTAGACAACCTGAGTACAGAATTCAGTTCTGCCATTACTACCTGTGTGACTTGAGCAATTTACTTAAGCAACCTGAGCCTCGGGGTTGTGCTGATAATTAAATGAGATGGTATATGCCAAGTACAGGACATAGATCCTGACAGACAAAGAAACATTGTTTTTTTCTTTTTCTTATTGTTCTTAACACATTACTCATTGCCATGTCAAATTTCCAAAATATTGTACTAATTTACAATGCCACAGGCAATGCAAAAGCTGGCCATTTTTACTACACCCCCAGATTATTTTAAATTGAGCTTAATTTTTAAGAATAAATTTATATTGGTTTCATGGATAATCTTCCTAGATGTGAAAAACTACAGGCAGAGAATATTTGAGATCACTTTGATAGGTCAGGGTGGCAGAGAAGTTATAGGGAAGTGAAGAGACATGCCCAACATTCTTGGCAACTAAGCAGAGGCTTCAGCTGCTTAAGAGTCTGTAGGTGGTGCTGCTAACTAAAAGGCTGGAGGTTCAAGTCCACTCAGAGGCAACCTCGGAATAGAGGCCTAATCTACTTCTGGAGAATTAGCCATTGAAAACCCTATGGAGCCCATAGTGGCACACATGGGTGGGTCACTATGAGTTGGAGTCAGCTCAGTGACAACTGACTAGCTGTGTGCATGATGTTGGCCTTGGATTAGACCTTGCTTCCATGCCAGTTCCCATGGCACTCACATGAAGCAATGCACCACATCCATTCCATAAATACTCACATTTCAGCCCTTCTCTCTCTCTTAGGCTTGTGTGGCTTCACTCCTTGCTGTATAACTTCCTTAGAATCAAACAGAGGTTGCTAATCCTTACGTATAGCTGAGCATTTCCAGTGAGAAAGAATATCCTTGGGATCCCACTGGAATCTTCAAAGTGCTTTCTCTCAGGCCATGTAAAATACTGAGTCAACTGATAGCCTCTATCTTTGGTTTTGCATTAAATAGTGCTAAAAGGCGTGGGCCTAGACTAAGTCTTTGCCACATTCTGCTCTAGAAGTAGGCTGAATCTCTAGGGGAAGCAGCAAGTCCCAGCTGTGTGGAGGAATGAAATGGAATAAAATAGATACATGTAATTCCTTTCTCTGTATCTTTGGTCCTGCCTTTTCCCTGAAGCCATCAGACTTTTAAATATTAATAAGTCTCTTTTTCTCTGGCACTGCTAACATCCATGTTTGCGATGGTAACTGTAGAAAACTATAGAAGAAAAGTCTTAACCACTATTAACACATTAAAGTATTCATCTCTAGTCTTTTCTACTATAAAGACATAATTCATTAGTTTAAAGTGAGATTTGAATCATGTAGTATATGCAATGTTATTTTATGCCTTTTCCCACTGAATATTATATTGTGAAACATTTGCTCAGGTCTTCAAAACCATGATTTTTATCTTTCACTTATTGTGATTTTGGTGAAAGTTAACAGGGCAAATTCATTTTCCATACAACAGTTTATACAATGTTATTTCATGACATTGATTGCAATCTCTGTAAGTAACAGCTCTCTTCCCACTTCCTCCCTGTGGTTACCTTTCCCCTGTGTCATTCTTTCCTATGCATTCCTGCCCTCTGAGCTATCTCCCTGTGCAAATGCTGCCCTTCTGTCTTTCATGGTTGATTGTTCTAAGAAGTATACTTACCTGATGTAAATGTTCACCTTCTACGCCTGTCTGTTGTTTGTCTGGAAGCCATGGGAGAAAGTTCAATTCCAGGCCTGAAGGGTGACTGGGGACCACAGTCTCCACGGTTTCACCAGTCTCTATCACACCGGTGAGCCTGGTCTTTTTTATGACAAAACCCATGATTTTTAATGGCTGCATAATATTCCACCTTGGAAGTATATTTCATATAATGATTCTACTATTGTTATATATACTGATATATATACTTACTTTTCATAACTATAAATAATCCAGTGATTGAACATATCTACCCACCTATATTATCATCCTTGAACATATCTATCCATCTATATGCTTCTGCAAGGACAGAATCACAGGATCAAAATAAATGAACATTTTCAAGACTCAATGATGCATCCTGCCAAAATGTTCTTCAATTTGAATGACTGTGTTATACTAGTATTTAATACTTTATTTTTTCCTTCAATTCTAACCAATTTATTATTTAAAATGTTATCTCATTTAATTTGGGAGCTCTGGTAGCATAGTGCCTAAGGCATTTGACTGCTAACCAGAAGGCTGGCAGTTCAAACCCACTAGCCACTCCTCGGAAGGAAGATTGGGCAATCTACTTCCGTAGTGATACCTCCTCAGAAACCGAAGGAGGGGTTGCTATGAGTTGGATCTGACTCCACAGCAATGGTTGTGTTTTGCATTGGTTTAACTTACTTTTATTTGATCAGTGAGAATGAATGTTTTTCCATATCTGATAAGCATTAGGCTATTTGCATTTTTCTTCCGTAAACTGTTTACATATTTTACGTTTTCTACAACGGTTTTCTGATTTGCAAAAATTGAATAAAAGTATATTAACCTATCATCTATTAAATTTATTTGATCAATTTCCAAGTTTTTTTCTTTTTAACTTTCAATTTTTATTGCTACATTGAAGTTTAAGGAGCTCTGGTGGCATAGTGGGTAAGGCATTTGGTTGCTAACCAGAAGGTTGGCAGTTCAAACCCACCAACTGCTCTGTGGGAAGAAAATGAGACAATCTACTTCTGTAAAGATTTACAGCCTGGGAAACCCAATGGGAATCACTATGAATTGGAATTGACTCAATGGCAGTAAGTGAGTGAATGAAGTTTAGGGTTTATTTTCTTTTTATACTCAGAAAGCCAACTATTTTAGAATTATATATATATTTTTTTCTTCTAAATATTTTATGCTTTGATTTTTTTTTTAGATATACTTCTTTAATATCTGGAATTTATTTTCAGTGTATGGGATGAGATGAAGACCCAACTAGGTATTTTTATCTAATTTTCTTGACACAATTGTTGATAAAATCATTTCTTCTTATTTATTGTAATTTAGCCTTAATAAAATATTAACTTACTTAATCTTTTAAAGATGGGGGAATCTACTTCCGTAGTGATGTTGTTGTTGTTATATGCCATCAAGTCAGACCCAACTCATAGCGACCCCTCCTTGGGTTTCCGAGGCAGTATCACTACGGAAGTAGATTGCCCCATCTTCCTTCCGAGGAGTGGCTAGTGGGTTTGAACTGCCAGCCTTCTGGTTAGCAGTCAAGTGCCTTAGCCACTATGCTACCAGAGCTCCGTAGTGATACTGCCTTGGAAACCCAAGGAGGGGTCACTATGAGTCGGGTCTGACTCAACGGCACATAACAACATCAACAACAACAATCTTTTAAAATGAGATTAAAATAACTATTATTATCTACAATTTATACATAAAGAAACAGGCTCAGAGAGGTTCAGTAACTTGCCCAAGGGAACACTGCTAGTAAATAGAAGCAGCAAAATCTGAACTCAGTGGTCTGGCTCTAGAGACCCATTCTTAATTTAATTTACAAACAAGTTAACATTTACAAAGCACCTAGAATGGAAGGAATTCTGGTGGTGTAGTGGCTAACACATATGGCTGCTAACCAAAAGATTGGTTCTTCAAGCCCCCTAGCTGCTCCATGGGAGAAAGATGCTTCTGGAAAGATTTATAACTTTGGAAACCCTATAGAGGAGTTAGTTCTATTCTGCCCTATAGGGTTACTATGAGACAGTCGACTCCATGGCAGTGAGTTTTTTTTTTTTTTTTTTAAATCTATAATGGTACATAGTAAGCTTTATTTATTTATTTATTTGGCACATGGTAAGCTTTGTATTGGGAGCTCTGGTAGCGTAGTGCCTAAGGCACTTGACTGCTAACTAGGAGGCTGGCGGTTCAAACCTACTAGCCACTCCTTGGAAGGAAGGTTGGGCAATCTACTTCTGTAGTGATACTGCCTCGGAAACCCAAGGAGGGGTCGCTATATATGAGTCAGGTCCAACTCGACCGCACATAAGAACAACAACAACAAGCTTTGTATAAGGAGCTCTGGTGGTGCAGTGCCTAAGGCATTTGACTGCTAACCAGAAGGTTAGTGGTTCAAACCCACCAGCTGCTCCTGGGAAGGAAGATGGGGCAATCTATTTCTGTAAAGATTTACCACCTCAGAAACCCAATGGGGGTCACTATGAGTCATAATTGACTCAATGCCAGTGAGCTTTTTGAAGCTTACAATTCAATAAGTAAATTGTATTTATTAAATAAATACAATTAAAATAGCATGAACTTATGTATCCTAGGCTCTATTTCAGGGATAACTTTTTGTGTTCCATTGATCTGTCTTGGTTCTTGCTCCAGTCTTGAATAAAACAGCATTGAAAATTTGATAAGGCAAGCCCACGCTCACACACAATCTTCTTCTGCAACACTTGCTTTGCTAGCCTTACCTGTTCATTCCTCTTAACTATATTTTACCCATAATTGTGAAAATTTTGAAACAGAGAGAAATGTTGAAAGAATTGTACAGTAAATACTCAAACTTTAAAATCATTTTTTTCAAGACTTTTTTTAATACTTTGAAAGTTTGATGTAAACTGATTCACACTGAGTTAATTTGATAATAGCAGTATCTTTATACTAACTAATGCTCACTTTCAGAAATATGATTTGTTTCTCCACTTATTCAAACTGTTGTTTATGTTTCTTAGTCCAATATGGTTGTTTTATCATGCAGATTTCTTATTAATACTAATCAGCATTATTTTTCTTTTGGTTACTTTGATAGTGAGGTGCAGAGGGAAGTCTTTTTCTCACAACATCTTCACTGGTTATTGTCAGGCATTGGAGATATAACTTAATACAAATAGATATAATCTGGTTGAAGGGATGTACTAGTCTCTTGGAAGAATTATTAATTCATTCACTCATCACATCTATTGAGCATGAGACTCTGTGTGGCACATATGATTAATGCTTGGTACGAACTAAAAAGTTGGTGATTCTAGTCCATTCGGAGGCTACTCGGAAGGAAGTCTTGATGATCTACTTCCAAAAAATCAGCCGCTGAAAACTCTATGGAGCACAGTTCCACTCTGATGCACATCAGTTGTCATGAGTCAAAATTGACTCCACGGCAACAGGTTTTACTCTTGTGGCACTGACTGTCTCTTGGGAAAGATAAAGAAATGGTCCAGATACTAAAGCAGGGCAATAAAATGCCACAAGGAAGGTAGATACAGCTCCACCAAGGCAGTAATATGTGGCACACTGCTAAAGGGGCAGGGAGGCCGCATCTCCTGACCTCCTCTAACCCCACAAGAGGAAGACAGAATCACCATCAGTAGCCCAAGGCCTATCCTTGCAAGGCCAGACATGCCACTTCCCTCCGCCCTTTCACCAACCCTGACACCAACTGTTCCTCTTGCAGCACCCACCACCTCTCTGCTGGGTATGATCATTTGTTGCAGTGGCCACACAGAACTCACAGATTATGGGGTTCATTAGGGAAGCAACAGGCTACAATTCAAGTTCAGGAACATGGCTCAGTATCTCTCAGCTGACAGTCTCTCTCTCAGTAACGCATGTCTCTTGCATCTCTCAGCCGGCAGTGAGAGAAATTTCTTCTGCCTCTAGGAGGGCTCCTTTTGAGCCTGGCTGAGTGGCCAAACTAACAATCCCAACATCAAAATTCTATACACCTGAAGAGCGTGAACTTCCCAGAAAATTACTTTGTGCTGCTCCCGGCAGAAATACCCCAGGTGGATAACTTTAACAATCAGGAGCTACTCAGTTGCTCACAGCAAATTCCACCATGGAGTTACAAAGATTTATGGCTAGAAAAGCCACACTATGTAATTTACTACACTGCACACACAATCCCAGATAAACAGAAGTTCACCAGGTAAAGGAAGGAGGAAGTGTATTCCATGGAACATGGGAAGTTGGGGCATTTTCATGTAAGGAGCTGAGGGAAGTAAAATGGGGATTGCTTAGGAGGCTGAGTACCAACGCCTGTACAGACAGCATTTGTGCACTTGTCTGTGCAACTGAAGCTCAGGATACTTGGAATGAGGGTGAGGGATGAGAGATGATTCTGGAATGGTCGGTAGAGGTATAATATGTTAAGGAGTTTGAACATCATAAAAGTAACAGGGTGAGCAGAGGTTTTGAAGCCACAGTTTTGATTAGAATTAGTTTTAGATGAGGATGACTCTGGCACCAAGGATGGCTTAGAATGAGAAGACAGAAGGCCGTGTAGCTGGAGAGGTGGTGGGAGTCAGATTGTAAAGGGCACTGCAAGGCACAAGAGTAGTTTGGACCTTCACTTGCAGGCAATGGGAGTGATGAGATCAAATAAGTAATAAAGTAGTAATTTATATGGTTGTGATTGTTGAATGGCACAGTCATAACTGTAGGCATCAGGGAAAGGTGTTATCACCACATAGGAAGATAATCTTGCCCTTAGAGTCAGACCTGTGCAGCAATCCCAGCTCTTCCATTTATCCTCTGTCAACAAATGTTGTATCCCTTTGAGCCTCAATTTTCTGACCCATAATAAAATAATGAGGCTAATAATATCTACTGAAGTACTTGTGGTAAGGATAAAATGGGGGGAAAAAAAAAACCTACTTAAATGACAAACACATAATAATTCAAAAAAAAAAAAAAAAACTGAAACCAATTGCCATCAAGTCTATTCTAACTCATGGCGCCCCCATGTGTTGCAGACTAGAACTGCACTCCATCAGGTTTTCATGGTTATGACCTTTCAGAAGCAGATTATCAGGCCTTTCTTTGTAAGCACCTCTGGCTGGGTATGAACTCCCAATCTTTTGGTTAGTAGCCATTCACACCACCCACCACTGCCATCGAGTTGACTGCAACTCATAGAAACCCTATAGGACAGAGTAGAAACTGCCCCATAGGGTTCCCAAAGCTGTAAATCTGGAGAAAGATGGAAGCAGACTGCCTCATCTTTCTCCAGAGAAGCAGCCGGTGGGTTTGAACTGCCGACCAATTTTGGTTAGCAGCCAAATGCCTTAGCCACCGCACCACCAGAGCTCCTCTAAAATACATAGTAGGTATGCAATAAATATTATTTCTGACCATGACACGTTGAATATAGTTGAGAAATTTACATTTTCACTCATCACTGTTTTCATGATCCTGTACTTCTTAAAAGGAGCTCTGCTGGTGTAGTGGATAAAGGATTTGCCTGCTAACCAAAAGGTCAGTGATTTGAACCCATCATCAGCTGTTCCACAGAAGAAAGATGAGGCAAGCTGCTTCTGTAAAGATTTACAGTCTTGGCAACCCAATGGGGGTTGCTATGAGTCAGAATTGACTCAGTGGCAGTGAGTTTGGTTTGGTTTTGGTGCTTCTTAAAACCTTTTACCCATTTCAGTTTTTACATCTATGCCCTTGCACATAAACTCCATCTTAAGACAGATTTCTTTTTGTTGTATATTTCTTATCTTCTCCCTGCACTGTACTTTTCTAACTAATGAGAGCATTCTAGATCTGGAGGAACCACCATTCCACACTGTCCATCTCACTAGATCACATTTCTTCAGATTTGCTTTGCTAATTCTTTCTGCCTGATCCCAAGGTCAAAGTTCTTGACAATACCACAAGCAATTTAGCTTAGAGAGACAATGGCTTATTTATTTTCCTCCTCTAGTTTCTGAGAAAATAATACCAAACAATTCCACAATCTTGAGAGTGAGAAACCCGAAGTGAACCCCCAGCCTGCCCCCTTCTCAGCTTTGGGCCCAGGAGGCAACCAAGGCAACCAACTAAGTCTTTGTTAACAAAATCTCAGTGCCTGTAATTCAACCCAAGATTGACATCATTGCCCTCCCTAACTCATTTTGCAATCTATAATCAGCTTGTAAATTAATCATAGTGCCTGTTATCAGCACAAAGGAATATCCCATGCTCCAAGAAAAATCGATTTGTGAGTGGATCCCAAGCTAATGATGTAAGATAGTGGTAATTCATTTATTAAACAAATATTTATTGAATGCCTTCTATGTGCCAACCACTGTTCTAAGCTAAAATATAGTAGTAAACAATAAACAAAATCTTTACATGATAGTGGGAGGAGACAGACAATAAATAAATATATTAATATATAAAACATGCAAGCTGGTGATATGTTATAGAGAAAAGTAAAACAGGATAAAGGGAAGAGGTGATAATGAGATAAACCAAAAAAAAAAAAAAAACAAACCACTGCCATCAAGTCAATTCCAACTCATAGCGACCCCCACTGGGTTTCCAAGGCTGTAAGTCTTTATGGAGGTAGACTCCTCATCTTCCTCCTGTGGAGCAGCTGGTGGGTTTGAACTGCCAACCTGGTTATCAGCCAAATGCTTTACCCACGACATCACCAGTGCTCCTTACAGTAACGAGACAGGACTATTTTATATAGGTGAATTTTAAAATTTTTCTTTTCTAAATTATCAAATGATGTCTTATGTAAAGTGTACAGGCCATATACATAGCCTGGTGACTGTTTACATGTACTCATCAACCACTACCCAAAGAGAAAGAACTGTCTCAGAAGGTTATCTTCTACCCCTTACCAGTCAGTGCTCTCTACGGGCTAACTATCATTCTGACTTCTATCACCATGGATGTGTTTTACCTATTCTTGAACTTCAACTAAATGGAGTCATCCAGTATGTCACCTCTTGTGTCTGGCTTCTTTTCCTCAACATAATGGCTGTGAGATTAATCCATATTATTGTGTGTAAAGATGGTTGTCAATGTGGCTGAAACTGAGTAAGTAAGTAATGGGGAGAGAAACAGAAGATGAGGTCAGGAAGTAGGGGTTGGGGTGAAGGACATTGTAAGCCTTTGTCAGGACTCTGGCTTCCATGCTGAGAGAGAGAAGAAACCATTGGAGAGCTTTGAGCAGAGAAGAAACATGATCTGACTTATAGTTTTACTGGATCACTTTAGTTGCTCTATTAAGAACAGACTGAAGAAGAGAAAGGGAAAAAACAGAGCTTTTGCAGTGATTCAAGAGAGAGATGATTTTGGATTGACCCAGGTTTGTGGTATTGTAAGAAGTAATAAGGAGTCTGATTCTGGTGACATTTTGAAGATAAGAGCTGACAGAGTTCTTTGATGATACTGAAGTATAAGAAAAATAAAGCATCAAGCACGATTCCAGGTTTTTAGATCTGAGCAAGATGAGATTGTATAAATTTGCCAGTATAACTGATCGCACAGAGAATCCAGCAAGGATTGCTCCTTTGAACCTCAATTCAGGAATATCGAGTTTAGGAAATATTCCCTGTGACAAAGCTTTGCTGGAGTAACCTTGAACCTACTTGTCATTTAAAAAAAAAAAAAAAATCATTTTCACTGAAGTTTACAATTACAAATAACAAAGAGTGGCTTTGTTCATAATACTCTTCCAAGGGTCCTATGTTGTTCTTGTTGTTAGGTGCTGAAGAGTCAGTTCTAACTCATAACAACCCTGTGTACAACAGAAACACTGCCCAGTCCTGCACCACCCTCACAATTGTTGCTATGTTTGAGTTCATTTTTGCAGCCAGTATGTCAATCTATCTCATTGAGGGCCTTTCTCTTTTTTGCTGGCTCTCTACTTTACCAAGCATGATGTCCCTCTCCAGGAACTGGAGATAACATGTCCAAAGATGAAGGGTCACCATCTTTGCTTCTAAGGAACATTCTGTACTTCTTCCATGAAAGATTTGTTCATTCTTGTGGCAGTGCAGTATTCTTTGCCAATTCCAAAATTCAAATGCATCAGTCCTCTTCAGTCTTCCTTATTCATTGTCCAGCTTTTGCCATGCATATGAGGTAATTGAAAATATTATGGTTTGAAAATACCAGGGCTCTATACACGTCACTGAAGAAAAAATTCAAGCCTTGAGTTGAAATATTGAAGGATCCTGTGGGTAAAATATTGAATGATGCAGGATGCATCAAAAGAAGATGGAAGGAATACACAGAGTCAGTATACCAAAAAGAACTGGTTGATGCTCAACTATTTCAGGAGGTAATATATGATCAAGAACCAATGGTATTGAAGAAAGAAGTCCAACCAGAACTGAAGGAATTGGTGAAAAACAAGACTCCGGGAATTGATGGAAAACACAATGAGACCTCTCAACAAACAGACTCAGCCCTGGAGACACATATTCATCTAAGCTGGAAACCTGGAAGACAGCTACCTGGCCAACTGACTGGAAGATATCTATATTTGTGCCCATTTCAAAGAAAGGTGATCCCACAGAATGTGGAAATTATTGAACAATATCACAAGCAAGTAAAATCTTGCTGAAGATAATTAAAAA
This sequence comes from Orycteropus afer afer, assembly GCF_000298275.1. Taxonomy (NCBI): domain Eukaryota; kingdom Metazoa; phylum Chordata; class Mammalia; order Tubulidentata; family Orycteropodidae; genus Orycteropus; species Orycteropus afer. Next base: position 835,560 of record NW_006921783.1, on the reverse strand, counting down.
ATGGTTGCAGCAGTATATTGATAGGGAACTTTCAGAAATTGAACGAGGATTCAGAAGAGAGTGTGGAATGAGGATATCATTGCTGATGTCAGACAGATCTTGGCTAAAAGCAAAGAATACCAGAAAGATGTTTACCTGTTTTATTGACTATGCAAAGGCATTTGATTGTGTGGATCATAACAAATTATGGATAACATTGCAAAGAATGGGAATTCCAGAACACTTAATTGAGGAACCTGTACATAGACCAAGAGGGTGTTGTTTACACAGAATAAGAGGATATTGTATGGTTTAAAATCAAGAGGGGTGTATGTCAGGGTTGTATCTTTTCACCATACTTATTCAATATGTATGCTGAGCACATAATCAGAGAAGCTGGACTACATGAAGAATGTGGCATCAAGATTGGAGGAAGACTCGTTAACAACCTGTGATATACAGATGACACAACCTTGCTTGCTGAAAGTGAAGATGACTTGAAGCACTTATTGATGAAGATAGGATCAAAGACTACAGTTTTCAATATGGATTATGACTCAACATAAGAAAACAAAAATCCTCACAAATGGACCAATAAGGAACATCACCATAAATGAAGAAAATACTGAATTTGTCAGGGATTTCATTTCACTTGGATCCACAGTCAACACCCATGGAAGTATCAGCCAAGAAATCAGATGTCATATTGCACTGGGCAAATCTGCTGCAAAAGACCTATGGTAAGTAGCAAAGATGTCATTTTGAAGACTGTTGTTGTTGTTGTTATGTGCCGTCGAGTCGGCCCCGACTCATAGCGACCCCTCCTTGGGTTTCCGAGGCAGTATCACTACGGAAGTAGGATTGCCCAACCTTCCTTCCGAGGAGTGGCTGGAGCTCTGGTAGCATAGTGGATAAAGCACTTGACTTTTGAAGACTAAGGTATGTCTAAACCAAGCCATGGTATTTTCAGTCTTATGCATGTGAAAGTTGGACAATGAATAAGGAAGACCAAAGAAGAGCTGATCCCTCTGAATTATGGTGTTGGTGAAGAATACTGAAAATACCATGGACTGTTAGAAGAATGAACAAATGGATCCTAGAAGAAGTGCAGCCAGAATGCTCCCTGGAAGCAAGGGCGGCCAGACTTCATCTCACTTACTTTGGCCAGGTTGTCAGAATGGATCATTCCCTGGAAAAGGATACCATGCTTAGTAAAGTGAGGGTCAGCAAAAAAGGGGAAGACACTCAACAAGATGGATTGATACAGTAGCTGCAATGATAGGCTAAAGTATAGCAAGGATTGTGAAGACGGCACGTCACTATTACCAGGCAGTGTGCTTCATTCTGCTGTACATATAGGGTCACTACGAGTTGGAACCAACTTGATGGCACCTAACACAAAAACAACATACACTTAACTAATCTCCGATGGTCAGTTACTTCACCTCAAAAACAAAGCCATTTCAAAAGCAGAGAATGATGAGAGCCTTCTCATTTGAAAAGAGCACAAAGCTATCTGCAATGCATACTGAGGGTAAGCAGAGCTCTTGGTCTTACAAAGTTCTCAGAAATGACTTTTACAGGAAACAAAAGTGCCCCTCTTATTTCTCAGTCCAAGACCAAACCTAAGTGAATTGCTTAGGGCATTCAGAGAATGAAATTATCCTGCTCAGTAAAAAAAGTTCAAGATGAATATTAAATATGTGCAACACAGCTGCTTTACTTTCTCAGAGAATTATCCTACATTCTTTTGGTCAGTTTTTCCCCATAAGAACAACAAAAATCCACAGATTGCTGCCTTGACTAAGTCAATATGGAGTGGCAAAGGCACACTGCAATTTGTGTTACCCTACTATAAAAAGTAGGTGCTCTGGTGGTGCAGTGCCTAAGGCATTTGACTGCTAATCTGAAGGCTGGTGGTTCAAACCCACCATCCACTCCTCAGAAGGAAAATTGGGCAATCTACTTTCAAAGAGATACTGCCTTGGAAACCCAAGGAGGGGTTACTATGAGTCAGATTCAACTGGACAGCAATGAGTTTGGGTTTTGGTACTATAAAAAGTAGGATTCAGAAACTCTCAAGTGACAGAAAATGTGTGATGATCCTCAGTAAGTTATGGGAGGAATGAAAGCATGGAGAAGTGGCATTTTTATGGGCTTCTCCTGGCAACAGCTAATGGCCTACATCTTTAAGTCATTGAGCAATATTGAGGGTAGAATTTGAGACAGGAACAAGTTCACCAATGCAAAATTAATCTGTTCATTCATTTGAGGATCAAACCCAGAGCTTGGCCTCACTACCAGATCCTAATTAACTGAAATAACCAGTCCTTTATATTAGAGATTAGCAAATTATGGCTCGTGAGCCAAAACTGGTCTATCATCCCCAGCCCCACACCCCAGGTAAGAATAATTTTTACATGTTTAAATGGTTAATAAAAATAAAATAAATTTTGTCAATCCCCTGCTTGATCAGGAGTGCTGAAGGCACTGTGGTTACACATTGGCTGTAGCCACAAGGTCTGTAGTTCAAACCCACCAGCCACTCTGTGGGACAATGAGGCAGTCTGTTTAGATTTAGATTGCTATGGTTTAGATTTACAGCCTTAAAAATCCTATGGAGCAGTTCAACTCTGTCCTATAGGGTTGCTATGGGGTAAAATCGATTCCATGGTAGTGGTTTTTTTTTTTTTTTTTTTTCTTAATATCAGACTGATGTGTAAAAGGCAGAAGTAACAGTTGAAAGAACTTACTTTCCCAAACTGTAATTGAGGACAAATCCTGGAAATGGAAAAACATACAAACAAAAACTGATAGTGTTGCATGTACATAGCTTTGATCTGTCGCCCTTGGTTCTCATTCTCAAACTTGCCTGGCAATAGAGGGGAGAATGATCACTTCTCCAAGAAAGGAAAGGGATACCAACCCATTTATTCAGTTAGAATTAAAGACCATTCATGGTTTCTATTCTTAGATTTTCCTTTTCATGGAGAGTAAAAGAGAAGGGTGTGCTTACAGTCAGGTAATACACAATGGTGGTTTAGGCAAACTATGCAAGTTTTGTCAGACTCTCAGAATGGACTTACAGAACAGGGACCTTGTCTGCCTTGTCCTCTACCTACCCCTAGAATATGGCATGTAGTGAGCACTCAAATATTTGTTGAATGAATAAATGATAATGAGCTCTCTGCATGCACTTCTGAGAAAGTTGGTTAATACATCTAACATTTCCTTCATACCAGGTGTCACAGAACCATTTTGTTCTTGGCCTCTTAACCAGGAATTACTTTGGAGAAACTGAAGCAACAACACTTGACAGTTGGTTTAACATCAAGATCCTTGTTAGTTGCCTTCGAGTTGGTTTCAACTCATAGTGATCCTATGTACAGCAGAAGGAAAAACACTGCTCAGTCCCACCATCCTCACAGTTGTTGCCATGCTTGGGCAGAAACTGTCAATCCACTTTACCAAGCATGATATCCTTCTCCAGGGACTGGTATGACTGTCTTGGTTCTCAAGTGCTGCTATAACAGAAATACTACAAGTGGATAGCTTTAACCAACAGGAGTTTATTCTATTATAGTTTAGAAGGCTGTTGTTGTTGTTATGTGCCATTGAGTCAGACTTGACTCATAGCGACCCCTCCTTGGGTTTCTGAGACGGTATTACTATGGAAGTAGATTGCCCAACCTTCTTTCCAAGGAGTGGCTGGTGGGTTTGAACTGCAAGCCTTCTGGTTAGCAGTCAAGTGCCTTAGGCACTACGCTACCAGAGCTCCTTTAGAAGGTGAGAAGTCCAAATTCAAAGTGCCAGTTCTAGAGGCTGGGTCAAGGCCTCTTGACCTTAAGCTTTAGCTATGCCTCTTATTCCAGGCCCACTGGAGCTGGAGGTGTCTCCTAGCTCAGGCAGCTGCTGGCTGCTGAGGCTGATGAACCAAAGGTTGGTAGGTAAAAAGGCACAATCCCAAGATTAGCAGGCAACATGGAAGCTTTGAGTCCAAGAAGCTATTCCAAGATTGGCTGGCAACACAGCAGGCCACTGGTTCAAGTCCAGGAATTGGAGATGAAGACTCAGCCAAATGCAGGGGCCAAATGTGCAAAAAAAGCTAGAGATCTGTCTCAAAACTTCTTATATAACTGAAAGCAGACCACACCCTGAAGGCAGCTATTTAGCTGCTCACAACAGACTTCACCATGGAGGTGGTTACAGTCTCATCATGGGGAATAACTACATCCAGTTGCCCAACCACTCAAAACCACAGCTCAGCTAAACTGACACACAACCTTAACTACCACAATGACCAAAGTAAGAGAGATGAAGTCTGGCCATCCTCGCTGCATTACAGCTGCACTTCATCTAAGAAGACAGATTTGCTCATTCTTTTGGCAATGCAGGGTATATTCAATATTCTTCACCAACACCACAATTCAAATGCATTAATTCTTCTTCGGTCTTCCTTATTCATTGTCCAGCTTTCACATGGATATGAGACTACTGCAAATAGCATGGCTTGGGTCAGGTGCACTTTAGTCTTCAAAGTGACATCTTTGCTCTTTAATACTTTCTTGAACAATCTCTTTTGGAAGGATCAGCACAAGGCTTGTCCCTATGAGGCAGAGAGGTTAAAAACATCTCAACTGTGCAATTTTTCCAAACTGCTGTACCACTCCATTATCTCTAGCATCAACTCTTCCTTCTCCCCCCAGTACTCCCATCTGAAGGTTCCATATTTCACTGTAACATCTCACAGAACTCACAAACTTCCAAGGCAATGGCTCATGTGATGGTGTAGCCTGGGAGGCTGGCAAGTCCCAAATCGATGGGTCAGGAATAAGTTTGGAGGATTCTCCTTACTCACATGGTTTCAGGGGCTGGCAAATCCAAATCAGCAGTTCAGATGACTGGCTGCTGTTTCAAGTCCAAGGGTGAAATGATGATGAACCAAATACAAGATCCTGAGCAAGAGAGAGCATGGACTTTGCCAGCACACACACATATATACCCTCGAGGAGTCACACCCTCCATCAAGACAGGACTCAAGATATAGCCCACCCTAAACGAGTATTAAAAAGAAAAAAACCAACTGCCATGGAGTGGCATATCCCCAATGGGTTTCCAAGGCTGCAAATCTTTACAGAAGTAGATTGCCTCATCTTCCTCCCACAGAGCAGCTGGTGGGTTTGAACCACCAACCTTCTGGTTAGCTTTATGCACTACATCGCCAGAGCTCTTTACTACAGCACCAAGCATGGAGGGTAGGATTTACAATACACCACAAAATGAAGGACCACGGCTAGAAGGGCCATATTAAGGAATTCACTGCACTGCAATACTTTAAAGAAGTCAAGATTAGAACCCCCAGGAACCTCCCCCATCTCTATGCTTATGCCAAAGAGTTAGTTTGGTTATTATTTAGCGAAGTCTCAACCTGAAGATTTATTTTTGACTCCAGCTTACTGGTTTGCCAATATCAGATGGGCCTCAGGCCATTATTGGTATGTTTACAACTTCCCTTAACCTCCACATCTCCTCTTCCTGTAGTCAAAGCTCTTTCCTCCTTGAAGTAAGTTTTTCAAAGACTGCTGATTAAGTGAGAGGAAACTGCTGACAAAACAAAAACCAGAATGCTCTTAGTTACACAAAAGAAACTATTTTTAACTTATCTTCATTCACTAAACATTGAAAGAAGTTCATACATCTCTTAGCTGTTTTTTTTTTTTCAAATATAGGATTAAATAAATTATCTGAAATATTAACCCTGGAGATTTATGTTATTGCTGCCCACTCAAAAAGAGTGTCCTTGAGTCCCATACTCATCTTCCTTTTCTTGCTCTTTTCAACTTGAAGTTTTAATGAGTATCTACTATTGGCCCCATATGCATTTCGCTAAGTGCCAGGTTGGGTGAGGGGAGTGTAAAAGAGCAGAGGTGAATAAAAGGCACATCCTATAATCCAGCTTGGTTTAATAAAAGCTTTTGTACTTCACAATAACACCTAAGGCAAAGTGGGATTTATATATCTACTCTACACATTGTAGACAAACAACAAAATGCAAGACATCTCCACTCTACTGGATAGTACTTGTTTCATAACAACAACAAATCCCAACAGGAGTACTTTGGAGTTTTTACGCCATGGTTTAAAGTCTTTTAAAAATTGTTACCTAAGTAGTCTCAAGAGAGAAATAGCAAGGACACTACTGGTACTCAAAAATATTAAGTACAAATGTACTACCAGCTAAGAATGAAATTTCCTTTTGTCCAGTATAAAAAAAGTAGAAACACCAAGAAATGTCAGATCTTCGGGTTCTCTCCCAGCTCAGATACGAAATATTAATCCATATTACAGATATCATGAGCTTTGCCATCAGAAAACCTTGGTTTGGATACTCACTCTGCAATTTACTGATCATCTACCTTGGGCTCTATAGTTTCATGACTATCTTGTAGGATACTTCTGCAAGAATCAAGGTCATGTGTATGAAAATTCCTGGTAAATTAGAATTCCCATCAGTCCCTTGAGAGTAGAGACTGCATCTTACTCCTCATTAAGTGCCTTTTTAGAAGGCACTTAATTTTGATTGAAGTAATGTTGTCACCACTTGGCTATCAGTTTATCATACTGTGGTGGCTTGCATGTTGCTGTTAGGCTAGAAGCTATGCCACCGGTATTTCAAGGTCACCCTTGGTAGACAGGTTTCAGCAGAGTTTCCAGACTAAGACAGACTGGGAGGAAGGATCAGACCATGCACTTCTGAAAAGATTTAGATTGAAGTAATAACAGTATGTTAATATATTATCTATTAATTTATTATCTATTAGTACATCAGACTAATAATTACATATTAGAATATTATGCACTATTATATAATTGTATAATTACACACTATAATATATAATTATCTCATATAATACATTATAACAATATAGTGAATAAATCAAACCCATTGCTGTCAAGTTGATTCCAATTTATAGCGACCCTATAGGATGGAGTAGAACTACCCCATGGGGTTTCCAAAGCTGTCACCTTTATGGAAGAAGAATGACACATTTTTCTCCTGTGGAGGCTGCTGGGTTTGAATAGCCAACCTTTCTGTTAGCAGCTGAGACTTAACCACTGTGCCACCAGGGTTCCTTTTAATAATATAATAATAACTAATATTTATAATGTCAGTTATTATGTAGAACTTTTAGTATAATTTGTAAATTAATATGGTAATAATTGAATATGTCAGGATAGAAACTATCTTGGACCATTAAGCTCTTACATCTTTCTCTCTAAAATATAACTTTCTTCATGATAGATCCAACAACAAAGTTTTACACACTCTACATGTGTTTTACACACTCTATACTCTACTAAAGAAAACTGGATGTGCACATTGAGAAAAAAAAAAATCACTCCAAGACTGATGATGTTGATGTCTTTTATTTTAAAGGTGATTTTACTAATAGAATCAATTAGATATTGTACTTCAGTTTTTCTCAACAGTTTGCAAAAAGCCAGCCACACCATTTCTCTCAGATTTCCTATGAATAATGGCACAAATTTGTGCAAATTGCCAGTTTAATGATAAGAAACAGTTTTTCTCAGTAAGAAATGGTAAATTGTAATGGGGATCAAAGTTACACCAGCATCTTATTAACTCAAGGTTCCAATTAATTCAACTAACCAGACTATAAAACAGCAAAGATACCAGGTGGTTTGGCCAGATTAAAGGATCAAGTAGAATAGGAGGCCTTGGAGAAAAGAAGCAGCATGTATGATTCTGAAGATCAAATGCCCTCAAAACTCTTGACTTGAAACCACAAATATATTTCCCAAGTTCCCCCCACTCCCGCCTCTAACTTGCCTATTCATATTATTTGCTCAAGTTCATTTTGGGTTATTCATCTTTTCTTCCATTATTTGTAATAACTCAGTAAATTAAAGAATTCAGTCTTTTAACTACCCATATGAGGTACAAATATTATTAAATAGCTTTACTGAGATATCATTCACACACCATACATTCTGAAAAGATTTAATTTGTATATAGTCAAACGTGTTAATCTTTTCTCTTTTTTTGCAAAGAACTTTCATTTTTTTACTTTGAAATCTTTGCTCCATTTGGAATTAATTTTGAAGAAAGGAGTGTGGCAGGATCCATGTTTACTTTTAAATTTCCAAGTGACTAGGAGATGTCCCTGTGTTACAAACAATATCCATTCCTAACTGTGTCTTTAAGAATTTGTAGGTAAGTCAGACCAGCTACATACAGTTCTGTTTTAGACTCACTTTAGTGCAAGAAAAGGCTTGAAGCCTTTTCACGTGCAGCAAGACAAGGTGATTATGATAAAGAATTTATTGTGAGTAGGGGTTGGATCAGCAAAAATGGGGAAGACACTCAACGAGACAGATTGGCACAGTGGCTGCAATGATGGACTCAAACATGGCAATGACTGTGTGGATGACACAGGGCCAGGCAGTGATTCCTTCTATTGTACATAGGGTCAGTATGAGTTCAAACCTACACAACGGCACCTAACAGCAAACAACAAAGGGTTGGGTCAATTGTTTCAAAACTCCAAACCAAACTCACTGCCGTGGAGTCAGATCCGACTTATAGTGACCCCTCCTTGGGTTTCCGAGGCAGTATCACTAAGGAAGTAGATTGCTCAATCTTCCTCCCGAGGAGTGGCTGGTGGGTTTGAAGCATCAGCCTTCTAGTTAGCAGTCAAGTGCCTTAGGCACTACGCCACTAGAGCTCCCAGTTGTTTCAAAGTGAGGGCAAATTTACAAAACGTTAATGGGCAAATAGGAGTTGCCCATTCATTGGTAACCCAAAGATTGCCTGTGTGTTCTTTTTCTAACTAGTTTAAATATTATCTTTATCCTGAACTAAATCACTTTCATATTTCTGTGGAACCTATTTTTGGTTATAGGTTTTATTTATTTATTAACAAAACGTAAGTTTTAGCATTACAAAATCAGGTTACGAGCACTGTGGAAGACTGGAAAATATAAAAACATTACACTATTACAACCAAAGATTACCTTCATGTATATCCTTTGAGATATTTTTCTATGGATATTTATAAAGACGTGTACATCTTTACCAAAATGAGACTGTGTAGATGTTGCTTTGTACCCTGCTTCAATTTAATTATCTCTACATTTCATTATCTCTTCATTTTCATTATCTCTTCATATTAATAAACTTGACTGCTAACCAGAAGGCTGGCGGTTTAAACTCACCAGCCACTCCTTGGAAGGAAGACGGGGCAATGTATTTCCATAGTGATACTGCCTCGGCAACCCAAGGAAGGGTCGCTATGAGTCGGTCGGACTTGATGGCACACAACAACAACAACAATACCCATATTCAAATTGCACCAATGATATTCCAAATGGCCTTTACTTTGATAAGTTGATCTGTCAAAAACCAAGATGCAATCCAGAACCATGCATCCAGGTGTTACATCACATGTGTCTCTTAATCTAACATAATCCTTTCACAAGGGCTGTGATGAAGTGGAAACACTTGCACATTATGGCTGCATAGGATCCTCCTCCAGCCCTTGAGATTTTGCTATTAGAGTACATCATGATGCCCCCTTAGAATGTGAATGATTATCTGTCAGGAACATCATAGAAGATATTTCTGCCAAGACTGGCAGAATCTCATATTGTACACTAAACCACATACCTGTTACTCAGGAAAGTAAAGGTCAGGTAGTGAATGAGAGCTTAAATTCTGAAACACTTGATTTGTGAAAGGCTGTGGTCTATAGCAGGAGTCCTAACTCCATTTTGAGTTTGGTAAAAGCTCAGCTGCCTTTTGAGTTCTTTGTTACTTCGCCAATGCTTGCTGACCATTAAACAATGTGGCTGGGCATGCCCTTCTTACACAAAAGCTTATCTGGGCATGTCCTTAATGATTTATGTATATATTCCAATCATGGTCCTTTCCCAACTTCTGTAGTCCCATCTGCAACAGTGATGAATTGACCTGCCACTGATCATGACCTTTTTTTTTTTTTAAAAAAAAAAAAATATAATCAATCATGAGCTTGTGATGATATCCTTTGTTCTCTACAGTATATAATGAACGTCATGACTGTGAGTCAGCAGACTCCATTGGCCTCTATACTGGGTACATACTGATGGTTTCCTTCATCTGGATGATTGTCTTTGTTTTTGTCTTTGTCCTGTTTAAGGCTTAATGAAAGGTTCTCTTTCCCTAGCAAAATAGCAAAATATGAACATTTCAAATAGAATGTAGAAGGAAGAATATGGAACAAAGAGGACGTGACCTGCTTTAGAAAAAGGAATTAATGCCCCCAGGAGGAAGTAGGCTAATAATGAGACTACAGGATTTTTTGGGATAGGGGATTTTTCAGGATAGGGGATTTTTCAGGAACTAGTGCCTAAGGCATTTGACTGCTAACCAGAAGGTTGGCAGTTCAAACCCACCAGCCACTCCATTGAAGGAAGACGGAGCAATCTATTTTCATAAAGATTTACCACCTCAGAAACCCGATGAGGGTTGCTATGAGTCAGAATCAACTCGATAGCAGTGGGTTTGGTTTGGTTTGGGTTAGTGCTAACAATTACAGTAAAATTTGAGATAGCCAGAACATGTATGTTGTTGTTGTTGTTAAGTGCCGTCGAGTCGTTTCCGACTCATAGCGACCCCATGCACAGCAGAACGAAACACTGCCCGATCCCGCACCAGCCCCATGAATATGAACCTTATGAATAGAACATGTATATATTGAGGTATAATCCATACTATAGTCTTTAATCTTCATCAATAAGTGCTTCAAGTCATCCTGACTTTCAGCAAGCAAAGTTGTGTCTTCTGGGTATTGCAGGTTGTTAATGAGTCTTCCTCCAATCCTGATGCCACGTTCTTCTTCATATAATTCAGCTTCTTGAATTATTTGCTCAGCATACAAATTAAATAAGTATAGTGAAAGGATACAAACCTGACACACTCCCTTATTGATTTTAAACCATGCAGTATCCTCTTGTTCTGTTCAAACAACAGCCTCTTGATCTATGTACAAGTTCCTCATGAGTACAATCAAGTATTCTGGAATTCCCATTCTTCTCAATATTATTCATAATTTGTTATGATCCACACAATTGAATGCTTTTGCATAGTCAATAAAATATAAGTAAACATCTTTCTGGTATTCTTTGCTTTCAGCTAAGATCCATCTGACATCAGCAATGATATCCTTTGTTCCATGTCCTTCTCTGAACTCAGCTTGCATTTCTGCAAACTCTGTCAATATACTATTGCAGCCGTTTTTGAATTATCTTCAGTAAGATTGTACTTGCATGTGGTATTAATGATATTGTTCAATAATTTCCACATTCTGTGGGATCACCTTTCTTTGGAGTGGGTACAAATATGGATCTCTTCCAGTCATTTGGCTATGTAGCTGTCTTCCAACTTGGCATAGCTGAGTGAGTGGCTCCAGCATGGCATCCGTTTGTTGAAACATCTCAATGGGTATTCCGTCAATTCCTGGAGGCTTATTTTTGCCAATTCCTTCAGTGCAACTTCAAATTCTTCCTTCAATACCATTGGTTCTTGATCATATTCCAACTCCTGAAATGGATGAACATTGACCAGTTCTTTTTGGTACAGTGACTTTGTGTATTCCTTCCATCATATTTTGATGTTTCCTGCATCAGTCAATATTTTCCCCATAGAATCTTTCAATATTGCAACTCAAGGCTTAAATTTTTTCCTCAGTTCTTTCAGCTTGAGAAATGCCAAACATATTCTTTCCTTTGGTTTTCTAACTCCAGGTCTTTGCACATTTCATTATAATAACTGGCTTTGTCTTCTTGAGCTGCTCTTTGAAATCTTCCTTTCAGTTTTTTTATCTTGTCACTTTTTCCATTTGCTTTAGCTACTCTCTGCCTAAGGCCAAGTTTTAGAGTCTCTTCTGATATCCATTTTGGTCTTTTCTTCCTTTCTTGTCTTTTTAATGACCTCTTGCTTTCTTCATGGATGATGTGCTTGATGTCATCCCACAATTCCTCTGGTTTCAGTCACTGGTGTTCAATGCATCAAATCTATTCTTTAGATGGTCTCTAAATTCAGGAGAGATATTATCAAGGTCATATTTTGGCTCTCATGGACTTGTTCTAATTGTCTTCAACTTCAACTTAAACATGCATATGAGCAGTTGATAGTCTGTTCCACAATCAGCTCCTGGCCTTGTTTTGGCTGAAGATATCGAACTTCTCCATCACTTCTTGCCACAGATGTAGTCAGTCTGATTCCAGTGTATTCCATCTGGTGAAGTCCACATGTATAGCCATTGTTTATGTTGTTGAATAAAGGTATTTGCAATGCATAAGTTGTTGGTCTTGCAAAATTTTATCATGTGATCTCCATCGTTATTTCTATCACCAAGGCCATATTTTCCAACTACTGGTAACTCTTCTTTGTTTCCAATTTTTGCATTCCAATCATCAGTGATAATCAACACATCTTGATTGCATGTTTGGTCAATTTCAGACTGCAGAAGTTGGTAAAAGTCTTCAATTTCCTCATCTTTGGCTTTGGAGATTGGGGCATAAATTTGAATAGTAGTATTAAGTGGTCTACCTTGTAGGCATATGGATATTATCCTATCACTGACAGCATTGTACTTCAGGAAAGATCTTAAAACACTCTTTGTGATGATGAATGCTACACCATTCCTCTTAAATTTATCATTCCTGGCATAGTAGGTCATATGGTTCTCTGATTCAAAAGGGCCAAAACCAGTTCATTTCACCTCACTGATGTCTAGGATATCTATCTTTATGCATTTCATTTCATTTTGAACAACTTCTGATTTTCCTAGATTCATACACTTCATACATTCATTCCATGTTCCAGTTATTAATGGATGTTTTCATCTGTTTCTACTCATATTGAGTCATGATACTTCAGCCAATGGAGGTCCCGAAAGCTTTACTCCATCCATTTTGTTAAGGTCGTCTCTATTCTGAGGAGTCAGCTCTTTCCCAGTCATATTTTAAGTGCCTTCCAACCTGCTGGGCTCATCTTCTGGCACTATATTGTACAATGTTTCAGGGCTATTCAAAAAGTTTTCCAGGAATACATCAGACAGTGTTTCACTGCTATTCATAAGGTTTTCACTGGGCAATTGTTTGAGAAGAGGATGGCCTCTTCCTTCTTCCAACTCTGTCTTAGTCTGGAAGCTCAGCTGAAATCTGTTCACCATGGGTGACCCTGCTGGCATTTTGCAACACCAGTGGCATAGCCTCTAGCCTCACAGCAACATGCAAATCACTACAGAATGACAAACTGACAGAAAAGTTCATCTCCCTTAGTTGTTCCTAACTGCTCTGCGCCTGCCTATCTGGGGCCTGATCTTAAAGTAAAGCCTCCCAAAGCAGCCCTGAGCTGCTGTCCACCTTTCCAGGCCCAGCCTTAAAATAAAGCTGCCCCGATGCAGCCCTGAGTCATGTGCCTGCCTATCCAGGGACTGCCCTTAAAAAAGATTATAGATTTAAGCTGTTAAATGACTGAAACCTTATGATTAGAAGAACAATGTTTAACGGATCTCACCACTGCCTTATGTTCATTAAGGCATGATTCTGTAAATGTTAACGAATCAGAATTTTTTCTTGTAAGTTCCTAGATTTTCTGTATTTAAGCTTTGTGAAAAATACCTTTGGCTGGAGTACTTTGGTGATTCCTCAGGAAGTGCTGCCCATTCCAGACTGCTCTGTTCCTTCAATAAACTCTGCTTTAATTTTAACAGAAGCTCTACTTTGCTCTTTGAAAATTTAAAATTGGCTTTGGCAGAGCTGCAGTTTACATATTTGCAAAAAGGACAAGGAGGCCACATCTTCTGACCTCCTCTAATTCCACAAGAGGAAGACAGAATCACCATCAATAGCCCAAGGCCTATTCCTGTGAGGCCAGACATGCTGCCTACCTCCAGCCCTTTCTCCAACCGTTCCTCCCAAAGCACCCACCACCTCTCTCCTGGGTTCAATAATTCGCTGCAGTGGCCACACAGAACTCACAAATTATGGGTTTATTAGGGAAGCACCAGGCTACAATTCAAGTTCAGGAAAAACGCTCATTCTTTCTTCCAGCCCACCGTCTCTCAGCCAAGTCTCTCACAGTCTCTCCCCCAGCAGTGTGTGTCCCTCGTTATCTTACTCAGCAATGCGTGTCTCTCACGTCTCTTTCCCAGCATTGTGTGTGTCTTTTCCAGGAGCGCATGTCTCTTTCAGCAGCACATCTTCCTCAGCCAGAGGTCAGAGAGAGAGAGAGTTCTGCCTCTAGGAGGCCTCCTTTTGAGCCTGGCAGAGTGGTCAAACTAGCCAATCATAGCATCAGAACTCTAAGCACCTGAGAGAGAGTGGGAACCTCCCAGAACACTGTTTTGTGTCACTCCCAACAGAAATACCCCAGGTGGACTTTAGCAATCAGGAGCTCCTCAGTTATTCATAGCAAATCCCACCCACCTTGGAGTTTACAAAGACTTATGGGTAGAAAAGCCACACTAAGTAATTTACTACACCTCAATATTCTTCAAATCAAATCTTTGGTTGGTGAGAAAGTTTTCACATTTAAATCAGATCAATAAGATAGTAAGACAGATCAAAATTATGAAAATCCTTCACAATCCACTGGTGTAGGACTCTCTAGGTTTTCACTAAAGAAAGGCAAGTTACAGAACAGTATGAATAGTGTATCACCTGTGTTAAAAACAGAATACTTTGTTTATATTTGAAAATATTCTGAACATAGACCATTGTTATCAATGGGAAGTAGAACTAAAAGAATAGGATATAATTTTTCTTTTTTTCGCTCTATATGGGAGCTCTGTTGGCATAGTGCCTAAGGCATTTGACTGCTAACCAGAAGGCTGGTGGTTCAAACTCACCAGCCACGCCTTAGAAGAAAGATCAGGCAATCTACTTTTGTAGTGATACCTCCTTGGAAACCCAATAAGGGGTCGCTATGAGTCAGATCCAACTCAACAGCCGTGAGTTGTGTTTTTTTTTTAAATCAGGATACACTGATTCCAGTGTAGTATAACTATTTTATTGAGTTTTTCTTGTAGACTAGATGTGGATAAAGCAACAAATCACAGGGAATATGTGCAGCAAAAGGTGGGCATCAAGGAGTTGGAATGGGCTGCTTTATGTGATAGTGCAGGAGGAAGAAGGGAGTAAATGACCTATCAGATACAGTATGCCCACTTGGGTAAGTTTGAATAAACCATCAATAAATCCCCTTCAAATTTTAAAATTCTAAAAACACTAATAGATCCAAGTATTTCCATTTTTCCAAATTCTGTCTAGAGTCAAATAAACATTTCTCTTCCCGAATTGGTCAAGGTCTTATTAGCTCTTCTAATAACTTTCAGAACAAACTCTTTGGGAGAAGTTATTCTAAGAATTAATTAATTTAGAAAAAGACAGCTTTTTCCTGAGAGAAATGTTGTCATAGTTCTTCTCAGCATTTCTCATCTGAGTCATGAGGTTTGTTTCTTCTGAGATGATACCATTTACCTTTTTTCAATTTACCTTAATTACCTTAATTTTGAGATGGACTCAATTCAGTGTTCCTGTTAGAGATCAATAGGACCAGGTTTATCCTGCTACATTTTGCAAAACTGACGAGATGGTTTCTTTATTTACAATCCCATGACTTTAAAAATGATGACTTCAGGCATATACCCAAGAAAAAGGGAAATGAATCAGCTACAGAGGAGAAAGGGTGGGGAAAGAATCTGTAAAGAGTTTAATAGTTCATCTGAACATTTTGCTTAAGTACACAACTATGGCTTCAGTGTTGATAAATTTTAATATTTTATCTCAAAGATCACAGAAGACAGAGAAGGCAAAACTCCTTTTTTTTTTTTTAACTCAAATGTCTTTTTACAATATGGTTAAAATGAGGAAGTGAAAGAAACAAAGCTTCTGGGTAATGGGAGAGGCTGAGCACTGATGTACAGTATATTGAACTTTTAAGATATTTAATTAAAAGTCTTACTTGGAAAAGAAAGGAAAACAATTCCATGAGAGCTAATTTGATTTCTTTTTATTCTTCCCATATTTAAGCTGGTCTCTAGGTGGTACAAATAGTTTGGACACAACACTAACTGAAAGGTTATGGTTTGAACCCAGGTAGCAGTATGGTGGAGGAAAGGCCTGGTGATCTGCTTCCATTAAGATTATAGCCAAGACCAAAAAAAAAAAAAAAAATTTTAGCAAAGAAATCCCAATGGAGCAGTTCTACTCTGTACCACATGGGGTCGCCATGAATCAGAGTCATTGCATTGCCATTGCAATGGCAATGGTTTGGTTCTCATATTTAAGAAGTGCAGTGACAAGGATTATGAAAAAAGAAAAAAACAAACAGCCAGCGAGGAGCAGTGTTGTATGGTGAAAACTATTCTGAGTTTGGTCTCTGAAGACCTGGGTTTGAATACCAGGTTTGTCACCTTACTAGTTGGGCAATCTTCTGTTAGTCCTGTCAAGCCATTGAGCTTCAGTTTCCTCATCTATAAATAGAAGTAACACATTTACTTCACAGGGCAATAATGAACATTAAATAAGATGATAGGTATGATAGCACTTAGCATACAGAAGGGACTGAATAATGTTAACTTCCTCCTTTCGTGCAAAGTAGGGCCCCAGTCTTTCAGTTATCCTGTAGAGCTTAAAGCAGACATATTTGGGTTCTATATCAATGTTTCTCAGAGTGTGACCTGAATTCAAATCTTTCACATTTTCTCTGGAAATCCATGTCATGGAGAACTCCTGGGACTGTGAGCTGATCACCACCTTCTTTCTGTGGAGAACCAGTTGTTACCAGAAGGTGAAGATGTGGTTTAATGATATGCTAGGCATGGCGAGGATGTGCATCCTTATTAGACAGATTCTGGGCATGGCCTTCTCCATGACCCTCTTCCAACACATCACCAGACAGGTAAAAACTACCACATGGGAGTGAGCAGCCAGGTGGGCCCCTGCTCCAGACCCAGACACTCTCTCTGAGACCCACCCCCTACACTGCCTCAGCCTAAGACTTTTCTATAGGTGGAGGGTCAGGGAGGAGGAGGTGCGCAGAGACCTCCAGAGCTGAGGGCGCTGGACTCTGCACCTGCATCTGTGTATTTACAAAAGAAGACAGGGTGAGCTGGGGACTGCTCAAGGAGCGAAGTACCCCCGGCACTGAGGAGTTTCTGCCCCTGCCCTTCCTCACACTGACACATTGTCCCTCCACACTGCCCCAGCTGAGGCCACTGCCATTCACATTACCCCATGGGAATGTGGGAGAGCTGACAGGGCTGGGAAGCCTGACTGCATTCAGGCGAGGCCCCTGGGAGCATCTTGCCCAGACTTTTATACCTTACAGTGCGTGCAATTTAAAAATTCCAGTCTGATTACGATTATTTAGGAGTATTCTCTTGCAGATATGTTTAGAGTTAGCTTTCTGATTGAAAAAAAAAATCCCCCTGCTTAAAACCCTCCGATTGCTCCTCATTGCACTTAGAATAAAATGAAAACTCTTTACCTTGGTCTGCCTAAAAGGCCCGACATGGTCCAACTCCTGTCTTGCTCTCTAGCCTCATGCTGCATCCCTAGTTTACTCCAAGCACGCTAGCTTCTTTTCTGCTCCTTGAAAACGTCAAGCGTTTTCCCACCTTTGCACTTGCAGTTTCCTCTGCAAGGTTCTATCTGCAGGATGAAATGTCAGTTCCTCAGAGAGGCCTTCCCTGACCACTGGATCTAGTTTTCCCCTGCCTCTGTAATTCTTTCACCACATAATTAGCCATAGTTAAGTTGTCTCCTTTTTGTTGTTTCCACCTCAAGGTACACGAGGTATGCCATAAATATTTGTTGAATGAATAAATAATTTAATGAATGAAGAAAAGGAAGGAAAAAAAGATGTAAAAAAAACCAAGCAGTTTGGCCAGCTTCTCAGGTGAGTCAGGGAGCAAGCAAACACTCAAATTGAAATGAGCACTGTTCAATAAGGGATCAATGGAAAAATGACAAGGCTAGTAAAATGCCCAAGACCAGTAACCAGTAGGCCAGAATAGAGGAGGGCTGTGAGCCGGAACCTGGAGACAGAGCCATTTTGAAATGTTTGTCCTTAATCCAAGCACTCAGTTAAACCAAAGTGACCTAACTGAGGAAGGAACCTGAGAGAATAAATACCAATCTCCCTCTCCTCCCTCTCTCTGATCTACAAGGGGTCCCTAAGTGGCCAATTTAAACCCACTGCTGTCGAGTCAGTTCCGACTCATAGTGACCCCTCCTTGGGTTTCCGAGACGGTATAACTATGGAAGTAGATTTGCCCAACCTGAGCTCTGGTAGGGTAGTACCTAAGGCACTTGACTGCTAACCAGAAGGCTGGCAGTTCAAACCCACCAGCCACTCCTCGGAAGGAAGATGGAGCAATCTACTTCCCTAGTGATACTGCCTCGGAAACCCAAGGAAGAGTCACTATGAGTTGGGGCCAACTCAAAGGCACATAACAACCACCACCACCTTCTGAGGAGTGGCTGGTGGGTTTGAACTGCCAACTTTCTGGTTAGCAGTCAAATGCCTTAGGCACTATGTCACCAGAGCTCCAAGTGGCGAATTTGGGAGGAGAGTGTTTGACTTTTACTTGCCTCATTAATTGGGACTGGGGGATAGGGCCCAAATACCTCTAAATGTAATATATTACAGTTACATAAGTATTGGATTTGATTCCCTTTTACCTGCATTCTCATGTGTCAACAGCCTGGTTGACCAGCTGATATTATCACATCCCCATTTTTTTTTTATGTGAAACTCAAATTCAGGGAATTTACAAGGTCACTTGCTTGGAAACTAGTGTGGTTGGGTCTTCTTACCTTTTGCACCCACTCTGATTTATCTTCAATCCAGTGTTCAATGCTGAGAGAAACACTGAAAACTAGGTAGAAGAGGAGGTTTTATTTCATTAGAAAAACAAAAACAAAAAAACTAACTCACTGCTGTTGAGTTGATTCTGACTCACAGCGACTCCTCCTTGGGTTTCCAAGGCCGTATGTCTATGGAAGTAGATTGTCTAGTCTTCCTTCCAGGGAGTGGCTGGTGGGTTTGAACCACCAGCCTTCTGGTTAGCAATCAAATGCCTTAGACACTACACCCCCAGAACTCCCAGAAAAAACTAAGGCATATGTAATAAAATATTAACTATTTCAATTCTGAGTGTTGGATTCACAAATGTTTAATATTTTTTGTTCTTATCTGTAATTTGTTAAACAAACAAACAAACAAAAAGGAATGGTGGTAGTTTTACATGGGCAATGGTTTCAGTTGCTAACAGAACTATCAATCATCTCCATAAGTGCTAACAACCCTGTTGAAGCGATGTCAGAGAACAGTAAGTACATCTGACATTTGGAAATCTTCTCTTCTGTAGCTTTTATTTGGAAAGTTCACTTTTTATTGTTGTTGCTGTGAGGTCCTTTTGGGTTGGCTCTGACTCATAGCGGCCCTGTGTACAGTAGATCAAAACATCACCCACTACTGCACCATCATCACAATCTCTGCTATGCTATTGTTGCAGCCACTGTGTCCATCCATCTCGTTGACTGCCTTCTCCTCTTTCACTGACCCTCTACTTTACCAAGCATGCTATCCTTCTCCAGGGAAAGGTCCCTTCTGACAGCATGACCAAAGTACAAGAGCATTCCAGCTGTTCTTCTTCCAAGGCAGATTTGTTCATTCTTCTGGCAGAATACTTTCAGTATTCTTCACCAACACCACAATGCAAACACATCAATTCTTGTGCAGGCTTCCACTCATTCACTGTCCAGCTTTCACATGCACATGAGGCTACTAAAAATACCATGGGTTGGGTCACGTACACCTTAGTCTTCAAAGTGATATCTTTGCTTTTTAATATTTTGAAGAGGTCTTTTGCAGCAGACTTGCCCAGTGCAATACATCATCTGTTTTCCTGACTGCTGATTCCATGGGTGTTGATTATGGATCCAAGTAAAATGAAATCCCTGACAGATTCAGTCTTTTCTCCATTTACTGTGATGTTGTTTGGTCCAGTTGTGAGGGGTTTTTTTGTTTTGTTTTAATGTTGAGGTATAAACCATAGTGAAGGCTGTAGTCTTTTATCTTCATCAGTAAGTGCTTCAAGTCATCTTCACTTTCAGCAAGCAAGGTTGTGTCATCTGCATATTGCCACTTTCTTCCTCTAATCCTGAAGCCATGTTATTCATTACAGAGTCCAGTTTCTTGGATTATTTGCTCAGCATACAGATTGAATAAGTATGGTAAAAGGATACAACTCTGATGCATAATTTTCTTGATTTTAAATTATGAAGTATCCCTTTGTTCTGTTTGAACAACTGCCTCCTGGTCTATGTATTGGTTCCTCATGAGCACAGTGAAGTGTCCTGGAATTCCCATTGTTCACAATGTTACACTTATTTTGTTATGACCCAAACAGTTGAATGCCCTTGCATAGCCAATAAAACACAAGTAAATGCTTCTGGTATTCTTTGTTTTCAGCCGAATTCCATCTGACATAAGCAATGATATGCCTTGTTCCATGCCCTCTTCTGAATCTGGCTTGAATTTCTGGCACTTCCCTGTTGATATACTGGTCA
This sequence comes from Orycteropus afer afer, assembly GCF_000298275.1. NCBI lineage: Eukaryota > Metazoa > Chordata > Mammalia > Tubulidentata > Orycteropodidae > Orycteropus > Orycteropus afer. The sequence continues at coordinate 814,932 of NW_006921783.1, read as the reverse complement.
CTTTCTATAGGACCACATTATAACCTCCACTTACACCTGGTTTTTAATGTTTCTCTCAGCATTACATGGTGAATCGAAAACAAATTAGAAGAATCAGAGTGGGTGGGAAGGGTAAGAAGACCCACCCATACCAGCCAAGTAACCTTACAAATTATCTGAATTTAAGTTTCATCTTAAAAAAAATGGGGATGTGATAATATCAGGGTACCAGGTCATTGTAGAATGTAAGTAAAAGTGAATAAAATCTAAATACTTACAAAAATGTTAAATATTACCATTATTTAACAGTGCCCAAATTTTCAAACTCAATGTTATTTTAATTTGAATTTAAACATTTGGAAAAAAAAAAAAAAGATTGCCCCTTCTAGCAATCTCTAGGCTTGTTTGACATCAGCTATCTTAAATTACCAAGTAGGTATCCTAGGAAACTAAGATATACACGTCAAGTCCTTTGACAATTCATGGCCTCACTAGATTTCATCTCTATCCTAGCCCCTCCATAGTCAGCAATTTTAAGTGCTTTTTTATCCAACTCTTGTCAATTTACTCTTCTCATCTCCAACTCCTCCTCCCACATATAACAACTTCAGCTCTCCCACTTTGACCATCTGTGGTAGATAAAGTTGTGTGTCAACTTGGCTGGGCTTGGTTTCGAGTGACTGGGCAGCTGGATGTAGTTATTCTCCATGATGAGACTGGTAATCAACTTCACGGTGCAATCTACTGTGAGAAGCTGAGTAGTTGTCTTAGGGATGTGGCCTGCTTCCACTATATAAGCAGCAACTTTGAGGAAGGTCTCTAGCTTTTGGCACATCTGGATCCTGCATTTGGCTGAGTCTTCATCTCAATGGCTGGCCATGTTGTCTGCTGGTCTTGGGACTGTTTATGAACTTGAATTAGTGGTCTGCCATGTTGCTTGATAATTTGGGGACTATGCCATTTTATTTGTCGACCTTGGATTTGTCAGCTCAGCAGCCAGCAGCTGTCTGAGTTAAGAGAAGCCTTCAGCTTCAGTGGGCCAGGAGCAAGAGTCAGAGCTTGGCCCAAGCTTGAGGGGCTTTAACCCAGCCCCTAGAGCTGGCACTTTGAACTCAGACTTCCTAGCCTCCTAAACTGCAAGAAAATAAATCTGTTTGTTAAAGCCATCCATTTGTGGTATATATGTTATACCAGTACTAGAGAACTGAAACACCATCCCACCCTCTTTAGCTCTTCTATCCTCTTTCAAGTATAAAATATCCCAGTTTTTAAACCTAATTTTGCCATTCTATCATGGAATATGATAAAAAAAAAAAAAAAAGGTACCTCTTCTTTTTCTCCTCTCAGCTTTGGATTGCCTACTAACAAGACCATAGGCACAAAGGAAGACAAGAATTGTTCTATGGTGTTCACAGCTGTAACCCAGGTGCCTGCCACAGCAGGCATTCATAAGTATTTGTTGACTAAATTATAATACATTCAACCTTGAAAGTGATCTTGGCTCACATATCCTCTTTCCTATAGCTCCAGTCTTTCCATTAGCACTTTCTCCTTTTCACACATTTAAAAGTCTCCCTATTTACAACACTACTCACTTGATACTCCTGCCCTTTCAACTGTCCTGGTTTTCTAATTCCTTTGAATAAATAGTTGATTTTTACTTGCCTCATTAAATATCATTCAGTCCTTCATCCATCTGCAATCTGCTATCAGATCCATGGACTACAGAGATAAATTAACTCTAGTACAGAGGTCTCTGAAACCAAATGCAGTTACCCTCTCCAGCCCCTGCCGTCCTTAATCTTTACTTCCTATTTCAGACACTGCTTATAACCACTTGTTTCTTAAATTCTCTATTTTCATGGCATTGAGAATTTTGTAGTTCCCTACTTCTATTTTTTAGACTCCTCCTTCTCTGTCTCCTTTAACCATTTAACTCCTTTAACTCCTTGCTCACTCTTCTACTCAACTCACTTCCTTCAAAAGTTTATTTATTTTCTTAATTTCAATGATCCCTTTTTGTTAATTCATGTCTCTGAATTATACCCTTAAAACTGGGTAAGATGGCAAATTTTTTAAAAATATTTTACCACAATAAAATAAAACCCACTATTATCCAACAAGGAGCTCTGGTAGCGTAGTACCTAAGGCACCTGACTGCTAACCAGAAGGCTGGCGGTTCAAATCCACCAGCCACTCCTCGGAAGGAAGGTTGGGTAATCTACTTCCATAGTGATACCACCTCAGAAACCCAAGGAAAGGTTGCTATGAGTTGGGTCTGACTTGACGGCACATAACAATAACAACACATTATCCAAAAAGGGACTTAGCTCTAAAATTTATAGAAAACTCCAACATCTCTACATCAAAAAAGACAAGCAATCCAATTCTAAATGGGCAGAAGAGATCAACAGACACTTCTCCAAAGAAGATATTCAGTTGGCCAACAAACGTCTGCAGAAATGTTTGTGATCACTAGCCATTAGAAAGACATAAATCAAAACCACAATGAGAGATCATCTCACCACAGAAATAATAGCAAAGTTCAACAAGACAGAAAAGAACAAATGCTGGCGAGGATGTGGGGAAATTAGAACTCTTATACAATGCTGGTGGGACTGCAAAATGGTATAACCACTGTGGAAAACGATATGGTTGGTGCATCCTTAAAAATTGGAAGCAGAAATACCATTTGATCCAGCAAGCCTAGTACTAGGTATATATCTGAGAGAAGTGAGAACAGGGGCACAAATAGATATATTCTCACCCATATTTACTGCAGCACTATTCACAATAGCAAAGAGATGGTCTGTGGACTCGGGATCATGGTTGTGGGGAATGTCAAGCTCAACTGGCATAATATACTACACAAAAACATTGTTCTACATTCTACTTTGGTTAGTAGTGCTGGGGTATTAAAAGCTTGTAAGTGGCTAAGATGCAACTATTGGCCTCTCCTCATCCAGAGCAAAGAAGAGTGAAGAAAATAAAAGATGCATGGCAACAATTAGTCTAAAGGATTAGTGGGCCATGGGAACCTCAACCTACGTGACCCTGAGACCAGAAGAACTAGATGGTGCCCGGCTACCAATGCCAGCCACTCAGAACAGGATCAAAATTGGAGATCCTGGATACAGTGGTAGAAAAAAATGAGGAACAAAACTCAAAATCATAAAGAAGACCAGGCTTATTGGTCTGATAGCAACTGGTGAAACCCCCAGACTCTGGTCCCTAGTCAGGGCTATCATTTCACCATACTTGTTCAATCTGTATACTGAGCAAAATAATTCAGATTATATGAAGAAGGATATGGGTGGCATCAGGATTGGAGGAAGACTCATTAACAACCTGTGATATGCAGATTACACAACCTTCCTTGATGAAGGTGAAGAGGACTTGAAGCACTTACTGATCAAAGACTAAAGCCTTCAGTACGGATTACATCTCAACATAAAGAAAACAAAAATCTTCACAACTGGACCAATAAGCGACATCAAGAAAAATGGAGAAAATACTGAAGTTGTCAAGAATTTCATGCTACTTAGGTCCTTAATCAATGTCCTTTGGAAGCAGCAGTCAAGATCAAACAACATACTGCATTGGGCAGATCTGCTGCAAAAAACCTTTTTAAAGTGTTAAAAAGCAAAGATGTTATTTTGAGGACGAAGGTGTGCTTGACTCAAGCCATATTTTCAATTGCCTCATGTGCATGGGAAAGCTAGACAATGAGTAAGGAATATGGAAGAAGAATTGTTGCACTTGTTGGTGAAGAATATTGAGTACACCATGAACTGTCAGAAGAATGAAAAAAAAAACTATTTTGGAAGAAGTACAGCCAGAATTCTCCTTAGAAGTGAGGATGGTGAGACATAGACTCACCTACTTTGGACAATTTATCGGGACGGGCCAGGCTCTGGAGAAGGACATCACTTTGGTAAAGCAGGGGGTCAACAAAAATGAAGAAGACCCTCAATGAGATGGACTGACACAGTGGCTACAACAATGGGCTCAAACATCGCAATGATTGTGAGGATGGTACTGGCTGGGTAGTGTTTCGTTCTGTTGAACACAGGGTTGCTGTAAGTTGGAACCGACTCAATGGCACCAAACAGTACAAATGAATTAGGAAGGAAGGAAGAGAAAGGGAAGCAAGGATGGGAAGAAGAAAAGGAAGGAAGAAAGGAAAGAGGGAAGTTTTATTCAAGCCTGTAGGGAAAAACAATCTTAGATCAGTGATTATAAAACAAAAAAAACTTAAAAAGTGGGAAAGGTAGCCCACATCATACCTGCTCAGCCCCCTCTTAACGTAACCATCCCCACTTACCCAGCTGTTTAGGCCTCACCTTGTTATCTTAGGGCTTCGAAAAACTAAATTTAAAATCTACTGGACAAACAAGACTAATGTGTTTATATTCTTTTCAAAAACAGTATGTTGAATAAAATTATGCCTATTTTGATGTGTTAAATATTAACTAAAAATTAATAGCTGTTGGTGCCATGTGTGAAATATTTTCAAGAACAAATATATTAAAATGGCCATTTGTGCCAGGTAGAAATTTTGTTTTTGAAAGAACAACAGGGGAATTTCTCAAAGTTTTCTAATCATAGAAACATTCTGCAAAAACAACTTGATGGTTAAAAATGTTTCTAACTTATTATACCAGACTCCACCAATTCCTAACAGAAAATATACTTATGAATGGTATAAAGACTTTCGCTTTGTAAGACCTTCCTTTTAGTTAAAGACATACACAAGACCCAATCATTGTAACTTCTCTACTAGAAATCCCCTGCCTATAAAAGCTTTGTATTTATACTGCTTAAATGACACCTTTGGCTTGGACACTCACTATTTGCAAACAGCTTCTCATTCAATAAGTCCTATTAACTCTAATTGACTCATTTTTTTTTTTTTTTTTTAACCATGGCATTCTCTGCTTTTGAAAGAAAAAGACGTATGTGAGAAGGAAAGTCTGTTATGATCGATAATCTCACTAAGGTGGGAACCATAATATTCACAACCAAGGTATCTGGTGACATTTAACATTCAAACTGCAAGTAGAATACTGAGAAAGAACTAACATCACCTTTAAAGTTCTAGCTTTGCAAATGGACACCTGTAAAGTACACAAAACTCCTAAATCTATTTTTCCAGACCTATTCAAGGTCTAAACAGACTTAAATCCAAGGGTTAATATACTGAAAGCATAGATACTCAAATTTCTTTCTGTCATTTCAAAATCAAAGTACACCCATATTCATCTTTGCCATCAAACAGGTTTCTTCTCTAAGTTCCCCCACTTTCTTGCAGCTTTGGAGGTATTAGTGACATTCCATTCTCATCTTAAGTTCATCCAGTAACTAACACTTGCTAATTCTTCCCTTACAGAGACACTTGATTCACTATTTTCCAATAGTGCTACTATTTTCATATGGGGCCTCATTACCTCATGCCTGGATTGCTGTTGAGTCTTTCACCCAGTACACTGTACACTACTGCCAAATTAATTTTTACACAATCTAATATCAATTAGATCTTTATGGATTCATGTAGTTTTCTGAGCTGTTTCCTGGCCTGCTTAGTTTAGATTTTTATCCTTATTTCAGGTATTAGTAAGACCAAACTTTTCAAACATTACAAAATAGGCAGAAAAGCTAAACAACACTAGTGAATTTATGAATTGCCTTGGTGCAATGCAGTGAATTGCTCATTATGGCCCTTCAAACCAGTCTCTGTGACTTTCACAATTGATTGGGTGGGACTATGCAAATGAGGTGTTGTGACCCACAAAGGAGATTGGATACCTTGCTAATAATGTAAATAAGGTGTATGGCACCCATGTTGGTGGTAGGACCATGTAAATAAGGTGTATGAAACCCTAACAAGGGTATTGGTCCGTTTTGCCATCCCACAAGGCTTAATATTAGCCATCCCAGAGGTGAAAAGGGGGACCTCATGACCACCAAGAAGAGATGTGAGCAGACACATCCTTGGGCCTACGATCCCTGTACTAAGAACCCCCTTGACATAGGAGACAGAGAAAGCAACAGACAGAGACTGGAGACGGCAAGAAGCACTGGCAGAGAAATGGTAGCAGCAGAGGAAGGAGAACCAGGAGACAGGCAGGAGACGGCACATTGGGCTTCCCAGCCCATGGAGTGACAAAGCTGAGTGCCTTTGGGCAGAAGGCTTGCTAAAGGAATAAGGTACCCTCAGGTACTTGGTGGTACAAATTTGCTGCAGCTAGAGCTGAGTGCCTGGAGTAGCTGATGCTGGAGTAGGGTGCCTCCGGGGACTTACTGGCAGAGCAAAAGAGCTTTGTAACACTTGCTTAAGCAGTGCAGAGGACTAGGGGCCACAGGGCCAAGAGGCCAAGAGCTGGAGAGGGGCATTCCTACAAGAACTGCTAAGAGGAGGCTTTCCTAATTGAAGAACTGTATCCTGAATCATTTCTGATCCTGAACTGTAATCTGTTACTTCCCTAATAAACCCTGTAATTGTGAGTATTGTCTATGAGTTCTATGTATATATGTTCCATTGCAACAAACTATGGAACCCAGCAGAGTGCCATGGAGGAGACAGCTGGCATCAAAACTGGTAAAAAGGTTGGAGGGTGGAGGCATGTCTGACCTCTGCCTCACAGGAATCAATTTGAGTTGTCAATGATGATTTTCTCTCCCTTCATGAAATTAGAGGAGGTAAGACACCTCCAACACCACAGCCATAATATTTTTACACTCAGTTATCTCCCAACACTCTGATCTCCTCTCTGACTCCTGGATCTGCCTGCTTTAGTTCTGAACTTGGTTTTGGTTTCTAGTTCCAGAGTACTACTTATATTTTCCTTTTGGTACTAAAATGATTATATTATTGTCTAACAATTTTGGCTGTTGCTTTTAATGTCTCACGTTTATCACAATTGGCTTTAAGTTCAAATTATCCTGATATTCACTCCCTGATCTCAAACATACTATACAGCCATGGTAGTCCCAACAGCTTGGTATTAGTACAATGACAGACACATAAACCAGTGGAACAGAATTAAGAACCCAGAAATAGATCCATCCACGTACAGACAGCTGATCTTTGACAAAGGCTAAAACACATTAAATGGAGAAGAGACAGTATCTTTAAATAATGGTGCTAGCAAAACTGGATATCCATCTGCAGAAAAATGAAACAAGATCCATACCTCACACCATATACAAAAACTAACTTGATGGGTCAGAGACTTAAATGTAAAACCTAAAACTATGAAGTTCATTAAATAAAAAATAAGGGAAACTGAGGGACCCTAATATATGGCATAAACAGACTATCAAGCATAATTAAAAATGCACAAACAGCACAAAATAAACTAGATGACTAGAATCTGCTGGAAATTAAATTTTTATGTGCATCAAAAAACTTCTCCAAAAAAGTGAAAAGAGAAAATACAGAATGGGAAAACATATTTGACAAAGACATATTCGACCAATCTCTAAAATTTATAGAAAACTCTAACATATCAACATCAAAAAGAGAAACAATACAATTAAAAAATGAGCAGAAGACATGAACAGACACTTCAACAAAGAAGATATTCAGGTGGCCAATAAACACATGAAGAAATGCCTGTGATCATTAGCCATTGGAGAGATGCAAATCAAAACAATGAGATATCTCACCCCAGCAACAATAGACTGGTGAAACCCTTGAGACTGTGGTCCCTAGTCACCCTTTGGACCTATAATTGAACTCACTTTCATGGCTTAAGTTCTAGCCAAACCACAGACGGGCCTACGAAGAGAACAATTTAACAGGTAGGTACACTTTGTAGACCAACCAACCATGGGACATGGGAAGGGCAGCATTTGTGGAGGGAAATACCTCAGAGGGTGGGAATACATAGAAAAGAAGGACACAGGGAAAAAGTAACCACAGGGAGGAAGTGGGAAGAGAGCTGTTAGATTATGGGGATTGCAGTGAATGTCACAAAAGAAAATGTATATGAAGTGGTGAATGGAAAATGAATTTGCTCTATAATCTTTCACCCAAATCACAATTACATATATAAGAATATCCTCATATTTGTGGCCTTCCTTCAACTGGCACTCTCTTATCTATGGCAGATCTCACTTGACTAATTTTTCTTTTTTTTTAATATATCTTTTCCAAGATCACCATGTTGTACAATTCTATGTAAAATCAATCACATTATATCCTATGTTAATGATTTCCCATACTGGACCACATTATGATTTATGTTTTATGTTCTGTACTTTTCTCAATCATTTGCAACCATTCTTTATCCACAGCTGTGACTAGATGCCCAAGCGCAGCTATAGCCCCACTTCAATCTCTAGAACCAGTCCTGGCCAGAAATGAGAGGTTTAAGCAGCTCTAGGACTCAGTACCAATTTACTCCTGTAATCAGAAGTGTATCACTCTGTTCTCAGTTCTGTTAAATGAGCTTCTTTCCAAGTCTGGGTGCTAGTTCTTATACTGTGTCCTGTTTTGCTTTAGTAACTGTTCTGGTTACCTAGTGCTGCTCTGACAGGAATATACCACAAATGGGATGGCCTTAACAAACAGGAGTTTATTCTCACAATTTGGAGGCTTTAAATCCAAGTTCATAGTGCCAGGCTCTACGGGCTGGGTGAAAGCCCCTCAGCCTTGGGCTTCAGCTCTGCCTCCAGCTCCCAGCCCACTGAAGCTAGAGGTGTTTCTTCACTCAGACAGCTGCTGGCTGCCGAGGCTGAGAAGCCCAAGGTTGACAAATAAAATGACACAGTCCCGATGTTACCAGACCACACGGCAGGCCATTAACTTAAGTCCATTGTAAGTCCCAAGGTCGGCGGAGCATAGCAGGCTGCTGAGCAATGGCACAGCTATATGCAGGGTCCAAGCGTGTCATAGGGTAGAGACCATTCCCAAGGCTTTTCCTTATATACAGTAAGCAGACCATAGCCCAAAGGCAGCTACTCAGCTGCTTGCGGTAGATCCCACCATGGAGTTGATTGCCAGTCTCATTAGGGGGAATAACTACCACCAGCTGTCCAGCCACTCAACCAGGCCCAGCCAAGTTGACACACAAGCATAACTACCACAGTAACCAAAGACCTTAGTCCTACAGAGATACTCTCAGTATCTCATGTTAAAACTCATAATAATGTCAACTGCTTGCTGAATTACCTGCCAACTGTTGTCCATTGCCACATACTTGGGATACTACTGGCAGGCTGGACTAGACCTATAGCTGGGTCCATCAAATCTAGCACCAGCTTCACCCCACCGAAAGAGTCTAATCACACCTTTGATCACTTCCCCACCATGCTGTTAACCATGCCTAGTCATATCCATCTTAAGATGCAAAATATTTATTTAAAATATGATGCCCTGAAATTACTGTGTTGTCAGTGATGGCAAGCATTGATCTACAGGTGGATAGATGGGTAGACAGGCTGAATGATCATGTATGTAAAGGCAGGGGAGAGTGTGCCCATGACCATGTATAGGGTTAACAGACAATGTTTCTACATGTGTATTTGTATGTGTTGTAAGAATGTCTGGGTGTATAGTAGAGCTGACAAGGGACAAGGTTGTGGTGCCTTCTTGGCCATAGCCACCTACCCTGAGGAAGTGAATAGTTGAACCTGCGGGCTCAGGACCATGGTTGCAGGGGACATCAAGCTCAATTGGCATAAAATATTACACAAAAACATTGGTAGGTAGTGACTGGGGTCTTAAAAGTTTGCAAGTGGCCATCTAGATGCAACAATGGGTCTCTCCTCATCCAGAGCAAAGAATGAAGAAAATTGAAGATGCATGGAACCAATTAGTCCTAAACACTGGCAGACCACGCAATCCTCAGCCTCTATGACTAAGAGACCAGAAGAACTAGATGGTGCCCAGCTACCACTGTCAACCACTCAGAGAGGGGATTGTCGCAGGAGATGCTGGATAGAGTGGGAGAACAGCGTAGAACAAAACTCAAAATCATAAAATAAAAAAGATCAGGTTTGCTGGTCTTACAGAGCCTGGTGAGACCCCTGAGACTCCAGCCCCTAGCCACCCTTCAGGTCTGGAACTGAACTCACTCCTGTGGCTTCCAGCCAAACAACAGATGGGCATGTGGGGTGAACATTTACATCAGGTAGATATACTCCTTGGAGTGATCAATCATGGGAGAACAGAAGAGCAGTGTTTGCACAGAAAGACAGTGTGAAGGGTAGGAATGCATGGGAGGGAAGGACACAGAGAAGAGATAACTACAGGGAGGAAGTGGGAAGAGAGCTGATATGCTGTGGGGAACTGCAGTCAATGTCATGAGACAAAATGTGTCCATATGACAAGCTGCTGTATGGAAAATGAATTTGTTCTGTAAATTTTCACGTAAATCACAATAAAAATTTAAAAATATGACACCTAATCAGTAAAGCAGTATTCCAGATGTTATCTGATGAGTATCAACACCCTTGTTATAGGTACTATACTTTTATTAGTGAATTCAAGTCACTTTGCCTATCAAATAAAGAGCTCTGGTGGCATAGTGCCTAAGGCATTTGACTACTAACCAGAAGGTTGGTGGTTCAAACCCACCAGCCACCCTGTGTGAGGAAGACTGGGCAATCTACTTCCATAAAGATTTACCACCTTAGAAACCCAAAGCGGGTTGCTATGAGTCAGAATCGACTCGATGGCAGTGAGTTTTTTGGTTTTGCCTGTAAAATAATCATACTTTTTTAATAGGACTTTCTAAACATCTTTACCATTCTAGGTAAAGATTTACCATTCTTTTACAGCTTGACCCAAAATATATGAATCACAAAGAAAAACTTGCAAAGAAATATCAAGAAAAATTCTATCAAAGATGATCAAAATGATCTCTGGCAACTATAACCATAGTATGAAAATGACTGATTTAATGGAGTACCTGCCAACACCGTTTGTTTACCAAAGGCAACTCCCTTATGATAAAAAGGTTTCCATATTTTCTTTTCTTTTATTTAAGCTAGAGCAAAATCTCAGGTACAATTACTCATATGATCAATCTATTGCCTTATTAAGTTTTATAAAAATCTGTAAAGTGTATCTGGTATTACAACTATAAGAAAACAATCAAGAACCCTTATCTTGTTCTTAGAAAACTTTATTTCCATTTAAACAAACAAAAACCCCCCCAAATGTTATTTATGTCATCTGGGAAAAATGGGAGCGTGTGATCATCCTTCATAGCTGTTTAGCTGGCAAACTCCAAATGAGTGATGTAATCTGCATTTACTAGTCTAGATTATACTTAATTCCCAATCTGAAATAATAAAAATTATTTTAAAAGATTAAAAACAGATTTACATGAAATCACATCAGAAAAGCTAATAAAATGATGGATGTCTAATGCTTTGGGAAATTCTATTTGCATCAAATAATCAGAAGAATAAATATAGACATAAAGATTAGGAATAGGTGGCTTTTACCATAAATATTAGAAAAAATGATGCACATTTAAATCAGTTTGGTATGATTATTACGATTCAGGATGTTATTTAAAATGTAGACACAGGCCCCAACAGTTAGTCATTGCCAGCAGAGGAAATTTTATATTTCTTTAGAGGAACATAAAAATATGACTATTTGGATCTTGTCTTAATTTACAATTGTTAAGTCCAATTTTAATGTTTACAAACAAAATATTTAGAAATGGTAGCACTATTACACAACTGAAAAAGATTTCACACAGAATATCCCCATTAACAATAGCAACCAAGAAATCTAATCTGGTCTACAGTCTACAGACTTTACTTCTGATCAAGTAATGTACTTTCACTTATTTCTTTGAGCCTGCCTTCTGTTAACAACATATCACTTCCCAGATAACTACACCATTGATTTCTAAGCTTTCTTTGCACTGTTTTTTGTTTTGTTTTTAAATAAGATGTACCTAGAAAAAATGAGACAACTCAGAATAGTTGTAATGGCCTTCAATAATCTTGTTTCACAAAGTAGTTGGTCTTACTCCAATGCCAAATTTACCCAATAATCTTTGATTTCAGAATTATTTATAATAGAATACTGCATCATGTACAGAAATCTTGACCAATAATCTACTTACAGTGCACAACCAGTTATCTTTCTAAATAAACTATTTACAAATGTAAAATATGCAATACTGTTTAAAATAAATATACAATATATAGTTTCTACATTCTCAGACAGGCTTAAAAATGAGGTAATAAAACTTAACTGATTAAACCTTTACCATTCTGGAAATGGCTTAGGAAAATGATGGTGAAAGATTTTTTTCTTAGGTCTTTTCATGTTTTCTCTGGATGTCTTTGAGTACCTCTTTTTCTATGCTGAAAAATTACGTAAAAAATCCTTCAGCTTTGTTGGATAGTCTGTCATCACTCCAGTTGCTCCCAAATCAAATGCTCTTTTGTATTCTTGTTCTTCATTTAATACCCAAATATACACCTGAAAATTAGAAGTTTGAGAAAAATGTTAAAACAGAAAATTATTTTTATAATAGCATTTATCCATTATAATCTCAGCCCAATTAGAAATAACCTTTTAAACTTGTACTTATTCACTATAAGGCAAAGCTCAACTGTCCTTACTTCTGAGTCAGTAAGAAAGCAAAATTGGAGTCATGGACAAAATTAAGTTATTCAAAAGTTCCTGCCTTTTAAACTTGTGTTGAATATTGAGCCATGCTGTTTCCAAAATGCATCATTCTAGAAACTTACCTGAATGCCACGGGCAGTGAGGTGGTCAAACAAAGCTTTCCGCATCAGCAATCTAAAAAAGAAAAGGAAAACATATGTAGGTACTTCTTCGTCCTTATTGGCAATTTACCAAACAAAAAACAAACCCACTGCCATCAAGTCAATTTCCAACTCACAGTGACCCTCACTGGGTTTCTGAGGTGGTAAATCCTTACGAAAGTATACTGCCCTATCTTCCTTCTGCGGAGTGGCTGGTGGGTTTGAACTTCCAAGCTTCTGGTTAGCAGCCAAATGCCTTAGGCACTGCACACAAGAGCTCCTTAATTGCCAATTTAGAGTTTAGTAATTTCTAATTGAATTTAAATCCCAATGCCTCAGCAATACAACCAATGGCCTCAAGTAAACATGGCTGCCATGGATGCAGCTTCATGTCTTAACTACAAGATGTCTCTTCATTGCTGGCTGCTGATCAGCAACAAGAACCTCCTTTCTAATCTTCGCTGCCACCAGATCATCAGGAGACCCACTCTTTTTGTAGCAGCTCAATGGAGAAGAAACTGACTCTCTTTGCTAGAGCCACTATGCGAGTGGAGCGAGCTGGGGAGTATGCGTTCCTAACTTTCTAAGTTAAAAGAAGACAGCAAACACTGGTCAAGTTCTGTAACATCACAGTGCAGTTACATAATGGATGAAAGAGTCTTTTGTGAGCTATCTTTGAAACTTAATGTCCATTAATCACACTATCCTACTGTGGTAGTTAAAGCTGTATGTCTACTTGGTTGGGCCTGGTTGAGTGGCTGGGCAGCTGGTGGTAGTTATTCCCCATGTTGAGACTGGCAATCAACTCCATGGTAGGATCTACCACAAGCAGCTGAGTAGCTGAATTAGGGATGTGGTACACTTCCTGTATATAAGCAGCAGCTTTGGGAATGGTCTCTAGCCTATGGCACGCTTGAACCCTGCCTGTAGCCATGTCGTTATTCAGCAGCCTGCCATGCTCTGTCGACCTTGGGACTTACAATGGACTTAAATTAACGGCCTGCTGTGTGGTTTGGTAACATTGGGACTGTGCCTTTTTACTTGTCCACCTTGGGTTTGTCAGTCTCAACAGCCAGCAGCTGTCTAAGGGAAGAAAAAAGCCTCTAGCTCCAGTGGACGAGGAACAGGAGGCAGAGCTGAAGCCCAAGGCTGAGGGGCTTTCATCCAGCCCCTAGAGCCTGGCACTTTGAACTTGGACTTCTAGCCTCCCGAACTATGAGAGAATAAACTCCTGTTTGTTAAGGCCATCCCATTTGTGGTACATTTCTGTCAGAGTGGCACTAGGTAACCAGAACACCTACATACAGGAAAATAACATTTTTCATTTCAAATAATTTACAAGTAAACTTTTAGAATACAAATCACCTGAGAAAGATGAAACTAACTGATCTCAAAACTTGTACATATGTACATATTATTTCTATTTTAATTTGTTTAAACCTCTTAGAAACTAAAAAATGTACACATTTAACACTCAATTAAAAATGTGTCCTTGAAAATTAGAAATTAAATCAGGAATGAAGCAAAAAGAATAAACTATGGTACAGAGAAAAGACGTAACTAAATTTCCAAGACTTACTGAAAGAGGCACTAAGTAATAAATGGCTGTGAATTAGGACTGTTAACATATTTAAATATTCAAGGTTCCATTTTAAAGGAAAACATACCACAATTACTCTGTGGTTTTTACTGAAAAATGAATTCAACATGTCTTAGAAATTAAAGCATTTTCTTTAAGTGGGTACCCACCCTTTCAGGTAGATCTCACTTTCTGCTGGAGATTTTTCTGAGAAATGCTTCATTAAGCAATATGAGCTTTTCTATATACAGTATTGTTATACATATTTTTATGTTTTTGATTGTGGGCCACTGGAAACAGCAAATAAATAGAAGGGGATGGGTACTCAGCCCAGCTCTGCTACAAACTAGCTAGATAACCCCAGGTAAATCAGTTTTCTTATGAAGTTGAATGAGATTATTTCTCAAGATTCCTCTCATGGTTTTGTGATTAGTAATTAAGCTAGTTCTAAATGATCCACACAAATCCATTTATATAGCAGGTCCTCAACAGGTTCTTTTTACAAATTACATGTGGAGTACTTACACTAAATTATAAAACCTTAAAGCAAACCCACTGCCACTGAGTCGATTCCAACTCATAGTGACCCTATAAGACTATGAGTAGAACTGCCTTGTAGGGTTTTCCAGGACTAAATCTTTCCAGAAGCAGACTGGCAGATCTTTCTTCCACAGACAGCTGCAGTTGTTGTTGTGTTTGCCATCAAGTTGGATCCAACTCATAGCAACCCCTCCTTGGGCTTCTGAGGCAATATCACTGCAGAAGACGATTGCCCAACCTTCCTTCCAAGGAGTGGCTGGTGGGTTTGAAATGCCAGCCTTCTGGTTAGCAGTCAAATGCCTTAGGCACTATGCCACCAGAGCTCCCCACAGACAGCTAGTGGGTTCTAACTACTGACCTTTCGGTTAGCAGTCAAGCACTTAACCACTGTGCCATAAAAGTGCCTCAAATTATAAGTAAAGTATGTAATAATTATAGCTAAAGCAGTAATTCTCTATCGAGAAACAAATTCTTACATATCAGAAAGCCAGATGAGAAACTTTTGACATCTTGACATGGTGTGTGGTTCTTTTAATCTGAGGCAAAATGAAATTATAAATTAGAAACACAGTAATATATATAAGTGTGATAAAATTGAACAAGTTCAAAAACAGTAACAGTGCCTTACACTTAGTATGTACTCAAAAATATTAGTAAAAGGACAAAAATAAAATAAAACCCAGTTGGGTTCTCTGTTTCCACTGTTCTCAAACTAATTTTCTGCTATCACTATTTAAAAGTAAAAAGAACAAAAGTTACTCTTGCATTCAACAAGACAGAAAATAACAAATGCTGGCGAGGTTGTGGAGAGATTGGGACTCTCATACACTGCTGGTGGGACTGTAAAATGGTACAACCATT
>NW_006921783.1:792021-797209 GCF_000298275.1 Orycteropus afer afer | reverse complement strand
TAGCAGTCAAGTGCCTTAGGCACTATGCTACCAGAGCTCCTAATTTATTATATAGTAGCTTTTAAATATACAACCAAATGTTACTATCCTTTAAAAGGTATCTAGGGTAAAAATGAAATTTTCTCTTTCCCCACCGTCCTTTTAAATTATCTATCCTACTCAAAGAGCATCCGTAACTTTTAGGACTATGCTGAATTCCTTCTTTGGATTTCTTTGATGCCTAAAGCAGCACAACCACTTTGGGTTGTGCCCAATGGAAATCTGTTTAGCCTCTCCACTAATGGCCTACAATAGTAATAATGGCTAGCTATGAAGAACTCTCAGCTTCTTTCTAAATGTATCAGCATATAGTGATTTCTGTTCTTCCCAGATCTTCATTTCTTGTTTCCTTTCTAATTCCCGTTACCTATACAGGCAGTTCTTGGATTATAAACAAGTTCTGTTCCCAAATCTGTCTTTAAATGGAATTTGTATGCAAGTCCAACAGTTAGGTATGGTTTGTATCTAATGTAAGTTAGACAAATGTTTGCCTTAGTATATAGGATATAGTATATCTTTCTATGCATAAAAAACATTAAAGAAACACTTCCAGATACATTAAAATATCTTTAACATAATAATAATCATGTTTTCAAGCACTTCTCAAAGTAGCACCTGTTTGCTATTACAAACCACTGTATATACTTTGAATTTTTAATATAATAGGCTTTAGGGTTGCTGGTACATAACAAGTTGTACGTAAATTGGAGGTTCATAATCTGGTGATTGCCTGTATTTTTCAGATATAACTCAAAGGCAAAATCCCTCCACACTTAAATTCATCTTTTCCTTTCTCTCTTAATTTTGTTTTTACTAGAAGCTCTCTAAATAAAGTACAAGTCTTTTCTTCCCCAGTTCTAATCCGATGGTAAGTCTTAAATGCAGTTTTGGAAATTTTAGGGATTTGATACCTCAAGTACTAATTACTTTATAAACACAATTATATGTAGTCTTAGGAAGTACTGTCTCACATGAAAAAATTAAAACACACACACATACAATATTCTACCTGTCTTAATCCATAGTCACATTTCAGAGAAAAGATTAATTCTATGGAGTTCGTATTTCTGTATTTCAGTAATATTCGCTACTAAAAGGAACATATGGAGACAATCTAGTAAAGACAATAGTCTACTCCAGGCAGGTATGGTGGGAGAAGTGATTTTCCTATCATATATAACTTACTGTTGATTTATTGACTCTTATCTGTCTACAGTTCCCCACTGTTTTCCTCTGTTTCCCGGGTTCAGAGTCAATCAAAGCCGAACACCATTTCCTTGTTCTTTTTGTGGTGGAGGATCAGCACAATGATTTGTTTATGCCACCATCTTGCCAGAATTCCATCAATTCCATCCCAAATTGTTTTTTCACTAATATTTTCTAATAACTGCTGTAATAATGTTCAGCTTGATTTTTTTTCAAAGTTTTGCTTTTGGAATACAAAACTTTTTAATGCACATGAAATCACAATGAAATGAACTCCAAATTGTTTTGTCACAACTCACTTATCATAATGAATCTATAGCAAGAAATCACATTCTAAGTGTACAGAATTTTTCTCTCTCTCTCTTTTTTTTTTTAATTGTGATTTGGGTGAAAGTTTACAGAGCAAATTCACTTTCCATACAGCAGTTCACATACATTTTGTCTCATGACACTGACTACAATTTACCCCAATGTAACAGTTCCCTTCCCACTTCCTCCTGATAGTTACCTCTTCCCTGTGTCCATCTCTCCATGCATTCCTGCCCCCTGAACTGTCTCCCTGTGCATAAATGCCCTTCTTTTCTCCCATGATTGTTCTCTCCAAGTACTAACTGCATCTACCTCAGGTAAATGTTCAACTCATATGCCTGTCTTTTGTTTGGCTGGAAGTCACAGGTATGGGTTCAATTCCAGACCTGAAGGGCAGCTAGGGGCCATAGTCTCAGTGGTTTCATCAGGCTCTATCAGACCAGCAAACCTGGTTCTCCCCCCACCCCTTTTTTTTCCCAAATGATTTTGAGTTTTGTCCCATATTGTTCTCCCTTTCTATCCAGGATATCCTACAACATAGATTCCCCTCCAAGTGATTGACAGTGGTAGTCAGGAACCATCTAGTTCTTCTGGTCTCATAGTCGTATAGGCTGTGGATCGCATGGTGTACTAGTTGCTTGCACTAATTGTTTCCATAAATCTTTGGTTTTCTTCATTCTTTGCTTTGGATGAGGAGAGACCCATCATTGCATCTAGATGGCTGCTTGCAAGCTTTTAAGGTCCCAGTCACTACTCACCAAAGTAGGATATGGAACAATGTTTTGCGTAGTATGTTATGCCAATTGAGATTGATGTCCCCTGCAACTATGGTCCTGAGCCCACAGGTTAAACTGCTTGCTCCCTCTGGGTAGCTGGCTGTGTCCAAGAAGTGTAAGTGTACAAAATTTTGAGATGAAGTTATCTTTTTTAATAGTAATGATAATAAAGATCATTTTAACAATAAAAGCTACTGTTTATTAAGAGCTTATTATTTGCCAAGCAATGCTAAGCATTTTACATATTTTTATCTTTTTAGTAATTTAGTGATTGAAAGTTAAGCACATAAATATTTATATACATGATCTCTTCCCTTTTCTTTTTCTTATCTGCACAGATTTTTTTGTTGAAGTGGTGGTAAGTGTTGTTAATCTTCCTCATTAATACTAGTAGTGCATTTGTAGTTTAATATAATTTCAGCTGAGTATAGCTGTCAATGAAGTAAAAAGAAAAAAGAAGTTGAAGGGCAACTGCTATTTGATATCTGAAAAAAGAATTACTAAACTTCTACAATTAAGCTCAATTACTTTTACCTGACTTCTGAGTATATGAGCACAGAGGCCATGGGTCCATATTAAGTACTTATAATCCTTTACAATTCATTTTAGAAAATAAGTCTTAATTAATCCACATTAGTAATTAGTAATACAGGCCAGATAACAGAACATGGAAATAATATAGAAACTTACTCTCTACCACTGCTGTTGATATTAATGAGCCTTTATCTTAGTTTCCTGTAACTGATGATAAAAACAGGGTAACCACTTACTTCAATATGATAGAAGGCATTGGGATTTCAAAAAACTGTTCTCGAATAGGCACAAAGGGCAAGAGGCCAGTGAAAAACAGTCCAAGAATAAGTAGAACACGTTGTAGACTGAAGAGTATAGGAATATCTGAATTCTACAAAACATAAAAAATATTATGTGTTACTTTACAATTGCTAAAATAAAATAAAAAAGATCATTTCATAATCCTCAACATTTCCTGAATCTATATTGTAACATCTATTACAAGTACTTCCTGTATTAGGATATTATGAATATCCATTTACAAACACACCATACTTAGAAATGGCTGTTGTTGTTATTGTTATATGCTGTCGAGTCGGCCCCGACTCATAGCGACCCCTCCTTGGGTTTCCAAGGTGGTATCACTATGGAAGTAGATTGCCCAATCTTCCTTCCAAGGAGTGGCTAGTGGGTTTGAACTGCCAGCCTCCTGGTTAGCAGTTAAGTGCCTTAGGCACTATGCTATCTGGCCAGCAAACCTGGTATTTTTTTATGATTTTGAGTTTTGTTCCACATTGTTGTCCCACTCTATCCAGGATCTCCTGCACCGATCCCCCTTCGAGTAGTTGACAGTGTCAATCTTAATTTTATACAATTATAATGAAAAAGTAAAAAGTTTCCCTATATTCACAGCCATGCCCAGCAAAGATTAGTTTGAAGCAAAAGTAGTGACCCAGGCATTGTTCAGCCAATTGAGTGGTGCTGGCTCCCAAATGGAGTCAGGTCAATGAGCTTATCCTTCAGTACCAAGATGTTGGGTTTCATTACCATGGCTCCTCAAGAGAACAACACAAGTAGCAGTTTTCCCTTTAGGGAGGGACAACCTTCTGAGAACCTTTGAAGGGACTCAGTTGGGGGACTCTTAGAAGTATTAATACATATTGCAAGTACACAGGAATCAGATTGGAGTACACAGGAATCAGATTGACTCCATCTGTGGCAAAAGGAGATGGAAAAGCTCAATATCTTCAGCCAAAACAAGGCTAGGAGCTAATTGTGGAACAGACAATCAACTGCTCATATGCAAGTTCAACTTGAAGTTGAAGACAAGTAAAACAAGTCCACAAGAGCCAAAATATGACCTTGAATATATCCCTCCTGAATTTAGAGACCATCTAAAGAATAGATATGATGCACCAATGACCGAAAACCAGAAGAATTGTGGGATGACATCAAGAGCATCACCCATGAAGAAAGCAAGAGGTCATTAAAAATATGAGAAAGAAAGAAAAGACCAAAATGGACGTCAGAAGAGACTATGAATCTTGCCCTTGAGCGAAGAATAGCTAAAGAAAATGGAAGAAATGACAAGATAAAAGAGCTGAACAGAAGATTTCAAAGAGCAGCTCAAGCAGACAAAGCCAATTACTATAAGGAAATGTGCAAAGACCTGGAGTTAGAAAAGTAAAAGGAAAGAACATGTCGGCTTTTCGCAAGCTGAAAGAACTGAGAAAAAATTTTAAGCCTCGAGTTGCAATATTGAAAGATTCTACGGGGAAAATATTGACTGATGCAGGAAACATCAAAAGAAGATGGAAGGAATACACAGAGTCACTGTACCAAAAAGAACTGGTTGCTCTTCATCCATTTCAGGAAGTGGCATATGTTCAAGAACCAATGGTACTGAAGAAAGAAGTCAAAGCTGCACTGAAAGAATAGGCAAAGAACAAGGCTCCAGGATTTGATGGAATACCCATTGAGATGTTTCAACAAATGGATGCCACGCTGGAGGCACTCATTCAGTTATGCCAAGAGATTTGGAAGACAGCTACCTGGCCAACTGACCGGAAGAAATCCATATTTGTACCCATTCCAAAGAAAAGGTGATCGCACAAAATGTGGAAATTATCTAACAGTATCATTAATATCACATGCAAGTAAAATCTTACTGAAGATAATTCAAAAACAGTTGCGGCACTATATTGACAGAAAACTTCCAGAAATGCAAGCTGGATTCAGAAGAGGATGTGGAATGAGGGATATCATTGCTGATGTCAGATGGATCTTGGGTCAAAGCAAAGAATACCAGAAAGATATTTACTTGTGTTTTATTGACTATGCAAAAG
>NW_006921783.1:765269-791561 GCF_000298275.1 Orycteropus afer afer | reverse complement strand
AGTCAGAACATCAGATGATGTATAGCACTGGGCAAATTGGCTGCAAAGGACCTCTTTCAAGTGCTAAAGAGCAAAGATGTCTCCTTGAGGGCTAAGGTGCTAGCCCGACACAAGCCATCATATTTTCAATCGCCTCATGCATGTGAGAGCTGGACAATGAATACGGAAGATCAAAGAAGAATTGATGCTTTTGAGCTATGGTCTTGGCAAATAATGCTGAAAGTACTGTGGACTGCTAAAAGAACTATCAGGTCTGTCCTAGAGGAAATGCAGCCAGAATGCTCCTTGCAGGCGAGAATGGCCAGACTTCGTCTCACATACTTTGGTCATGTTGTCAGAAGGGACCATTCCCTGGAGAAGGATGTCATGCTTGGTAAGGTGGAGGGTCAACCAAAGAGGGGAAAGCCCTCAATGAGATGATTGACATGGTGGCAGCAGCAATGGGCTCAAGTATAGCAAGAATCATGGAGCTGACTCAGGACCAGCCGGTATTTTGTTCTGCTGTGCACAGGGTCGCTATGAGTCGGAGATGACTCGACAGCACCTAACAACAACAACAATTCCAAGTACAGGAATAACGATACTTGCCTCTTCTGTAAGACTTTTAGAACTAGGCTTTTAGATCCAAAGCAACTACCAAGTTCAGCTATAGCTACATGAGCAATTTTGGGTATGTGAGTCATTATATCTATAAGTACAATAGGCTGCTCTTTAGGATTCGACAATCCTACTTCAACTGCTTTCTCTGTCATCAACTCCAGTGGTTTTCATAGGCTTTACCTTAAATAATTAAATAATTTTGGTGGAACAATGGCCCCAAAATAATTACACTGACAGGCCTTTCTTTAGAGGGTGTTTTAACTGGCTCAGAAGATTCACCTTTACAGAATACAAACATGGCAACATCAGTACTTAGTAACTATTGCAGCTCCTTCCTCTATAGATAACAAAGGTCTTGGCAGTGTAAAGTTTAACAGCTGATGAGATAACAATAAATATCCAGAAACTGAATCATGGGCTAAAGAGCATGTGCATTCTGAAAAGCTTATGACCCAGCCTCCATGACTTGGAGACCAGAAGAACTAGATGGTGCCCAGCTACCACTGCTGACTACTCTGGAAGGGATCACAATGAGAGGTCCTAGATAGAGCGGGGAAAAAATTCGGAACAAAACTCAAAATAATAAAAAAGGACTAGGCTTACTGGCCTGATAGGACTGGTGGAACCCCTGAAACTACTGCCATTAGATACTTTTCAGGACTTAAACTAAACTCACTCCTGTGGCTGAACTTCAGCCAAACAATAGAAATGCTTATAAGGTGAACACCAGGGAGGTATGCATTCCTCAGAACAATCAACCATATGAGATCAAAAGGTGTAAAGCTCAGAAGCCAGGAAAGGATAGGACAGAGGACAAATGGAAACAGTAAACACAAGGAGGAAATAGGAAGAGTCCTGTTACATTGTGGGATTGCAATGAATGTTGTAAAACAAAATGTGCCTGAACTGTTGAATGGAAAACCAATTTGCTCTGGAAACTTTCAACCAAATCATAGTAAGTAGTTTTAAAAAAAAAAGAAAAAGAGCTTATTGGAAGCCAACAGGCAGAGTGGCATGGATATCTCCAACCCTGTTTAGCATGGTGAGAATACTCTGGTCACTTTGGTTAAGGGACAGGATCCCCAACATAGAGCTGGGTGTTAACTCTCTTGAAAGACCAAAAATATTTAACCCCAAATCTGGAGCATGAATTTTGCATAACCTTGGACAGAAGGACAAATGGAAACAATAAACACTGGGAAGAAGGCTCTTATTTTGTAGAAATTAGAATCAATGTCAGAAAACAACCAATTTGCCCTACAAACTTTCACCCAAATCACAAAACAAAATACTTTTGATATATATTATCAAGTTACTTTCCAGAAAGATTGTTCCAATTAATTTCCCCACTAGCTATGTATGAGAATAGAATAAATCTTTGTCAGTACTAAGTATTAACATGAAATAAAATTCTTTGCCAACCCAGATGCATTGTCCATTGGTGACAGCTGTTATAACTAGAAACTTAACATGCTGAAATTTAATAGCACAAGATAAAGAGGTGAAAGTATGAATACTCAGTAACTTATTTCTATTTAAATATATATATATCCTGTTTCACTGTGCATCTTTTCAACAACAAAATAAACAGAATTTAAAGAAAAAAATATGTATCTCTATATAGAGAGATATAGGTCAATACTGTTGCAAATGCATCATCTTTCAGCTACAACATGGGTCAAATATAAATAGGATTTTGTAAGCTAGTCCAAGTATCTAACCGCCATTTTAAGTTTCTAATGCAAAATGTAATTTAACTCAAAATCTTTAGAATGCAAGCTTCCTGAATTTTTAAAAATAAAAAGTATGGTAAAATTGAATTTTTAATGTAAAATATATTCCAAAATCATGTAAATAACAAAGTACTTTATTTTTAAAAATTAGTTCTAAATCACCTACTTCATTAAAAAAATAATAAATAAGTTACAGGATTTATTTTGTCCCTTTTGGTCACATGCTGCTTTGTAATGTTTTTCAGGTAACTGAAATACAGAGGTTTCAGCTATAACATCTTATACAAATCCCTGAAAAAATCCTGAGTTCTGCAAAAACACACAGTACTAACAGCTTATGGAAAAAAGCTTTAGGGACTGACCACTCAAAACTTACACAACTTTGGAACCAGAGTCCTAAAAACAATAACCATTACTTCTGGAGAGCCACTCAAGGCTAGGGTAGTGGGGTAGAGGGAATAGTATGCTGGCAAATGTTTAACTACTGGTCATATCCCATATCTATTAAATCAGAATTTTTTGTAATTCTTCCACTAATTCCAATGTGTAGCCAAGTTTAAGAACCACTGCACCAGTACAAATGAATGAAAAAGTCACTCAATGAGAATAAATGCCACATATTTTCCCCTGACCACTGTCTGTACTCCTTCCTTTTATCTTTGTATTTCTAATTCCTAATACCTAGAAATTAAATTGTTGTTGTTGTTATGTGCCGTCGAGTCAAACCCGACTCATAGCGACCCCTCCTTGGGTTTCCGAGGCAGTATCACTATGGAAGTAGGACTGCCCAACCTTCCTTCTGAGGAGTGGCTGGTGGGTTTGAACCACCAGCCGTCTGGTTAGCAGGCAAGTGTCTTAGCCACTATGCTACCAGAGCTCCGACGGCAAACAACAACACAACAACAGAAATTAAAAGGCTATTGTAATTCTTATAAATCATACTTGAATAATTATAAAAGATGCATTACTTAATTGTACAGCATGTTAATATGACTGACAAATATTATAAAGGCATTTTTACTGTGATGTTTGAAAATAACTGCTGAAAATTTTGGAGTTTTCAAATTCTAAAATGATAAAAAGCCAAAGGCTTCTGGAAGTATGTGTGAGCAAAGGAAAAATTCTATGATTCTGGGCAAAAAGTGAAGCCTCTATTTTGAAATAAGTACACACTCACAGGAAGTTATAAAATAGTAGCACTGTATATTCCCTTTACCCAGCTTCCCTGAATGAGGACATCTGATGTAATAGTCATACAGTATCAAAATCAGGACTTGACACTGGATACCTTACTGTTACTCAGACTACAGATTTTATTTAGTTTTCATTAACTAAAACATTGGGGGTGGGGTGACAGTTATTTTAAAATTAGTATTTACATAACATAAAATCCACCATTTAAACCATTTTAAAGTGTACAATTCAGTGGCTTTCAGTACACCTAACAATAGTGTGCATTCATCACCACTATCTAATTAGATAACATTTTCATTACCCCCAAAATAAACCCTATATCCCTTAAAAGGGATTAAGGGCTTTTACAGACACTATGTTGGGTTCTCATAGAGTTTGCTATACATAAATAAAACTTATTAGTCTTAAAGAGGACCTCAACTGTTCTTTGAACAGAAATGGTGCTGATCTTGGATCTGTTTTTACGCTCTTTGCTAGGAAGGAGAAGGCCTTACCAAGGAAGTTCTCTGTATTTGAGAATTGATATTTTTTCTATACTGTCATTTGTACTCTGAAAAGTGTCTTCAATTCTTAAGATTAAACATTTTGAATTTCAAATTCTCTTAGCTGATCATATACCTAAATCTGATTATGTAGGTTTGCATGCATAAAATAGATCACATTTTAAAATTTATTTTGCTGTTGTTAAGAATACACACAGCAAAAGCAAAACATACACCAATTCAACAGTTTTTACACGTATAATTCAGTGACACTGGCTACATTCATCAAGTTCTGCAACCATTCTCATCCTCCTTTTCTCAGTTGTTCCTCCACCATTAATATAAATACACTGACCTGTAAGGCTCCTATCTAATCTTTGGAGTTGCTGTTGTCAATCTGATATCATACAGATAGTTCTTCAAAGAGCATAATGCTCAAGGCTGAGATTTTTCTTACTAGTTAAGCTAAACTAATGTTGGGTTTTAAGAAGATTTTAGGACATATTTTTGGTTTAAGGTTTAAAGATTATCTCAGGCAATAGTTTCAGGGGTTCATCTAGCGCCCACGGCTCTAAGAAAGTCTGGAGTCCATGAGAATTTGAAATTGTGTTCTACATTTTCCAAAAATTAATTTTTTATAGACATATTTCACTAGAAAATTTTTCAGTGGGGGGGATAGCTCTGCTTTTATATCCAACCTGATAATCATGATCCTGGCTTAATTTGGTTAAGCCTATTTGGGGAACAGGGTAAAGAGAAGCTTGGGTTATAGAGTTGAGGGACTGAACACATTTCCTTAATCTAAACTTACACAAGAAATTTCAATAACCTACTAAGGAATAAAAATTAAAAGACAGAAATCATATTTTGTTTTATAACAGAATGTTGATAAACAATTAATACTTATGTTTGAAAAAAAGTAATTCTGTGAACCAATCCAGTTACACCGAACTTAAACTGCAAAGTTCAATACATTATCTCTATTAGTAAACTTCTGGTTAGTTACTTCTACCCAGCACCACTGCTCTTTGTATCAAGGCTATGAAATAGATAATTTGAAAAAAATGTATTACTGTAATAACCTATCACTTACAGACATACAACAATAACGAAGATAGGTCATTCTGTTTTTCGGGTTTTTTTTTAAAGCTTACCTCTTTATAGCACTTCTCTACAATTTCGTAACTGGCATTACCCCACACTGTTATGTGTTCTCGTTTATACTGTTTCACCAATTCTGAAACCTACAAGTGAAAATCCAAAATTTAATGCATGTATCTGTTAATCCATTTACATTATTTCACTCTAACAACAACTTACAATTCACTATCTGCCAGTGGACAGTCTAAAATTTTAGAAGAACCTCTATGTAAATTCAGATTACTTTATAAAATACAAGGAATTATTAACATTTTGCCATTATACAATTTGATAGTATACAACTATTTGAGAATCTGACATTAACTACAAATGAAACAAGTTAAACAAGAAGTTAATTATGTAAATGCCAGTATGATTGGTTCACTTTTCTCCATGACTAAGACCTGACAACCTTCTGAAAACAGGCTCTCCTACAGTAAAGTGATCTCTTTCTTCTACCAGGGTATTATTTAAAACAATACTGATCTCTCCAGTATCGCATTTCCTTCACCACTGTCAATCTATGCAGTCACCTATTCTAGCCTTATTTAGTTGATGAAAACTGGTGCAACACACCCAGAGGAGGCAATGCCTTAAGTACCTTCTTAATCAGCATATTGTTGTTGACTTTGATATCGATGTTAATAGGAGTGTTAGGAAAGGCCTCAAAAACTTCTTTCAGTAATGGAATTCGGTTATCTTTTCCTTCACAGTGGCATGCTGAGAAAGCAAGATTTTAAATGTATTTTTAAAAGATAACTTATTTTTTTGATGATTAGAAAAGCTATAGGATATTTAGAAAAGTTGTAGGACATTTACAAAATGATGAAAAGTATATAAAAGAAAAATCATCCAAAATCCCACAACTTGGACATAACCATGGAGACTATTTGGTACAATTCCTGTCCTCTTTTTTTCTTATGCATAATTTAATACAGTTGTAATATAGTGTGTCTACAAATTTTAACCTGATTTTTTTCACTTAAGTAAAAACAAATACTTACAAGCTGATACACTGGTTTCTGCCACTTATAATCTGAAAAATCTGAACATAATATTCTAGTTCTTCTCTGCTCGATATAGTAGCCACTAGCCACATGAAAAAACAATTACCGTCAAGTCAATTCTGACTCATGGCAACCTCAAGTGTGTCGGACTAGAACCATGCTTCACGGAGTTTTCAATGGCTGATGTTTCAGAAGAAGATCACTGGTCACTCTCCCAAGGCATGTGTGGGTGAGCTGGCACCTCCAACTTTTTGGTTAGGAGCAAGTGTGTGAACCATTTGAACTTTCAGGGGAGTATTATAAATAGACACATGGGGCTATTTAAGTTGATATTAATTAAAATTAAATAAACTTTAAAATTCAGTTACTTGACTGCACTAGCAACATTTCAAGGACTAAGTAGCCATGTGTTGTTGCTATTGGCTACTGTATTGCCTGGTCCAGATACAGACCATTTCCATCACTGCAGAAAGTTCTATTGGACAGCACTGTTGTAGTTACATAAAAAATTTTTTATTAGCATCTAAATGTGAAAAAAATTAATTTAGAACCAAAGAGAATTGCCATGGGACAATACCTATTCACACTCAATTAAAATGTATGCAAGAAACTTAGAAAACACTCAAACAGAACCAACTTTGGAGCAGTAAAATGACATATTATGCAATAAGAATGATACTGCATCACCAGAAGAACTAGATAGTGCTTGGCTACCACTGTCAACCACTCACTTGGAAAGGGATCAGAGCAGGAGATATGGATAGAGTGGGAGAACAATGTGGAACAAAATTCAAAATCATTTAAAAAAAAAAAAAAAGGTTTACTAGTCTGTAGAGCATGGTGAGACACCCCCTCCCCCAGACTATGGCCCCTAGCTACCCTTCAAGCCTGGAATTGAACTCATTGCCATGGCTTCCAGCCAAATAACAGGCATACTGGGTAAACATTTACAGCAAACAGATACACTCCTTAGAACAATCAATCATGGGAGAACAGAGGGCAGTATCTGTACAAGAAGGTTGCTAGGGGGCAGGAATGCATAGGAAAGAAGGACATAGGGAAGAGGTAAATACAGGGAGGATGTGGGCAGAGAGCTGTTACATCGTAGGGATTGCAGTCAATGTCATGAAACAAAATGTGTATGAACTGCTGTATTGGATAATGAATTTGATCTGTAAACTTTCACACAAATCACAATTTAAAAAAGAATAGAAAAGAGTAAGACTGCACCTACTAATGGGAAAACAAGACAATTAAAATGTGTGCTAAGAAAAAAAAATGTGTGCTACAGAGATGTGAAGATATTTAAATTAGATGCCTGAACTCGATGGGGTATAGAAAAGAGTTGGAAAAACAGAAGTTTGTCTCCAGTAGTGTTCTGGGCAGGAAATAACCAGCTGGGAAATGGGGGACTACAAAAAGGAAAGAGGGAAAAATGCAGAAAAACAGGAATGACAGTCAAGGAGTGTGTCATAGGACTGACCGGGTGATGGAATGTACGAAGTGGCCCCTACAGCATGTTAGAACTTTAAAACTGATAATCACAGTCAACTCTAGATTATTCAAATTATGTATTTTCCATGACAAAAGGCTACTTTGAAGTAAGATAGATAATAACAAACTTTTTAGTTAACATATTTTTATATTCCTTCTTTACACTTACTTTTTAAAGTAGCATGTGGCCCACCAAACAACCTTTTAAAAGAGAACACTTAATTACTTCTCTATTAAAATTGTGAACCACAAAGAGAGCAAGAGGCCTGAAAAATGTATTCTTCTAAAAACTGATAGTCTCTCTCTCCAGTGTTTAAAGAAAAGCAAGGAAGAGTTCTAGGCAGGGGAGTAGAGTGAAAAAATGTAACTTTCTGACTAATACAAGTTTTTACAGTAGGAAGACTGGATAATCTACTTCCGTAGAGATACTGCCTCAGAAACCCAAGGAGGGGTCGCTATGAGTCAGAACCCAATTGACGGCAGTGATTTTTTTTATATACATATAGTGTATAAATATATATATACACACACACACACACACACACTATATGTATATAAATTACAAAATGATGAAAAGTATA
Source organism: Orycteropus afer afer (assembly GCF_000298275.1). Lineage (NCBI taxonomy): Eukaryota > Metazoa > Chordata > Mammalia > Tubulidentata > Orycteropodidae > Orycteropus > Orycteropus afer. Next base: position 783,330 of record NW_006921783.1, on the reverse strand, counting down.
TAAAAGAAAAATCATCCAAAATCCCACAACTTGGACATAACCATGGAGACTATTACACTCATAGTGACCCTATAGGGTAGCATAGTGGCTAAGACACTTGCCTGCTAACCAGACGGCTGGCGGTTCAAACCCACCAGCCACTCCTCGGAAGGAAGGCTGGGCAATCCTACTTCCGTAGTGATACTGCCTCGGAAACCCAAGGAGGGGTCGCTATGAGTCGGGGCCGACTCGACGGCACATAACAACAACAACAACAACATATATATAGGTCTGTTTCAAATGCATTAAACTTAATATTTGAGGCACAGTTATGAACTAAATGAAGTATGAATGAAAGTTTATACTCTTTATTGTTGTCTGAAATTTGAAGAGGACAAGTTATTGCTATCACTATGGCATCTGACAGGACTGTTCAGACAGAGAAGCAGTATGGTGTAGCTGAACATTGGCCTTGGGAGGAGGAGGCCTAGTTTCAAATCTTAGTTCTGTCATTTACTTGTTATATCATTTTGATCAAGTGATTTGCATCTTTAGGCCTCAGTTTACTTATCATTAACAGGAAGAGACACGATTAGATGATCTTAAAGGTCTCTTCACATTCAAAAGTTTTATGACTTTATGAGGGAGATATAAAATCAGCAATAAATTAAAATGGATTTCTTTCCTCAAAGGATATTTTAATCTTTGTGGGCTTTGGTTCTATTGTATAAAGGAACAAGTATGAAAATCTTCACTTCATGTCTACAACTGACACAAATACCAAGATTGCTTAGCAAGTATAATCCTATTAATTACAAAAAATGAAAAAACTGTTTCCTTAAACCAACACAGCTTAATGACACTTACCTAGATGGGTGTTTTACACCCACCAGACTTAAGAGCTCCTAAACATACTTTAGAGATAGATAATTTAAACAATTTTCTGATTTTTATTTGGCTTTCTAAAGTTTTCCTATCAAGAAGAATTGCAATGCCCAACTTTAAACCTAATTCATTGAGCAGTTAGTTCATTTCGAAAATTAGTAATGAGATTCTTGACATTTAAGCCAGGTTTCAACTATTTATTTGCAAGCCATACCAAAGTCCATGACATGTAGAGTATTTTATAGTTTTAATGAGGTATTCATCTGAATTACTCATAACGTGAGGCTGATTTGTGTTATGATACAAATATACTTGCTCAACACCTGCATCTCAAGGTGACATCTTTTCTACTCCAATCTGCAGTAACTAATGAACTGGGGCAAGGGGCATGTACTTTTGTGAGAAATGTTTCTTTAAAAGAAAAAATTGCTATTTTGGTGATTAAAAAGTGAAGATGACTAGGAAATGGATGGTTTATTTGAGTAACAGAACTATAAACGTAAAATACAGAGCAGCTAAATGACAGAACCAAATGTTATGGAATCAGTAACCATCTGAAAAGGATCCTTTTTAATCCTTTTTATTTATGAGAGAAGATTATTACACGTTAGAGCAGTATTTAGAATGTGAAGCTTCAAAGTATCCCTAATTTTGGGGTTTCTTATTATAATTAGTACTCAGGTTTAAATTAACCGTACGTGAACATAACAAAATGAGTCAGTTAAATCTTTGGGCATGATCATCTCAGGGTCGGATGACCATCAAGGTATCAGATTTGAAGAGCTGAGAGAGCAAGCTTTGAATGCAGTACTTTTAGCCAGAACTTATTATGACAAAAGAACATACATGTACATCGGCTTCTCAACATAAATACATTTTAATGTATATGTTCAAGATGAAAACGGGAACTATTACCTCTTTGAAATGTGACATCCAATTTGCCAAGGTAAGGTGGGAGCTCCTTTAAAAGATATAATTAAAAGAAGTTAGCTCCTCCAAAATAAAAGTATTTTAGTGCCTTACATTAAGACAGAAAGTAAACGTTTGCTTCTTCAAAACATAAAAGAACACTACGTATGTTTACACAGAAAAACTAAACTCACCGCCGCCAAGTCGGACCCGACTCATAGCAACCCCTCCTTGGGTTTCCGAGGCAGTAACACTACTGAAGTAGATTAGATTGCCCAATCTTCCTTCTGAGGAGTGGCTGGTGGGATTGAACCACCAGCCTTCTGGTTAGTAGTCAAATGTCTTAGGCACTATGCCACCGCTTCCCTACCCACCTCTACCTCCTTCCCACCCCCACCCTCACCCCCCACCATGGAGACTATTACACTCATAGTGACCCTATAGGACACTATGTAGAATTGCACCATAGGGTTTCCAAGGCTGTAACTCTTTACATAAGCAGACTGCCATATCTTTCTCCTGGAGCAGCTGGTGGGTTCAAACCACCGAACACTCAGCAGCCAAGTGCTTTAACCACTGTGCCACCAGGGCACCTTAGAACCTCCCCAGTAGCAAATTATTCCCTGTAATTACGTACTTCTATCACCTACAAGAAAAAGAATTCTGTTCTTTACACAAAAATTTAGTAGACAAATGTCAAGAACAGATAATTCAAAGAAAAAGAATTATTATCATAGAGAAAAATCTTAAATTCACTTATATGTAAAGAAATTCATATTAAAATTTCATCTAGCAAAGTAGCAAAATATTGGTATAATTATAATATTCAATCGTGGCAAAGGTACAGCAAATGGGAATTCTTCTAACATGTCAAATATTAGAATTCACTTAAACTCTTTTAAGCTGGTAATAGCAACTTGCATTACATATTAAAAGACACTATAATATTCCTAATCTTTTATGCAATAATTTCCTTTCTGAGAGTTTATTTAAGGAATTAGTTTTCAATACAGACAAAACTTCATATAAATACCTTAAAAATCCTTTTATATATGTATTTATAAATATATTTTTAAGAATAACTTTATATAAATATCTAAATATAAATATCCAAAAACCAAACCAAACTCACTGACGATGACTTGAACCCAACTCATAGTGACCCCTCCTTGGGTTTCAGAGGCGGTATCACTACAGAAGTAGATTGCCCAACCTTCCTTCTGAGGAGTGGCTGGTGGGTTTGAACCGCCAACCTTCTGGTCAGCAGTCAAATGCCTTAGGCACTATGCTACCAGAGCTCCTAAATATAAACATAGAGAAACTTTATCTTTACACACAAAGATGTTCAGTATAGTGTTCTAAATTAAAATTTAGAACCAATCCAAAAGTCTAACAACAGAAAAATGGTTAAAAGTAACAGCATATTCACTCAATGAAATGATAAGCAGTCATTTCAAATGTCTATGAAAGTAGGACAAAAGCCTTTCATACTATACAAAACAATATATATAACCGTGAGATCACAGCTACGTAAAAAACACACAGTTTTGTTAAAACATTTCTTTTTTTAAGTGTTAAATTAGGCATAATTTTTCCCTCTATTTTTCAGAATGTTCTATAATAAGCATGTAAACCATTATAACCATTATAACATTCCCATGCTTGGACTAAAACTAATTCATATCTTTAATATGAATCTAATAAACTGTAGACTATTTCAAGTAAGTTGAATTCCAGTAGTTTTATATTTGAAGAATTTGGCAATTTTATTGAAATATTTATATAAGCAAGTCCCCACAGACGTGTTTCTATATAATATGAATCCTCACTAGAAAGTGAGAATAGTTTTTTAAAAAAATGTTTTGACATTTCTTATTTAATCATTATTAATTTTTTAAAATTCTTATTGAGTCAACATCCGGCATTGATCGTTCTTCAGAATTTCAGAGGCCCAGAGCTTGATATCATTCATTTTTACTTACACAGTACTTGAGATCAGAGATGTTTACATTGACTCCAGTTGATCTCTTTAGATTCTCATCATGTGATACTACAACTTGTTCATCTTTTGTGATATGGCAGTCCAATTCCAGCATATCAGTTCCAATTGTAACTGCACTGGAGAAATAAAAAGAAGAATGAGAAACATAGCAATAATTCTGAAACATAAGTAAGCATTTAGGTTACATGCATCAGAATGAAAAAATTTGGAGCTGCAAAACAAAACAGCAAAAAAATCATCATAATAAAATAGCTCCTTAATACTGACATCTATTATAATTTGTTGTTGTATACCATCGAGTCAATTCCAACTCATATGACCCTATATGAAAGAGCAGAACTGCTCCATAGGGTTTCCTAAGCTGTAATCTGTACAGGAGCAGATTGCCATGTCTTTTCTCCTTCAGAGCCACTGGGTAGTTTCCAACTTCTCATCTTTCAGTTAGCAGCCCATACTTAACCACTGTACTACCAAACAAACAAAAAAAAACCTCACTACCATCAAGTCGATTTCGACTCTTAGCAACACCCACTGGGTTTCCAAGGCTGTAAATCTTTACAGAAGCAGACTGCCTCATTTTTCTTCCACAGAGCAGCCAGTGGGTTCAAACCACTAACTTTTTAGCAGGCAATTCCTTAACCACTATACCACCAGAGCTCCTTATTGTACCACTGCTGTTGTTGTTGTTGTTGTTATGTGCCATCAAGTCGGCCCCGACTCATAGCGACCCCTCCTTGGGTTTCCAAGGCAGTATCACTATGGAAGTAGGATTGCCCAACCTTCGTTCCGAGGAGTGGCTGGTGGGTTTGAACCGCCAGCCTTCTGGTTAGCAGTCAAGTGCTTTAGCCACTATGCTACCAGAGCTCCTATTGTACCACTAGGGCTCCTTTATTACGGTTTATTGATATGAAAATACAGATAGTCTTAACTAACAAACATATTCAAGTTATGATAAACTGCACTTACAATCATGCTTTTTTCTTTTGAACTTATCATACATACAATATTGCAGCGAGTAATTTGTCAATGTTATCACTCTCAGATGTAGTATTTCTAACTCCCAAAGACAAATGAAGATTGGACATATAAAGATACTGATAATAAAAAACCCAAAAACCAAACCCAGTGCCATCGAGTAGATTCCAACTCATAGCAACACCCATTGGGTTTTGGAGGCAGCAAATCTTTACAGAAGTAGATTGCTCCATCTTCCTTCCATGGAGTGTCTGGTAGGGTATAAACTGCCAAACTTCTGGTTAGCGGTCAAATGTCTTAGGCCCTGTGCCACCAGAGCTTCTTACTGATGATAAAAGGCAATAATAAAGAAAACTAACTAAATGAAAAATGAGGTATTTAACTTCAGAACCAACTTAAAGCAGAGTAGTCGTTGGAATGTAACCCCATTAAGTCAGGGACTACTTTTGCTTTAAATTTAGAATAAGAGAATCACGTTGCCTCATTTCCATAAGCAGTTATCGTTAATTCTGACAAGCCAATATAATGAAAAGAAGACTGGACATATAATGGAAAAAGCATCAGACCAGAAGTTATGATGCCAGTTCCTGCTTTGCTTTAGGTGCTAGTTTCTGCTTTCGTATGAACTTGATATATGACTTTGGGCAAGTAAATTCCGCTCTCTGGGCCTACATTTTCACATCTATACAAAGATTATCTCCACGGTTCCTTCTACTTCTGAGATTCTATGACTTTTAAGGAGGGTATAGCATTGATTAAGAGTACACACTCTCATGCCGGATTGCCTGCTTTCAAATCCTGTGTCTACTACTTCAGCAAGTTATTTAATTTCTTTATGCCTCAGTTTCCTTATTTGTGAAAAAGTGATGATGATAATAGTTCCCTACACCTCCTCCCTACCTTGTGTTTGACACTCTAAGCAGCCCAATGCTCATTGTGGTCCACCTACCCTCCTACTTCTCCTAATATACCCCTACCCCTCACCATCAGTATCCTAATCTCTACCGGACATTAGAGGAAAACAAACAAAAGACACAGGTCCTTAATACTAAGCTGCAAATGATAAAATCATTAGTTTTATGTGTTTTCTTCTAAAGGATATCTACCTTTAAAAGAGAACACTTGTTTGCTAATTTTGTGTTTACTAATATCACAAATAAATAAAAATAAAGTCTAAAATAAAATATTCAAACAAAGATAGTCTTCAGGTTAGTAGATTATTTTTCTGAATTTTTAAGTTTTCTTAAATAATATTGTGCTTAATTTTCAAAAAGAATAAGAAATGTAGAAACTGTAAGCAACATATATAACCAGAAAAAAGCTTTAAGACAAAATCCTGAGAACCACATATAGTGAAGGAGCTCTGGGGTGAAGTGTTTAAGGCATTTGGCTACTAACCAAAAGGAGTGGTTCAGCTGCTCCACAGAAGAAAGATAAAGTAGTCTGCTTCCATAAAGATTTACAGCCTTAGAAACAGTGGGGTCACTATGAGTTGAAATCAAGTCAATGGCACTGAGTTTGGTTTGCTTTGGTTTTATTTAGTTAAAATAATAATAAAAATGTTCATTAATTTTTGGCCATGAGTTTATAATTACTTTTTTTGGGGGGGGGTAAATGTATATGGAGAATAAAAACAGAGGTTATCTATATTTCCCTGTAGTAAAACACACACACACACACACACACACACACACACTTGACCTAAGAAATCTAAGTATGAAGTTTGCTGCTAGCTGAAATGGTGACTATTTTTAGAAATATTCAAGAATTATATGACAAATATTATCTACTTATTATATGTTTCTCTCTTATTAACATGGAAATAAATAAAAATTCAGAGTATCTGTAAGTATATTCAAGAAAAATTTATAAATTATCTTAGTAAAATTACCCCAATGTAAATGGCTAGCTATGTAAATAGCTAGAGTATAATGGGAACTGAAAAATCTTTTTATCATTTTGGCCTTCAAATTTTTCTATAAATAACATACATTTACTTCAATTGAAACATTAGATATTCTGCAGCTGAGCTTCTGACAAGGTGATGACAGAAAAGGGAAGCCAAGGCTTGTGAATTTCCAAAAAGAGCAAAACAAAACAAAAACTCTAGCTCTAAAAGATGTGTAAAGTACCTAAAACTCCACAGAAACATTATCTAACAACTTACAACAGACCCTATGCTCAAGAATTTGAGTCTCGTTTAATCCTTCTAACACTGAGGTTGTATTATTATTTCCATTCCATAGATGAGAAAACTACTATCGTATTAACTAGATATGTTTAAAAATTTATCATGAAAACCAGGTCACTGTTTAATTGCTTTGGCTGTCTGCCAACTTGTACTTCCAGCTATTACTAATACAATTTGCTTCTTTCTCTTACCATTCATGTTAAAACCATAGGGATCTAACTGTCCTATGGGTATTTATAAAAGTGGCCTGTTTTAATAACCTAGTTCTATTAGCTCTTAGAGAGCTCTGGTAGCATAGTGCCTAAGGCACTTGACTGCTAACCAGAAGGCTGGTGGTTCAAACCCACCAGCCACTCCTTAGAAGGAAGGTTGGGCAATCTACTTCTGTAGTGATACTGCCTCAGAAACCCAAGGAGGGGTTGCAATGAGTTGGGTCCGACTCGACGGCACATAACAACAACATAATAAGCTCTTAAGAACCCGATTTTAAGTACTCAAGGGCTTAGCAACTCTGTGTGTGTGTGTGCATGTATGTTTTACAATTCCTTATTTTTAGCTCTATGCTTATTATGAAGAGGGTTCTGTCCCCTTCATCTCTCTTCTGCTAATATCCTGCTTTGTTCTTGAGTGCCTCACTCCGTATCTCATTCAATAAGCAATTCATAAGGGCTTACTAGTGTCAGATCTTGAGCCAGATGTTAGGAATTGAGAGATGAAAAATATTTATGATCCTGAGGAATTAAAGATGTGAAAATGTGAAAGCATTTTATAAACCACATTGAAGCACTTTTAATACAATTATGAGATGCAACTTGTTCTGGTTACCTAGTGCCGCTCTGCAGAAATATACCACAAATGGGTTGGTCTTAACAAACAGGAGTTTATTTTTACAATTTGGAGGGTTTAAGTCCAAGTTCAAAGTGCCAGTTTCTAGGGACTGGGTGAAAGCCCCTCAACCTTGGGGTCCAGCTCTGCCTTCTGCTCCTGGCCCACTGGAGCTAGAGGCATTTCTTCACTCAGACAGCTGCTGGCTGCTGAGGCTGAGAAGCCCCAAGGTTGACAAGTAAAAAGGCACAGTCCTGATGTTACCAAACCACACAGCAGGCCATTAACTTCAGCCCATTGTAAGTCCCAAGGTCAGCAGAGCATAGCAGGCTGCTGAGCAATAACATGGCTACATGCAGGGTCCAAGCGTGCCAAAAGCTAGAGACCACTCTCAAAGCTTCTCCTTCTATACAGGAAGCAGACCACATACCCAAAGGCAGGTACCCAGCTGCTCGTGGTAGATCCCACCATGGAGCTGATTCCAAGTCTCCTCATGGGGATTAACTACCACCAGCTGCCCAGCCACTCAACCAGGCCCAGCCAAGTTGACACACAAACCAAACTACCACACAACTAATTCTCTTTGTCAGTCCTAATTACTTCTTTAGCCTCACTATAATGTGACGAATTAATTTTCCATATATTCCTAAGGCCCTTTCAATTTCTTAGACACATCTTGTCCATATTGCATCAGTTTTTGGTAAATATGAAAGCAACAAAGCATTTGTCATTTCAACATTCTTCACATGTACAATTTAATGATATTGTGTTGTTAGTGTCACATCTTTATCTCAAACATTTCACATTTTTAAAGAACCTTCTTCCTACCAAATGTTAGCTGTTATGGACTGAATCATGTCCCAAAATATTTGTATTAAAGATCCAGTCCTATACTTGTAGATGTGATCCTGGTTGGAAAGGATTTTTTTTATTACATTAATGAGATTACAGGATATAGAACCCCTTTGTAGTGATTTGGCCTATGGTTCTGTGTGTTTCTGAGAGTAGGACAACTGAGGCCAGTGAGTGAGGACCAAACCAACTAAGAGAGATCACCTGGAAGTCAATGCTACCTAAGCCTCAGAAGGTGTGGTGAGACCTGACTGCTTACCTATGTGGCATGCCATTTGGGCTCTGGGATATAAAAAGGGCTCACTGAGGGACTGTGTGGGCTCCTCAGCTATGGTGCTAGGTAGAGCATGCTTAGTGTAAATTTTCAGCCCACCTAATTAGGTCTAGCTGACCAGGGGGTGACCAGCAGAAGGAAGGTCGCAGAACAAAGTGGGGTGTCTATGGAAAAGTTATCATCTCCACCCAGACAGGTTTCTCCAGTTGAAGGGATGCTCAAATGGATGTGCATTTGTTCTGATATGCTGTGTGCTTCTTATTATAAGGAATAATAGCTATTGTGCATGTGCTAACACTTTGAGAGTGTCTGTGTTCAGAAGGATGTGATGGCCCATGGACTAGTTAATACTGGCGATTGATGCCTTAATTCTAATGGCTTTCTTTTTAATTAGAAATTGTAGACAAACTGTGTGTGTCACACAGAGGCCACACCAGTGTTGGATAGGTCCTAAACTTAATCACTTCTGAGTTACAAAAAGCAGAATAGACACAGAGACACACATGTGGGAAGACAGACACCAAGAAATGCCAAGGAACTCTTTTCCTTGAGTGATTCAGACTTCTAGCTTTCTGAACAGTGAGAAAATGATTTCAGTTCTTTTAAGCCACCCACTCCTGGTGTATGTTTTCATTACAGCAGCACTGGGTAACTAAGACAATAGCTCAATTTCCTGGTTACCATGTTGACCAATTTCTTCACCATGCTTCCCACACCAATTATTTATACTTTCTCTAATTTCTTCTTTCCCTGCATCTTGTAATATGTGTGCTTTGCAATATCTATATATAAATATTTACATAAACAAGATCTAAGTTCTAACTGGTGATTATATTTTCACCTCTTTCCCTCTACTCATCCTATCAAGGTTATACCATACTTGAGCACAGTATCTGTCTTCTGAAGATTAGATATTGTAATTTTTTAAAAAAAAATTTACCATGATTTGGGTGAAAGTTTACAGAGCAAATTCACTTTCCACACAGCAGCTCACATACACTTTGTCTCATGACATTGACTGCAATTTCCCACAATACAACAGCTCCCCTCTCAAACCACCCCCCAGTTATCTCTTCCCTGTGTCCTTCTCTCCCACACACTCCTACGGCAAGCTGCCTCCCTGTGCATACACAGCCCTTTTCTTCTCCCATGATTGATCTCTCCAAGGAGTGCATCTGCCTAATGTAAATGTTCAGCTCATATTCCTGTCATTTGTTTTGGCTGGAAGCCACGCCTGTGAAGTGGGTTCAACTTCAGACCTGAAGGGCAGCTAGGGGCAATAGTCTCAGTGGTTCCATCAGGCTCTATCAGTCTATCAGACCAGCAAAACCTGTCCTTTTTTTTTTTTTTTTTTAATGATTTGAGTTTTGTTCCACATTGTTCTCCCATTTTATCCAGGATCTCCTACATAGATCCTCCTCCTAGTGGTTGACAGTGGTAGCTGGGCACCATCTAGTTCTTCTGGTCTCATAGTCATATACAATGAGGATCACATGGTGTACTAGTTGCATGGACTAAGTGTTTCCATACGTCTTTGGTTTTCTTCATTCTTCATTGCTCTGGATGAGGAGAGACCCATCGTTGCATCCAGATGCCCGCTTGTAAGATTTAAAGATCCCAGTTGCTACTCGCCAAAGTAGGATGTGGAACAATATTTTTGTGTAGTATGTTATGCCAAGTGAGCTGGATGTCCCCTGCAACTATGGTCCCGAGCCCACAGGTCCAACTACTCACTCCCTCTAGCTAGCGATCTATGGCCAAGGAGTGACTACAACCTTGTCCTTTGTCAGCTCTACTATATACCTGGGAATTCTTATAGAACATACAAATACACTTGCAAAAACATTGTCTGCCAACCCTATACATGGTCACGGGCACAATCATCACTGCATAGACATACCTAATAGTTCAGCCTGTCTACCCATCTAACTACCTATATATCAATGTTTGCCTTCATTGACAATGCAGTACTGTATGTGCAAAAGGGTTCATCTTTGTTGTCTGTACTTCACCTGCACCTCTCCATGTCTTCCTCTTCTTCAATGCCACCGTGTTGATCACTCACATTTGGTACATTGCTCTTTTCTTCACCCAAATCAATACTTGTCTCTACCTATTTATCAGTGTTCCCTCCTGTTCTGGTTACCTAGTGCTTCTCTGACAAGAATATACCATAAATGGGATGACCTTAACAAACATGAGTTTATTCTTACAATTTGGAGGCCTTAAGTCCAAGTTCAAGTGCCGGGCTCTAGGGGCTGGGTAAAAGCCCCTCAACCTTGGGGTCCAGCTCTGCCTCCTGCTCCCGGCCCATTGGAGCTAGAGGCGTTTCTTCACTCAGACTCAGTTGCTGGCTGCTGAGGCTGAAAAACCCAAGGTTGACAAGTAAAAAGGCACAGTCCTGATATTACCAACCCACACAGCAGGACAATGTAAGTCCCAAAATCGGCAGAGCATGGCAGGCTGTTCAACAAAGACACAGCTACATGCAGGGTCCAAGTGTGCTATGAGCTAGAGACCATTCCCAAAGCTGCTTCTTATATATGGGAAGCAGACCACATACCCAAAGGCAGCCACTCAGCTGCTCCCAGTAGATTCCACCATGGAGCTGATTACCAGTCTCATCATGGGGAATAATACATCCAGCTGCCCAGCCACTCAACCAGGCCCAGACAAGCTGACACACTGACTTAACCACTACACCTCCCCTCCCTTCCCTTTGTTGCTAACCAACAAAGAAAATTTCTTTCCATATATAAACCTTTCCTTGACTTTTTACAATAATGGACTAATACAATATTTGTCCTTCTGTGATTGACTTATTTCACTCAGCATAATGTCCTCCACGTTCATCTATGTTATGTGGTGCTTCACAGATTCTACATTATTCTTTAGGGTTGCATAGTATTCCATTGTGTGTATGTACCACATTTTGGTTATCCACTCTTCAGTTGATGGGCACCTAGGTTGTTTCCATCTTTTAGCTATTGTAAATAGTGCTGTGATGAACATGGGTGTGCATGAATCTGTTCTTGTCCTGGCTCTCACTTCTTTAGGATATATACCTTGTAATGGAATGGCTGGGTCAAATGGTATTTCTAATTCCAACTTTTGAAGGAATCACCATACTGCTTTCCACAGTGGTTTATCATTTGACAGTCCCACCAGCAGTGTATGAGAATTCCAATCCCTCCACATCCTTGCCAGCATTTCTTATTTTCTGTCTTGTTGAACTTTGCTACTAGTGTTGAGGCAAGATGGTATCTCATTGTTCTTTTGATTTGCATCTCTCTAATGGGTAATGAGGGGGCTCTGGTAGCGTAGTGCCTAAGGCTCTCGACTGCTAACCAGAAAGCTGGTGATTCAAACCCACCAGCCACTCCTCAGAAGGAAAGGTTAGGCAATCTACTTCTGTAGTGGTATCACCTCAGAAACCCAAGGAGGGGTCACAATGAGTCAGGCCCGACTTGATGGCACATAACAACAAAAACAACAACAACAACAATGGCTAATCATCCTGAGCATTTCTTCATATGTTTGTTGGCTGCCTGGAACTCTTCTTTGGTGAAGTGTCTGTTCATGTCTTCTGCCCATTTTTTAATTGGATTATTTATCTTTTTGTTGTTGACGTGTTGGGGTTTTCTATAAATTCTAGAGATAAGTTTCTCGTCAGACATGTCATTGCCAAATAGTTTTTCCCAATCTGTAGGTTCTCTTTTGGAGAAGTCTTTGGAAGTACAGAAAAATTTTTAGAAGGCCCCATTCATCTAGTTTACCTTCTGCTACTTGTGCACTTTGGGTTACGCTTAATAGTCTATTTATGCCATATATTGTTGTTGTTAGGTGCCGTCAAGTCATCTCCGACTCATAATGACCCTATGAACAGCAGAACGAAACACCGCCCGGTCCTGCACCAGCTCCACGATCCCCACTATACTTGAGCCCATAGCCACAGCCACTGTGTCAATCCATCTCATTGAGGGCCTTCTTCTCTTTCGTCGACCCTCCACCTTACCAAGCGTGCCATCCTTCTCCAGGGAATGATCCCTTCTGTGTCACATGACCAAAGTAGGTGAGACGAAGTCTGGCCATTCTTGCTTCCAAGAAGCATTCTGGCTGCACTTCCTCCAGGACAGATCTGTTAGTTCTTTTACCAGTCCATGGTACTTTCAGCATTCTTCACCAGCACCACAACTCAAAAGCATCAATTCCTCTTCAGTCTTCCTTATCCATTGTCCAGCTCTCATATGTATATGGGGCGACTGAAAATATCATGGCTTGTGTCAGGCACACCTTAGTCTCAAGGAGACATCTTTGCTCTTCAGCACCTGAAAGAGGTCCTTTGCAGCCGATTTGCCCAGTGCTATATGTCATCTGATGTCCTAACTGCTGCTTCCATTGGTGGAAATCATAGAACCAAGCAATGTGAAGTCTTCGACAATTTCAATCTTCTCTCCATTAATCGTGATACTGTTTATAAGTCCAGTTGTGAGGATTTTTGTTTTCTTTATATTAAGATATAACCAATACTGCAGACTATAGTCTTCAATCTTCATTAATAAGTGCTTCAAGTCATCCTCACTTTCAGCAAGCAAAGTTGTGTCATCAGCGTTATCGCAGGTTGTTAATGATTCTTCCTCCAATCCTGATGCCACGTTCTTCTTCATATAGTCCATATTCTTGGATTATTTACTCAGCATACAGATTGAATAAGTATGGTGAAAAGATATAACCCTGACGCACTCCCTTCCCGATTTTAAACTATGCAGTATACCCTTGTTCTGTTTGAACAACAGCCTCCTGGTCTATGTACAGGTTCTGCATGAGCACAATTAAGTATTCTGGAATTCCCATTCTTCTCAATGTTATCCATAATTTGTTGTGATCGACACGATTAACCAGTTGACTCTGACTCTTGGTGACCCCACACTAGTCAGAGGAGAACTGTGCTCCATACGGTTTCTAATGGCTTATTTTTTGGGAAATAGATTGCCAGGTCTTTCTTTCAAGGCACTTCTGGGTGAACTCAAACTTCTAGTCTTTTAGTTAGCAGCTGAGCACTTTACCATTTGCACCACCCAGGGACTCCTCTGTAGAAAAGAACTATCATGAATAACAAGAATTCACTGTACTTTAAGTGTAAAGAATGCTGAAATCACTTAAAAGTTATTAACATTTTAATCAAAAACTATTTGACAGATTATAGTGTATGTGTATATAAGTGGAAATTATGCATGTAAGATTATGTATAGCTTACATCATAGTCAAAAGCCATTCTACCGTAGAACAGGTAGAGTAAGAGATGACAGATGCACACAGGATAGGATTTAGATGAAATCAGAATATTGAGAATATACCTTTGGACCTGCTACTAGAAAAAATAATCTCTAAGATTTTTTAAATGAATGAGAAGCAGAAAACTTAAATTCTCTTGATTTTTCTTTTTTAAATGCACTTTATTGAAATATAATTTATGTACAGTGAAATACACAAAACTAAAGTGACATGGGTCAATGCTTTTTTTTTTTTTTTGCAGTATTCCCTCCCCTCCCCTCCCCTCACACCCCTGGCAACCAACAAAGAAAGTTTCCCTCCATATATAAACCTTTCCTTGACCCTCCACAACAATGAACTAATACTATATTTGTCCTTCTGTGATTGACTTATGTCACTCAGCATATTGTCCTCCAGGTTCATCCATATTATGCGGTGTTTTGCAGACTCTACATTATTCTTTAGCATTGCATAGCATTCTATTATGTATACGTACCATAGTTTGGTCATTCACTCTCCCGCAATAAATCTTAGAGATAAGTCTCTTGCCAGATATGTAATTATCAGCAAATATGAATTTGTTGCTGTCATTTTTATTATGTGCTTTTTCACGGTGTTGATTTCTTTGTTCCATATAATTGTCTATGCTGAGCTCATTTTGTTTATGAATCGTGTTATCACTTCTGTCATTGCTATTGTTTTAATATTAGCTGAATATTTATGCTGGTCCTCTTTTTTGATGTGAAGGTTTAATCATTTTTCTTTGAGGTTACCCTGTGATTTATAGTTTTCTTCCCAAGTTTAGAACAGTACGTTCTATCTTGTAGTTGTCTTGACTTCCCTACCATCTAGAAGTTCTGTAACGACACAGTTTTTTCCCTCTTTTTGGTTTGTAGTTGTCCTCATTTGTCAGTTGGTGTCTCTGGTTCCCTGTTTACAATCTTGTAGGCTTATTTACTTTGGATACTTCCATAGCTGGGTTGGTTTCTGGGTTATATCATCATGTGTGTTAGTGGTCAGTTGTTGTTGGTGGTTGTTGCTTCTCTGTCCAAAGGGCTCCCTTTAGCATCTCTTGTAAGGTTGGTCTGGTTTTAACAAATTCCCTTAATTTCTGCTTGTCTGGAAATGTCCTAATTTCACCATCATATTTGAGGGACAATTTTGCTGGGTACATAATTCTTGGTTGGAAATTTTTCTCTTTCAGTGTTTTATATATACCATTCCATTGTCTTCTCGCTTACATGGTTTCTGTCGAGAAATCTGAGCTTAGTCTTACTGGTTTCCCCTTGTAGGTAACTTTTCGTTTTTCTCATGCTGCTCTCATGATTCTTTCTTTGTGTTTGGTTTTGGTAAGTTTGATGATGATATGTCTGGGTGATTTTCTTTTGGGGTCTATCCTGTCAGGGGTTCGTTGGACTTCCTGAATGGATATATTCTCATCTTTCATCATACCAGGAAAAGTCTCTTCCAACAAATCTTTGACAGTTTTCTCTGTGGTTTGATTTATGTCTTCCTGTTCTGGAATTCCCATTACATGTAGGTTATTCCTTTTGATAGTATCCCACATGAACCTTAGGCTTTCTTCATTTTGTTTTGATCTTTCTTCTGATTGATCCCTTTCCAAAGAAGTGTTCAGGTATTTGCCTTCAATCTCCCTAATTCTGTCTTCCATTGATTCAGTTCTGCTCCTTTCCCCATTCAATGCCTTCTCTATTTCTGAAAATTTAGTATTGATCTTCTGGATTTCTATGTGTAGATTTTGTATCATTTCTAATTTTTCATTTATTTTGTCATTTTTGTTCTTGTATTGTCTTTTGAAATTGTTCTAGGGTTTTCCTTAATCTGTCTCTCAATTCATTGAAGATACCTAAATATAACTCTTTTGAATCAGGGAGTTCCAATGATGCATCTTCCTCAAGGATGTGTTTTGAGTCTGTATCCTGGTCCCCTGTTTCTCCTGCTTTATCTTGCTTCTTTGTGTGGACTGTGATGCTCTGTTGTCTCCGAGGCATTGTGACATTTTTGTGTTTATATTTAATTGGTGATTGTATGTTGGAGTGACTTGCCCACAATTTTTGTTTCGTTTTGTTTGTATGTTATCTATGCAAGCAGGGTACTGTGCTCCTCTATTCGCTAGTTGACAGCACTTAATCACTCACCACCTGTCTCCTTTCCTGTTGTCAGCCATGGAATATCCCTGCCAACCTTGGCAAACTGAGCCTATTCTTATGTCCCTGAGCCTATTCTTATGAGAATGCTGTCACTTTAAAATCCAAAATGGTTGCCATTTGTAAAGATTCAAAATGGCTGGCCCTTGGTCACTCTAAATATCCAAAATGGCCACCACTTGTAAACATTCAAAATAGCTGCGGCCTCGGTCACTTTAAATATCCAAAACGGCTGCCACATGTAAACAATCAAAATGGCTGTACCCTCCGAACAGTGGAAAGTCAACAGCTCAGGCTATCTCCCTCCCTGCTGTTTCCCTTCCTAGTTACAGGCCACCAGTGCAGTCGTTCCTGGAGCTGTTGATCACCAGGGTTGATCTTTAGGCCTATTCTCAGGTCCCAACACCACTGGGAAATATTCAGGCTGTTGGTCCCATCACAGTAGCTGACAGTCCGCAGCTCCGACCGTCTCTGTACTCACTGCTTTCGTTCAGGTTTTTTACTACTTGGTGCCTAATCCACTTCTGCATAGTTCCTTTCAAAGCTCAGGGCTCTAAGATTATCATTTATGTATCTCTGTCAATTGGTTTTTGCTCAAGAGGGTCTGTGGCCCTTGTCTGCCTATCCCTCCATCTTACCGGTAGTCAATTCTTTTGATTTCTTAGCCTTAATTAGATACATAAAAATGGCTCACAAATTAAATATGAAAATATTTTTCTTACTAAAGATGGTTAAGTAATATCTTCCATTTGGGTTTAACTGTTCACATTCTTATTTTATTTTTCATGGAAAAGAAAACCGTGTTCTCTCCATACCAAAGACTGATTATAATCATTTATTCTAAGACATAGAACAAGGTATTAATCAGCTTTTATTCCTGTCTCTCCTGCTGTTTCTCTCTGAAGTGCTCTAAAAGGCATCTAGGTGAAACAAGAATAATCTATAAATAGAAAATATTTTAACTTTACCTTATTTTAAAAATAAGATCAACATTCATAAGGCATAAAGAAGAAAAACTATACATATTCTAGGTTCAGGTCAATTTAAAAATTACTGGGTTGAAAGACAACATAATCTTGTACAGAAATAGCAACTAATGTAACAGTTGTTTCATTTTCTCCTTTTCTCTTCTCTCCAAGACTAATTAGCATTATAAACAGTGTGTTCCCTGTTACAAATGTCTTCTTTCAGCTTTGGAACTACAGTATCTTTTGATAACCCAAAACTCTGATCTAGATTTTTCAATTATACAGAAGCCAAACACTTTCTAGCACTTTAGACTATATTAAAATAAAAAAAAAAAAAGTGACTTTAATAAAATAGAAACAAGTATCACAAATGGATGCTACATGTATACTATGCTTACTTTAGGAATCATCATCATTTTAAAGATAAACAGTTAAAAAAAAAGAGTACCTTTTTACATACTTACTGCTGAAAGGCTGCCATTGTATTCTCCAAATTTTCTCCAGCACCTGTGAAAATATTAAACTTCATTTACTTAGCTATTCTGAACTTACTCTCTTTCAGGAAATTCATATACCTAGCGAATCTTGGTGGAGCGCTGGTGGTATAGTGCCTAAGGCATCTGACTGCTAACCAGAAGGCTGGTGGTTCAAACTCACCAGCCACTCCTTGGAAGGAAGACTGGACATCTATCTACTTCCATAGAGATGTTGTTGTTGTTGTTAAGTGCCGTCGAGTCGTTTCCGACTCATAGCGACCCC
>NW_006921783.1:736400-764239 GCF_000298275.1 Orycteropus afer afer | reverse complement strand
TGAGCCAAGATCCATCTGACAACAGCTATGATATCCCTTGTTCCACGTCCTCTTCTGAATCCGGCTTGAACCTCTGGAAGTTCTCTGTCAATATGTCCATAGAGATACTGCCTTGGAAATCCAAGGAGGGGTTGCTATGAGTCGGAACCGACTCGACGGCAGTGGGTTTGGTTTTTGGTTTCGAGTGAATCTCAGAGCTTATATATTATATAGACATTAAAATAAAAGTGGTATAAATAGGGTAATGATATATATTTTTTTAGCTGCAACAGGAAGGAATCAAAGATCAACACACAGCCAAAACAATGCAGGGGTTTTAGAGAATCTAAATATAATTATTTAAAGCTAAAATACCTGCTAATTTGTTGTAAGAGAGAAGATGAGTTGGTACACATACATACACCTCCTCAGACAGAGCAAGTCTCCTCTGCATTCCCATAATCTCTAATGCATACCTACTACAGCATTTATCACATTATAGCATAAATCACGTACTTGTTTCCCCCTTCTGCCTGTCCCATAAATTCCTTAAAAGAAATTACTATGTTTTAGTCACCCTTGGTTGAAGACAGTATAGTATAATGGTTGAGGGTAGGGTTCTGGACATAGGATGCCTGGTCTCCAACCTACCTGCTACCTGTGTGACCCTGGGCAGTTATTTCTCTGTGGCTGAGTTTCCTTACGTGTAAGAATGAGTATAATGATGGTACCTATCTCATAGGACTGGGACAATTAAATGATTAACTCACAAAGTTTATCTAAAAAAGATACTTTTAACTTTTTAACATTTCTCAATTTAGGGTGCAATTTACAATGAATGATGTATAATTGTTTAAGTGCCAGGGTTTTCTCTTTTCTGGCAGTACACAGAAAACTGGGCATCTTTATAACAAATAACATTAGATTCAATGGACTACTATACTGAACATTCAGTGAATGTTAAAGATTATTGTTGTTATTATTACTGTTGCCATCACCATAAACAAACAAAGACACAAAAACCCACTGTGATCAAGTCCAGTGACCCCACTGGGTTTCCAAGGTGGTAAACCTATGGAAGTAGATTGCTTCATCTTCCTTCCACAGAGCAGCTGGTGGGCTTGAACCACCAACCTTCTGGTTAGCAGTCATATGCCTCAGGCACTGCACCACCAGAGCTCCTTTGCCATCACCTTAGTACCTGGTAAAGAGTAGATACCTGGTGAATGTCCATCAACTGTAGTAATAAATACTGTAATTTAAGGGGGAAAAAAAAAAGGACAAGATCTAGATGTGATCATACTGGATGATAAAAAATTTCCTAATAATATATACTAGGTGAGGGCATTGGTGGTTCAGTGGTAGACCTCTCACCTTCCATGAGGGAGATCTGGTTAGATTCATGTGCAACCAACACCCATGTGTCAGCAGATAAGAGGTCTCAAGCAGCTTATAGACTAAGACAGTCTAGGAGGAAAGTCTGGGCAATCCGCTTCTAAAAATCAACCAATGGAAACCCTATGGCTCACAATGCAACCGATCACAGAGGTGGCACAGGACTGGGAAGTTTCAGTCAGCTGCGCACAGGGTCCCCACGTGTGGGGCTGGCTCAACAGCAGCTAGCAACTCTGAGGGAAACTATCCACCCCACTGAGGTTTCCACCTGGTGAAGGAAAATTCTACTCTAGCTTTTAGGAAGGGAAAAGAACGGAAGGAAGCTTCTAACCTTTCTCTACTCCTTCATGTACTCCACCCCATGGGACCAGAAGTGACTTAAGAGAAAGAGCTATCTGTGACTCAATCCTTTGGGGTCCTTTTAATTTGGAATGCTGCATCCTCAAAGGAACAAAATATCTGCTCAGCTTGCCAGGGCAGGCTCTGCCAATGCAAGGAAAAAGCCTCCAGTTTTAGTGTTAAGATCTTGGGAGGGCATGCTGGAGTCTAAATTTAGGCCTATTAGTAATAAAGCTGATATTTTGACTATCTCACGCCTACACTTTATTTCTAAATTGGTTCCAAACTTGGGAAAGGACAGTAACCAGTGTTATTTTTTAGCCTTCTCAAATCCCAATAGCAAAGACTTTGTCTTATACATCTTTTAGAATACGCCACAAAATAGTGTTCATTAAGTATTATGTTTAAAATTATTTATCTGAAATTTGTTTCAAAATAATTTTAGGTGAAGAATGGTCATGGGAGTTGATAATTGTCTGTGGCTGGATGACAGGTTCATGGAGGTCTACCACTTTCATATCTGTTTGAAACGTACCATAATAAAAAAAATGCAAAAGACTTAGTGTTTAATCTTTCAGTTTGGGGAAAAGAGATTAGGAAAAAGATAGACTTCAGTACTCTGAAATAAGTAAATTATCCCCAGTCAGCAAACTTTCACTACTAATATTTACATCCAAAGTCAGCCTAACTTTGTAAGCCTTTTATGTCTGCTTTCCACATAATTTTAATGGTAACTCACTTACACCTAACAGCTTAAATATACAAACATTATTACTTAAGATCTTTCATCTATTTTATAAGCTTATTAAACTACATAGACACTACTAGAAAAAATAAAATACTGAAAAGGTAGTCAAGTTATTAACAACTAATATAAGCTAGATACTGTGCTTAGCACTTTATATATTATTTCATTAAAATCTGCACCATCATTCTATGAGGTATTACTATCCCCAGACAAAATTTACCTTAGGTCACAAAGCCAGTAAGGGAAAATGGGATTCAAGCACGAGCAGTATGATTTCAGAGTCCACTGTAGTTTCTTACCATTAATTATGCTGTAGCTTCTACGGTATCATTATGTATCGTCTTTATTTCAGCTTTATAGCTATTCATTTTGGTCCTTATTCTATATCTATCTTCAGTTTGTCTATTTAAAGCTTGAAGACAAATTCATAAAGGTAATACCCACTAATGACTTGTTAGACTCATATGGTGAAAGCCTAGAGAGTAACTTAGGGACTAATTAAGAATTATGTCATTTCTCTCCAAGGAATTATTTGATGGTAGCTCTTCTTTCATGAAATTGTTTGAACTATCATAACATCATTCACAAAAGTAGGCTTTTTCTTAATTCCCCCTCTCCCTTTTCCATAAGCAGCTTAAATAATGGTTAACTCTTGTGCAAGTAACCATTCCACATACACATAAAAGTTTAATTTTTAATTAGCATGAAATGTGGAAGAGAATAAACCCCTATTACAGATTTTCTATGCTGTCCTAATATCATTTATTTGTGATTTCTCTGCATTTATGTCCTTCTATTTCCCTCTTGACCAGTTTACATTTTTCTTTGAGAAAACCTCTGAAAATTTCCAATTCATTTTATTTATTCCTTCACTATGTATTTCCCCAATTTTCATTCTATATTAACTTTTCTTCCCTTATATACAACAACATGCAATCGTCAAATTGGAGCCAGCTCATAGAGACCCATCCTTGGGTTTCCGAGGTGGTACCACTACAGAAGTAGACTGCCCAATTACTTTGTGATTGGTTAGCTTCTGGTATGATAGGAAAAGTAAAAGAAACATTCTCTTTTGTATCTTTGTGGTAGTTAAGTTTATGTGTCAACCTGGCTGGGCCTGGTTGAGTGGCTGGGCAGCTACTTCCACATGATGAGACTGGTAATCAACTTCATGGTGGAATCTACTGTGAGTGGCTGAGTAGCTGCCTTAGGGATGTGGTCTGCTTCCTGTATATAAGGAGAAGCCTTGGGGAATGGTCTCTAGCTGATGGCATGCTTGAACCCTGCATGTAGCCATGTCGTTTTGCAGGCTGCCATGCATTGGGACTTTCAATGGACTTGAATTAATGGACTGCCATATGGTTTGGTAACATTGGGACTGTGCCTTTTTACTTGTCAACCTTGGGCTTGCCAGTCTTAGCAGCCAGCAGCTGTCTGAGTGAAGAAAAGCCTCTAGCTCCAGTGGGCTGGGAGCAGGAGGGAGAACTGAAGCCCAGGGTTAAAGGACTTTTTTACCCAGCCCCTAGAGCCTGTCACTTTGAACTTGGACTTAAAGCTTCCAAACTGTAAGAGAATAAACTGTTTGTTCAGCCATCCCATTTGTGGTATCTTCTGTTAGAGCAGCACTAGGTAACCAAAACAATCCTTAACTACATTAAATGTAGTATCTGTGAAGGAAAGAAGTATTTGTCTAGTTTCCTTTTTATCTTTCTAATGTCTTATATTTCAATAAATGTTCAATAAACACTGTAGACTTGTTTTGCAGTTATGCTCCACCATGACCATTAACATCTTTCTATACACGACATATATATATGTGTGTGTGTGTGTGTGTGTATGTATTTATGTGTATAAATGAGTGTGACTTTTTAAAACCAGTGACAAATATGACATAAAAGGACAACCTTCAAAATTAAGCATTTTTTGATACTGAAAAGAAAAGCTTAGTGCAAATAAAACATACCCTCATATTTGAGGGTATGATCCTATCTCAAAGCATAATGAAGTCCAAATTAAGTAATTCCTTCATTTCTAAAACTTCCACTCATTCATTCATCCAACATCCATATGTACCTACAAAACAGTATATATGAATTAAGTATGAACATAAAGAACATTGAAGGATTAGATATGATATATACAAAAGAGTATTTCCTAGTCTGGGTTCCCTGGAACACTGAAGAAGTTTTCTATATTCCAAGGAGGAAAACTAGTGAATTTATATTTGTAGATATGAGAAAAAGATTAAACACATAAATATAGCTATTAGATTCTGCCTTCAGACCTGTGTGCCATAAAGTATGATTTAAAAAAAAAAAAACTCACTGCAATTGAGTTGATTCTGACTCACAGACACCCCCACTGGGTTTCCAAGGCTATAAATCTTATGGAAGCAGACCACCCATCTTTCTTCCATGGAGCAGCTGGTGGGTTCAAACCATCAACCTTTTGGTTAGAAGACAAATGCCTTAACCACTATACCACCAGAGCTCCAATAAAGTATGATAGTGCTATTAAATAAATGTTATCCTTTATCATTGACTCCATTGCTAATAAGCCATTAATAGGAATGAAGTAGAAAAAAGTCCTCACTTTCAACAAGTGAGGAAGAGAAAATAAGATAACTGATACTCTGACATGGGACAAGGTTCAGAGTGCAGTAACAATGCTACTTGCAGAGATACTTTTGAGACTCAAATTGGTGCCTCAATTTCCTCCTTGAGCAATCAATTAAACTTTAAGGCCTAGAAGTAATCAAATAGGGTCCAAGAACAATCCTTACCCTCAATCTTATCACCTGCCAAATCAATCAGTGGCAGGATGCCTGGATTATGACAGTAGCCTGCTTTGAGACCAAGGGTGAAAGATTAGATGGTAGGGATTTGACCGGTTGGTGCTACGTCTTTTATTCTTTGGCCACTGAACCCTAATAAATAGACATCTTTTTACAAAGCTCAATTCAATTGGCCCATTCAAATAGATTAGGGAGGATCATTAAAATAAGTTTTTTCCCCGTTACTCTTCTTTCTCTAGCTAACTCAGTAGGTATCTGTTTTGGTTCTCTAGTACTGCTCTACAAGAAATGCCACAAACGGGTGGCTTTAACAAACAGGATTTTATTCTCTTACAGTTTAGAAGGCTAGAAGTCCAAGTTCAAAGTGCCAGCTCTAGGGGCTAAGGGAAAGCCCCTTGACCTTGGTCTTTAGGTCTGCCTTCTATTCCTGGCCCCCTGGAGCTGGAGGCATCTCTTCACTTAGGCAGCTGCTGGCTGCTGAGGCTAACAAGCCCAAGGTCGATAAGTAAAATGGCACAGTCCCAAGATTACCAAACAACATGACAGGCCACTAGTTCAAGTCCAGAGACAGTTCCAAGATTGGCAGGAAACACAGCAGGGTGCTGACTGAAGTCTTGGCTACATGCGGGGTCCATGATGCCACAGAGCTGCAGAGACCCTCCTCAAAACTTCTTATATACTGGAAGCAGACCACATCCCAAAGGCAACTTACTCAGCTGCTCCAGTAGATTCCACCATGGAGTTGATTACCAATTTCATCATGGGGACATCCAGCTGCCTGTCACTCAAAACCAGGTCCAGCCAAACTGACACACAACTTAACTACCTCAGTACCAGGAGTAAATGAATACACAGTATGATTCCAAATATAGGAGAACATGTACTTAACAGTGACAGAGTTGAAATAACTATCTCATAAACCAAAAAAAAACCAAACCCACTGCCACTGAGTCAATTCCAACTCATAGTGACCCCTATTGGGTTTTGAGGCAGTAAATTGTCATGGCCACCACTCATCTGTCAGTTTGTCATACTATGGTGGTTTGCGTGTTGCTGTGAGGCTGGAGACTATGCCATTGGTGTTTCAAATACCAGCAGGGTCAGACGTGGTGGACAGGTTTTGTGGAGCTTCCAGACTAAGACAGACTTGAAAGAACTGGCCAGTGAAAACCTTATGAATAGCAGTGAAACACTCTCTGATACATTACTGGAAATACTGATGAATAGCCCTGAAACACTGTCCAAAATAGTGCCAGAAGATGAGCCTCTCAGGTTGGAAGGCACTCAAAATACAACTGGGGCAGAGCCACCTCCTCACCGTAGAGGTAACCTTAATGATGTGGATGGAATAAAGCTTTCATAATCTCCATTTGCTGATGTGGCATGACTCAAAACGAGAAGAAACAGCTGCAAACATCCATTAACACTTGGAACATAAAATGTACAAAGTATGAATCTAGGAAAATTGGAAGTTGTCAACAATGAAATGGAACACATAACGATCAATATCCTAGGCATTAATGAGCTAAAACAGACTGGTTTTAGTCATTTTGAATCAGACATCCATATGATCTACCATGGTGAGAATGACAAATTGAAGAGAAATGGCGTGGCATTCATTGTCACAAAGAATGTTTCAAGCTCTATCCTGAAGCACAATGCTGTCAGTGATAGGATAATAGCCATATACCTACAAGGAATACCAATTAATACTATTATTAGTCAAATTTACACATCAACCACCACCATCAAGGATGAGGAAATTGAAGATTTTTTTACCAACTTCTGCAGTCTGAAATTGATCAATCATGCAATCAAGATGTGTTGGTTGTCACTGGTGATTAGAATGTAAAAGTTGGAAACAAAAAAGAATCACTGGTAGTTGGAAAATATGGCCTTGGTGATAGAAGTAATGCTGGAGATCACATAATAGAATTTTACAAGACCAATGACTTACTCATTGCAAGTATCTTTTTTCAACAACATAAACAGCAGCTAAACATGTAAACATCAGCACATGGAACACACAGGAATCAGATTGACTACATCTGTGGAAAAAGGCAATGGAGAAGCTAAATATATTCAGCCAAAACAAAGCCAGGAGCTGACTGTGGAACAGACCATCAGCTTCTCATATGCAAGTTCAAGTGGAAGCTAAAGACAATTAAAAGAAGTCCACGAGAGCTAAAATATGACCTTGACTATATCCTATGTGAATTTAGAGACCATCTGAAGAATAGATTTGATGCACTGAACACCAATGACCAAAAACCAGAGGAATTGTGGGATGACATCAAGAACATCACACATGAAGAAAGCAAAAGGTCATTAAAAAGACAGGAAAGGAAGAAAAGACCAAAATGGATGGCAGAGGAGGCTCTGAAACTTGTCCTTGAATGGAAAGTAGCTAAAGCAAATGGAAGAAATGACAAGATAAAAGAGCTGAACAGAAGATTTCAAAGACCAGCTCCTGAAGACAAAGTCAATTATTATAAAGAAATGTGCAAAGATCTAGAGTTAGAACACCAAAAGAGAAGAACATACTTGGCATTTCTCAAGCTGAAAGAACTGAAGAAAAAATTCAAGTCTCAAGTTGCAATATGGAAAGATTCTCTGGGCAAAATATTGAACAATGCAGGAAACATCAAAAGAAGATGGAAGGAATATACAGAGTCACTCTACCAAAAAGAACTGGCCAATGTTCATCATCTCAGGAGGTGGCATATATCAAGAACCAATGGTATTAAGGGGAAGAAGTTGAAGCTACACTGAAGGAATTGGCGGAATACCCATTGAGATGTTTCAACAAATGGATGCCATGCTGGAGGCACTCACTTGTCTATGCCAAGAGATTTGGAAGACGGCTGCCTGGCCAACTGACTGGAAGAGATCCATGTGTGTACCCATTCTAAAGAAAGGTGATTCTACAGAATATGGAAATTATTTAACAGTATCATTAATATCACACCCAAGTAAAACCTTGCTGAAGATAATTCAAAAATGGTTGCAGCAGTATATTGACAGGGAACTTCCAGAAATGCAAGCTGGATTCAGAAGAGGACGTGGAACGAGGAATATCATTGCTGATGTCAAATGGATCCTGGCTCAAAGCAAAGAATATCGGAAAGCTGTTTACTTGTGTTTTATTGACTATGCAAAAGCATTTGATTGTGTAGATCATAATAAATTGCAGATAACATTGAGAAGAATGGGAATTCCACAACACTTAATTATGTTCATGAGGAATCTATACATAGATCAGGAGGCTGTGGTTAGAATAGAACAAGGGGATACTGCATGTTTTAAAATCAGGAAGGGAGTGTGTCAGGGTTGTATCCTTTCACCATACTTATGCAATCTGTATAATGAGCAAATAATCTGAGAAGCTGGATCATATGAAGAAGAATGTGGCATCAGGATTGGAGGAAGGCTCATTAACAATCTGTGATATGCAGACAACACAACTTTGCTTGCTGAAAGTGAGGATGACATGAAGCACTTACTGGTGAAGATTAAAGACTACAGTCTACAGTACAGATTAACATCTCAACATAAAGAAAAGAAAAATCCTCACAACTGGACCAAGAGTCAGCATCATGATAAATGGAGAAAAGACTAAAGTTGTCAAAGATTTCATATACTTGGCTCCACAATCAATACCAATGGAAGCAGCAGTTAAGACATCAGACGACATATTTCACTGGGCAAATCTGCTCTAAAAGACATCTTTAAAGTGCTGAAGAGTAAAGATATCTCTTTGAAGAAAAGGTGCACCTGACTCAAGCCATGTTATTTTCAGTGGCCTCAGCATGTGAAGGCTGGATGATGAATAAGGAAGACCAAAGAAGAGTTGGTGCTTTTGAGTTGTGGTGTTGGCAAAGGATACTGTAAGTACCATGGACTACTAAAAGAACTAACATATCTGTCCTGGAAAACGTGCAGCCAGAATGCTCCTTGGAAGCCAGAATGGCCAGATATCACGTCACCTACTTTGGTTATGTTGTCAGAAGGGACCATTCCCTAGAAAAGGATATCATGCTTGGTAAAGTGGAGGGTCAATGAAAAAGGGGAAGGCCCTCACTAAGATGGACTGACAGTGTCTGCAATGATGGGCTCAGATATAGCAAGGATTGTAAGGAGGCTGCACAGGACCGGACAGTGTTTCATTCTGCTGTACATAGGGTTACTGAGTTGGAGCCAACTCAACAGCACCTAACAGAAAATCATTACAGATATAGATTGCCCAGTCTTCCTTCCATGGAGAGCTGCTAGATTTGAACCGCCAACCTTCTGGTTAGTAGTCAAATGCCTTAGGCACTGTGCCACCAGAGCTCCTTAACTATCCCATAGGGTTTCCAAGAATATAAATATAAATATCCAAGAATATAATATTTAACATATATATTTAACATCTTTCTCCTACAGAGCAGCTGGTGGGTTTACACACCTGACCTTCTGGTTAACAGCTGAGCACTTTAACCACTGTATGTGTAACCAGGGATCCTAGTAACAGTTTAGGGACTTCTCTCATTTCAGCATTTTCCAAATTTTCTACAATGAACATAATTTACTTAGGTAATCATGAAAAACTGTATTAAATATTAGTAAAATTGATAATTTCTTACAGTAATTAAGATAATGGCTTTTGAGACCATTGCTTGTTCTACATTTAATCCAAAGGGTATATCTTTGGTCCCACTGGTATTTTTTTATTACACTGAAAGTGTTCTTTGGTCAAATAAATTTGGGAAATACATGGAAGGCAACTAGCAAGCAGTAGATAATTAAGAGACAATTAGCTATTATTTTTATTATACATAAGGATCTGTGCTGGAGATTAGAGAAACAGGAATTAATAAAACCTGGTCCCTGCCTCAAGGAAGTTTTAGTTTAGTAAAGGAAGCAGATGTATTAACAAATCATATAATGTAATACATATAATATGCTTTAAAGGATCTGGAAGAACAAAACCTGCAATATTTAATTTTTGAAGTACTAAAACATTTTCTATTTTTAAGGACAATTAGTCTTAATAAAAGGCAAAAGTATTATAATTTTGGAAGCATTACTGTAATTTCATTCCTTCTCAATCAACTCAGTTTTATTGCTAAATACAACTGAGGATCCCCTATAGCCACACTTACATTTCTAAGCAATTTTACAGTTTTTTAAGAGCTTTTTATATATCCAATCCTCGTGAACAACACATAGAGGTAAGCAAGGCAAAGAGTCTCCATTTTCTAGATAAGAAAGCTAAGGCTTATTCTCAAGGCTAACTACTGGTAGATCTAGAATCTGATTAAGGTCATTTAAGTGTTTACAATGCTTTAGTAGTAGACATAAGGAGCTCTGGTGACATAGTGCCTAAGGCATTTGTCTGCTAACCAGAAGGCTGGAGGTTCAAACCCACCAGCCACTTCTTGGAAGGAAGGTTGGGCAATCTACTTCCATAGTGATACTGCCTCAAAAACCCAAGGAGAGGTCGCTATGAGTCCGATCCGACTTGACGGCAGTGAAAGAGCAGACATAATGTAGTAGATGTTAAAGGGTTCAGGTTATACTGATGCAGGTGTATACATTTTATACACATATCATGATCAAAGTTTCAATCCTGGAATGGTCATACGTGTGGTTTACATGGAATCTCAGCTACTTGCACTCACCCAAATAATAACCATATGCAGAGAGGCCAATGGTTGCTGTTATCAGCATCCAAGGCAAAAATAAGACTCTTGTCTTGTCATCAATGTTTATTTTTCAGACACTTAGTATCTTGAGTTACAAAGTGTTTTTAACATCTCTTCCCTAACTCTGGAATCAATTGTAGTATTGGAACAGCAAGGCACTGGTAGTTCAGTGGTAGAATTCTCCCCTTCCATGAGGTAGTCCCAGTTCCTGGCCAATGCACCTCATGCACAGTCACCACTCATCTATCAGAGGACGTATGCATGTTGCTAGGATGCTGAACAGGTTTCTGAGGAGTTTCAAGTCTAACACAGAGCAAGAAAAAATTTACTGGTGAAAATCAGCCAACAAAAACTCTGTGGCTCACAAGGGTCCAATCTGAGTTGATCTTGGGGCTGGCACAGGACTGGGCAGTATTTAGGTCTGGGACCACCAGGTGTGGGGGCGTGTCACTTGACAGTAGGTAACAACACCACTTGGAGAGCATTTTCAATGGAAGAACATTAAGCACTAAAACATGAGAACTTATAACAGTGCTTTTAGAACCATCATACAGTTAAAGAGATTTTGAGACTGCAGATATTTAACAAGGTTCTCATGAAAGGTTTAGTTACATCTTTGAATGTAGGAATACTGATGCCATATGTACAAAGAACGAATAGAAATTTTTATCTAAGGGGTTAAATTGAAACCTCTGAAATGATATACTATCTAGGGGTAGAAAATATTTTAAAAGTATTTCCAACTCTCAAGTAAATGAGAGTTGGAGACCTACCTTATTCTGCCTTTGACACTTGCTATGTTAGCGTGGAACACATTTTTAAAAATTTTATTTTTTGTTGTTGTTAAGAATATATACTGCAGAGCATTCACCAATTCAACAATTTCTACATGTACAATTCAGTGCCATTGATTATGTTCTTTCAGTTGTACAACCATTTTCATACTCTTTGTTCCTCCCCCACCAACATAAATTCATTGCTCCCTAAGGTTCTTATCTAATCTTTCAAGTAGCTGTTGTGGATTTGATCCTATATAGATAGCTCTTAAAAGAGCACAATGGTCAAGGTTGACTTCCTTTAATAATTAAACTCTTTAGAGCACATTTTGAACCTCTTTAGGCTTTTTTTTTTTCCACCTATAGGGTACCACAATTTTTTTTTTAAGATTAACATGACAGTTGGATAGTGTTTTAGAGGATTTAGCTTTCTTTTTTTTTTTGTAAATTTTTGTAACCACCTTTTTTATTTTAAATTTATAAACACAACTGTAGTGTGAACTGCCTATCCTTAGAATATGATTACTACCATTGAAAATTAACAACTGAAACACAAACTCTGGTTCCAATAACTGAAGGCAAATTAGTAGTCTTACATCAGCTTGCAGTTTAATAATATATCTATTAAAACACACATTAACCGAAAAAGCAATGCATTTTATAGCTAGTGACCCTTTAAAACCTTTGATGCTTTTCCTGAGTGAGGCTAGGATAATTACTGAAGTAAGTCACTCTTTAGATTTGTGTTTAACTGATCAAACTATACCAAAAACATGAGTTGAGTGGATTCTGACTCACAGTGACCTGGCAACCCCATGGTTTACAGAGCAGAACTGTTCCATAGAGTTTTCTTAGCTGTAATCTTTACAGAAGCAGATGTCCAGGCCTTTCTTCCATAGAGCTGATGGGTGGATTCAAACCACCAACCTTTATGTTAGGAACCCATTGTAACCCTCCTTGTGCCACCCAGAGACCTTCATAAATAAAACAAAGTATGTATATGTATTTCTGTGACATTTTAAACCTTAATATTTGCCAATTTATTTCACCATACTTATTCAATCTGTATGATGAGCAAATAATCTGAGAAGCTGGGCTATATGAAGAAGAACATGACACCAGGACTGGAGGACACAGGATTAAAGGTGACACAATCTTGCTTGCTTAAGATGAAAAGGATTTGAAGCACCTACTGATGAAGATCAAAGACTACTGCCATCAGTATGGATTATACTTCAACATAAAGAAAACAAAAACCTCCTAACTGTGCCAATAAGCAACATCACAATAAATGGAGAAAAGATTGAAGACGTGAGGGATTTAAATTTACTTGGATCCACAATCAACACCCATGGATGCAGCATCAAAAAAAATCAGACGTCACATTGCATTGGGCCAATCTGCTGCAAAAGACCTCTTTAAAGTGTTAAAAAGCAAAGATGTCACCTTGGGGACTAAAGTACACCTTACCGAAGCCATGATATTTTCAATAGCCTCATATGCACATGAAAGCTGGACAATGAATAAGGAAGACTGAAGACTGATGCATTTGAATTATGGTGTTGATGAAGAATATATATAGATTTCCAGAGGAATGAACAAATCTGTCTTGGAAGAAGTATAGCCAGAATGTTTCTTGGAAGTGAGGCTAGAGAGACTTTGTTTCATGTACTTTGGACGTGTTATCAGTAGGAACTAGTCCCTGGAGAAGGATATCATGCTTGGTAAGGTAGAGAGTCAGCAAAAAAGAGGAAGACCCCAAATGAGATAGACTGACATAGTGGTTGCAACAACGGGCAAGAATTGTGAGGATGGTGAAGGCCCTGTTGGTGTTTCATTTTGTTGTGCATGGGGTTGCTTAGAGTCAGAAACAACTTCATGGCACCTAATAACAACTTGACAATTTTTGTTAGAAAAGAGGTTATGGCACTCAATCAAGTTTTATACTGTAAATCCCAAGCAATTTTAATGTAGTTTACCCTTCATCTGTAAAGAACAGTTAAGATTGATTGAACTATGCCTATTCACAACATTTTATACCCCATGCTTGAAATGCAATAAAAATACATTATTATACAATAATGAAGAAGCAAGGATTTGGCCTGTTAACTGAGAAATGAGAGCATGGACAACCTAGGCTCCATGTAGCAAGACACTTTTCCAAAAGAAACTTGTCTTTGTCTCCTTTACACAATACTGTCCTGTCATAAACTAAGCCATCTCTTTCGCCCTTTTCGAAATCCACATGTCATTGTTGGTGAGCAACGTGTGACTCAATAAAACAGGTGCATGATTTGCTGCCTTGAGAGGCTGGACGCCCCAGTTCCTTGCCCCATCCTGCCCACGGTGACCCTAGGAAATATCCCCAGATCTTGGGCCTCGATTTCCCTATCTTCTCAATTAGCACGCTCAGAGCATGGGAGTGGGACCCGCTCCCGGGGATTGCAGATACCGGGATTGCAGCATTGCTCCCGGTTCACCCGGCTTCTTAGCACCCGAAGTCTGCAGGTGACGAGCTCATCGCCCGGGCTCACCCCGCCCGCTAAGCCAAGGGCTTGCTCGGAGCAGTCTGTTCTCAGTGTCCCTAGTGGGGTATTCTCGACCCGCACAGCGCTCCCTTGTGTGCCTTGAGATGATCTTTCCACTCGCCAAGAAACCCTCGGTCTACTTCTTCTCATTCTGATCCTTCCTCTTTTAGAGAACCCGACACTGCTTCCGCTGCACTCGAGAGAACCTCGCCCTCGAGACCCCTTTCCTTCCCTCAGGAAACCTCCCCTTGACACCACACCGCCCTCACCTCCGTGTCCTGTTCATACACACCCTTTCTCCTCCAACTCTCACGTATTTCCACCCGCCGGCCTTCTGTGGAGCTCCAGTGGACCCTCAGCTCCAGTCTGGGGTGGGGTGCAGAAAAAAGCCTCCCCCCCCCCCGCCATCGGGATGCAGGGACCCCCTCACCTCCGCGGTGAGAGATGTGTTTACTCAGAAATCTCTGCTTCTTTCTCTGGTGCAGGAGGGTCGGATATTTGAGTAACAAGAATGAGGTTACCAAGTACCCTCCCAGGGTGGAGAGAAGGTAAAATGCCGCGGTGGACGACATCTCAGCCACCTCCGGGCCCTCTGAACTCCGCTGCAGCGATCGCAACGGCTGCAGCGACGGCGGCGACGGCGGCTGCCTGAAGTCTGCTCGCCCCCAGCTGGTGCCAGAAGCACAGCGCACTTGTCCGCGCCGGCACACGACGCAGGCGCAGCCGGACCCCAGCGCCGGAGCAACAAAGGGGCTCTGGCACGCACGCGCGCTTAGGCTCCTGGGTAGAAACCTTTGGAGGTTCTGTGGTGAGCACTTGTCATATCACGTACCTTTGTGGTTGGACCTGCAGCTCTTGGGAGAAACTCTAAACTGTGGCGAAAGCTTGGAAACCTGCCAATATCTCTACCATCACTTAAGCAGAAAAGTAGGATTCAAGAACAGCCTCCAGTACTGTCTGATGTAATTCGAAAATCCACATCTAAAAAGAAAGATTTCCAGGCCACGACTTAACGCCTACTCTAGAAAATGCAAAGAGTCGTTACTGAGGGAGGTGTTAAACCTTGCTTGACCCATTTGTCTAGCCACGAGTGAATTTCCCATATCGCCATAAAAAGCACTAGTTTATCAGTGTATATTTGTATATATCGGTATATACTTGGAGAACGACCCCTCTGCCTATTTCACTGTGAAAATGAAATTACCATGTCTTGTACATGATTGTTGTTGTTGTTGTTATTTGCCGTCCAGTCGGCCCCGACTCATAGCGACCCCTCCTTGGGTTTCCGAGGCAGTATCACTACGGAAGTAGGATTGCCCAACCTTCCTTCCGAGGAGTGGCTACCAGAGCTCCCCTTGTACATGATAGGTCCTCAGGAAATACTGGTTGAATTACAAGCCCATTAAGCAGAAGGAAAGTTTGATCAACAAGGTTATATCACTTAAATGTCCCAGGAAGACTGGGAATTAAATTCCAGAAGGCCCTATTTGTTTCCCTTCTATCCCAAACGTTGCAAACTACTACAACACTAAAAGTCAGAAAAGAACCCAGGACTAAGGGAAAAAATTTTCCTAGAAGAGCAAAAGTTTCCCAGGGAAGTAGAATGCAGAGTGATTATTTAAAATCTTGTAATTCTGGCCTTGAGCAAATCACTCTCTCCCATTTACTTTTGTTCTTTATCTGTAAAATAAGGGAATTTTGATTTAATGATTACTTCCAACTCATACATTCTGTTAATGACTGTGGGTTCCAAAGATTCTGGCTACCTTTTAAGAGTCTTGAAAATGAGGCTTTCAGTAGGATTTTAAAAAGTGGCTGAAAAAGACTTTTGCATCAGTTTTCCATGAGTAGCCATCTGTTTCTTAGTCTGATACCAAAATCCCCAAAGAAATAATAAAGCTTCAATAGAAGAAAAAGAATTAAATAAAAAATTTATAAATGCAATGAACTTTTAAAAACATTTTAAGAAAACTCAGATTGAAACATACATACTGCTTCTTCTGAAAGATTAAGGAAAGCATGTGTGTAGGGCTGTCAAACTATATCATATAGTTGTATGGTTCTGTTTTCCTTTTCTAAAGTCTCATGTGATGGCAACTTTTCTTTAAATTTGATGGCTACTACTTATAACGATCATACTAAATCAAACCATACTCATTGCTATTAAATTGATTATGGCTCATAGCAACCCTGATTTGAGTTTTCAAGGCTATAAATCTTTATGGAAGGAGACTACCTCACCTTTCTTCTACAGAGTGGCTGCTGAGTTGAAACCACCGACCTTCTAACCACTGCACCACCAGAGATCCTTTATAATGATCATCTCAACTCACGGTCTCACGGTTGTCGAGTTGGATCCGTGGAAACCCCTCCATGGGTTTCCAAGGCGTTATCACTACAGAAGTAGATTGCCCAACCATATATAATAAATATTGCCAGAAAAAAAATGTAACTAAAAATACTTAACTAGCAAATTTAGAGGCACCTGTGGCTTATCTGAGTGCTTTCATTTAGTAAGATCCTTAGACACATCTACAGTGTTTATAGCCTGAGTGACTTCGGGCATATCACTTAGTTTAAGCCTCAAGTTTCTGCATCTATAAAAGGGGAATGATAGTATCTAAACTTACAGAGCTATTTTGAGGATCTAATGAGGTGAGAAACTGTTTTAGTTATTCTAGCATCTAGATTTCTGGTTCATGGAGTTGGGATGACCCACCCAGACCATTTGCGTTTATTATTATTATTATTGTGATTTGGGTGAAAATTTAGAGGAAATTCACTTTCCATACAACAGTTTACATACACTTTGTCTCATGACATTGACTACAATTTACCCCAATGCAACAGCTCCCCTCCCACTTCCTCCTGATAGTTACCTCTTCCCTGTGTCCATCCCTCCATGCGCTCTTACCCCCTGAACTATCTCCCTGTGCATAAACAGCCCTTCTTTCTTCCATGATTGATTTCTCCAAGGAGTGTATCTACCTCAGGTAAATGTTCAACTCATATGCCTGTCTTTTGTTTGGCTGGAAGACACAGGTGTGGGTTCAATTCCAGACCTGAAGGGCAGCTAGGGGCCATAGTCTCAGGGGTTCCACCAGGCTCTATCAGACCAGCAAATCTGGCCCCCTTTATTGTCCCCAAATGATTTTTAGTTTTGTTCCACATTATTCTCCCTCTCTATCCAGGATCTCCTACATAGATCCCCCTCTGAGTGGCTGACAGTGGTAGCCAGGCACCATCTAGTTCTGGTCTCGTAGTCGTATAGGCTGAGGATCGCATGGTGTACCAGTTACTAGGACTAATTGTTTCTCTGAGTCTTTTATTTTCTTCATTCTTCTTTGCTTTGGACAAGGAGAGATCCATCATTTCATCTAGATGGCTGCTTGCAAGCTTTTAAGATCCCAGCCACTACTCGCCAAAGTAGGAGGTAGAACAATGTTTTCTGTAGTGTGTTATGCCAATTGAGCTTGATGTCCCCTGCGACTATGGTCCCAAGTCCACTGGTTCAACTACTTGGTCACTCTGGGTAGCTGGCTGTGACCAAGAAGTGACTACAACCTTGTCCCTTGTCAGCTCTACTATACACCTGAGAATTCTTACAGATCTTCCAAATATACTTATAGGACCATTATCTGCCAACCCTATACATGGTCTTGGGTACACTCCCTACTTCATAGACATACCTAATAGTTCAGCCTACAAGACCATTTGCTTTTAGGTGTCCCTTTGAACCTTGAGCCTGGAAGAAACTGGTTTCCTAAAAACACCTTTAAGTTCAACAGTAGGCTAGTAAGCAGCTCAGCAGAGATCCTTTTGTCTTAGGCATTGGGCTCTTTTTGAAGAATCTAAGTGCCTCAGTTTTGACAAAAACAAGCTCCAGGATCTGCCAGGAAGCTATGTTTTAGATAAATTATTATTATAAAAACGCTTTACAGGCCCTGTTTGCAGGACAATGTTGATAAGGTAGAATATAACAATCTCTGGAAGTTTTCACATCTTCAGAACTCTCTTCTAACTTCCAGACCAGGTGTTCCCCAGTTCATGAACTGAATAATAAAACTAATGAGTTCAAATACAAATTCAATATTGTCAAAGTTTTATTTTTGACAGAGGTGAAAATGAAAATATAAGTATCCTACATAAGTAAAGTATTATGTCAGAAGATAGAATTGTTTCTTTCTCTAGAATATTACCAACAAATTTTGGAAAAATATACTAAACTATTCAAAATAAGTAAATGAACAACAGAGTTTATAATTCTCATTAAAACCAGATTTCTGGATTTCATGGAGGTTGAGATGAGCCACCCAAGCTATTGCCTTGAGATGATCTTTGAACTTTAAGTCTTGAAAAAACTAGTTTCCTAAAAGTCACCTTAGAGATAAACAATACCAGAAAACCCAAACCTATTGCCATCAAGTAGATTCTGAGTGACCTGTAGGACAGAGTAGAACTGCCCCAAGAAGTTTCCAAGGCTGTAATCTTTACGAACGTAGATTGCCACAGTGCCACAGATTTCTCATACAGAGCTGCTGGTGGGTTGAGACTATTGACCTTTCAGTTAGTAGCAAAGTGTTTCATCATTGTGCCACCAGGACTCTTTAGTCAAGCAGCAAAGAATGTTTTGTCTTGGGGCACTGCGATTTTTTTTTTAGAGAGAATTGTCTACGCGGTTTCAATTAACTGAGGCCCCGAAGGTCACATTAGAAGTTCTGTTTTAGGGTCAATCAGTAATTAACTGTTCTTCATGACAATGCTGTATGGAATCCTGCATAACCACAAATTATTTTATTGGTTCTATCTATTCCTGCTCTACTTCCAAGGCAATGCATGATTACTAGAAATAAGATGGAATACAAAAATCTATGAAAGATCTTTCTTCTTTGAACATTTTTGACTCTAGTCAGAAATGTGCTCCAATTTGCAAATCACATATTAAATAAGGAGCTCTAGTGGCATAGTGCCTAAGGCATTTGACTGCTAACCAGAAGGCAATTCAAACCCACCAGCCTCTCCTTTGAAGGAAGATTGGGCAATCTACTTCCATAGTGATGCCACCTAGGAAACCCAAAGAGGGGTTGCTATGAGTAGGAGAGTTAGGAGAGTAGGATCCAACTCAACGGCACTGAGTTTGCTTATATATATATATAAAATAAACTTCAATTTCTGTAATTGGCTTAGTACTATTTTTGCTTTAATATAACCAAGAAGTATATATACCTTTTTGGAAGCCCAAGAAAATTAATACTAACTGAAGACTAAGTAAGATAAGTAGAAGAGTACGTGTTTTAAAATTTGTACCACTGTGACCAGAGATATTTTCCAGGGCACAGGAGGTCAAGTTAACAAGAAACTTTTTAATCAATATGGGAATTTAGTAAAGGGAATGTGGATTACCTTCATGAACAACTATCTCCTTTGCCATGAGACCAGAAGAACTGGATGGTGCCCAGCCACCCAAATGTATTGCTCAAAGATGCTATAGAATGATTTGCCTTCACCTTGGCCTTCTCCTTCTTCTAATTGTGGTTTGGATGAAAGTTTACAGAGCAAATTCATTTTCCATTCAATAATTTATACACATTTTGTTTTGTAACATTAGTTGCAATTCTTTCAATGTACCAACACTCTTCCCACTTCCTCCCCAGGTTCTCTGTATCCATTCACCCTTTGTGCTTTCTGAACTGTTTTGGGGCAAATGCTGCCCTTTAGGTTTTATATGCTTAGTTGTTTTCAAGAACACATTCCTAATGAGTATTACTGTTCACTTTATGGGCTTGTCTGTTATTTAGCTTCAAGGTGGTCCCAGGGGTAGGTTCAGTTCCAGGTCTGAACTGAAGCATGAGTCTCAGGGATCCCACTAGTCTCTCTCTCTCTCTCTTTTTATGATTTTGAATTGTTTTGGTAGCCCAGTACCATCTGGTTCTTCTGGTTTCAGCGTAGTGAAGGTTGTAGTTTGTTTGGTCCCTTACTCTTTTGGACAAATTGTTTCCTTGAGTCTTTGATTTTCTTCACTCTTCTTTACTCTGAATGAGGAGAGCCTGTAGTTGTATCTTAAATGGCTGCTCACTAGCTTTTCGGATAACAGTTGCTATTCACCACAGCAGGATGTAGAACACTGTCTTTGTGAACTATGTTATACCAATTCACCTACCTGTTCCCTGAGACTGTGGTCCTAAGCCTCAAGCCCAGTGACTCATTCCCTCAAGGTATTTGATTATGGCTAAGAAGTTTTCATAACATTGCCTCCTGTTTGCTCTACTATATACATGGATATATTTATAGCACATAAAAATACATATGTAGAAATATCCTCTCCCAAACCTATATATGGGAGATCTGGTAGCGTAGTGCCTATGGCACTTGACTGCTAACCAGAAGACCGGCGGTTCAAATCCATCAGCCACTCCTCGGAAGGAAGATGGGGTAATCTACTTCCATGGTGATACTGCCTCGGAAACCCAAGGAGGGGTCGCTATGAGTCGGGTCCGACTCAACGGCACATAACAACAACAACAACAACAAAAAACCTATATATGCTTGTGGGTGTAGTTCCATTCACCTACCCATAACTATGGGCCTTGCATGTCTGTCTATGTATCTATCCACTTGCAGATTGCTACTACTAATACTGCAGGATTACGTACATAATAGTATATATGAAGCCTTCTTAAAACCAATAATAGTTTAGCTTATCTAGTAAAGAATGTTTGCTTTGAGCACTGTGTTCTTTTAAGAACTATCTGTATGGGATCAAATTGACAACAGCAATTTGAAAGATTAAATACGAAACTTAGGGGGCAGTGAGTTTATGTTAATGGGAGAGAAACATTTTGGAAAAGGAGGGTTAGGATGGTTGCACAACTTGAAGAATGTATTCAATGTCAATGAAGTGTATGTGTAGAAATCATTAAATTGGTGTGTTATTGTTTTGGTTACCTAGTGCCACTCTGACAAGAATATACCACAAATGGGATGGCTTTCACAAACAGGAGTTTATTCTTGCAATTTTTGGAGGCTAGAAGTCCGAGTTCCAAGTGCCAGGCTCTAGGAGCTGTATGAAAGCCCCTCGACCTTGGGCTTCAGCTCTGCCTCTTGCTCTTGGCCCACTGAAGCTAGAGGCATCTCTTCACTCAGCCAGCTACTGGCTGCTGAGGCTAACAAGCCCAAGGTCGAAAATAAAATGGCTCATAGAAACCCCTCCTTGGGTTTCCTAGGCAGTATCAGATAGCCCAACCTTCCTTCCAAGGAGTGGCTGATGGGTTTGAACCGCCAGCCATCTGGTTGGCAGTCTAATGCCTTAGGCACTACACCACCAGAGCTCCGCTAAATAAAATGGCATAGTCCTGATATTACCAAACCACACAGCAGGCCACTGATTCAAGTCCATTGAAAGTCCCAAGACTGGCAGAGCATGGCAGGCTGCTGAACAACAACTCGGCTACATGCAAGGTTCAAACGTGCCATAGGCTAGAGACCATTCCCAAAGTTGCTTCTTATATACAGGAAGCAGACCACATCCCTAAAGCAGCTACTCAGCTACTTGTGGTAGATCCCACCACAGAACTGATTGCCAATCTCATGAAGAATAACTACCATCAGCTGCCCAGCCACTCAACCAGGCCCAGCCAAGTGGACACACAAGCTTAACTACCACAGTTATGAACTGTGTCTCCCAAAAATATATATTGTAAATCCTAACCCCTATGCCTTGTGGTTATAATCCCATTTAGGAAGAGGTTATTTTGATTATGCCAGTGAGACAGGATTAGTATAAGGTGTGTCTTAAATGAATCTCTTTTGTCATGTAAAAGAGATTAAACAAGCAAACAAAGAAGCAAAGATGAGGGGAAGACACATGCCTAGCCACCCGAAGATTGCCCAAGAATAGAAGCTCAGAAGAGATAAGGACTTTCCTCCAGAGCTGACAGAGAAAGAAAGACTTCCCTTAAAACTGGCACCCTGAATTTGGACTTCTAGACTCCTAAACTGTGAAAAATATGTTTGTTTAAGCCACTGTAAAATGGTGTAGGGCAGGCATCCAACCTCCTCTAACATCGTGAGAGAAAGAGAATCTTTATCTGCATCAATAGCTCAAGACTGATTCCTTTGAGGCAGAGATTAAACATGCCTCCACCCTCCAACCTTCTTTACCAATTCTAACACCATAAATAATAAAAGATTTTGAAAAACAGTATTGGTCTTATAGAAGATACCATAGGGTAATTACTGCTTGAAAACTATACTCTGAAGCATACAGAAGTGGCAGGTCCAGGAAGCAGTGCATTGAAAAGAACACTTGGGTTCTAGTCTAATGATTGTGTAACCTGTCATTTCAATCTCATCTATAAATTGCATTGCTCAAATCATTAGTGTCATTAGACAGCAGATGTAATTGACTAGGACATATAGCACTGGGACCAGAAGGCATTTATCCAAGAATTCTGAAGGATCTCCCAACCCAAGAATTCTGAAGGAACTCCTAACTTGTGATAGTATTGTTCAAAATAAGAAAATTGCTCTAACTTGATGGATTGACAGACCCCCAACTATAATAATAACTCATGCTCTCGAGTCAATTCCAACTCATAGAGACTCCTCCTTGGGTTTCTGAGGTGGTATCTCTACAGAAGTAGATTGCCCAGTCTTCCTTCTGAGGAGCGGCTGGTGGGTTTGAACTGCCAGCCTTCTGGTTAGCAGTCAAATGCCTTAGGCACTATGACACCAGAGCTCCTAACTATGATAATAGGAATCTGATAGTGTGTTAGACTATTATAGTTCAATTATCTGGAAGGCAATTTAGCAATATGTATCAAAGTATACAAAGGAGCTCTGGTGGTGCAGTGGTTAAAGCGTCTGGGCTGCTAATCAAAAGGTCAGCTGTTTGAACCCATTAGCCTCTCTGTGGAGAAAGATGAGGCAGTCTGCTTCTGTAAAGATTTACAACCTTGGAAACCCTATGAGACAGTTCTACTCTGTCCTATAAGGTTATCATCAGTTGAAATTGACTCAATGGCTGTGAGTTTTTATCAAAATGTAAAATGTGTATGTCCCTTGACCCAGGTCTAGGAATTTATTCTACAAAGAAAATTTCACAAGCATTAACAAAAGATGTATGCACGTTAGTGTTCATCAACTGTTTGCAGGAACCTTATATTAGAAAGAACCTATGTACACAAGAATAAAGGAATGATTAAATAAATCATGGTAATGAAAAACTATGCAACCATCAAAATGATACAGACTTAACAATTTATTGACAAAGAAAAATGTCTACCACATATTGTTGAACAAAAAAAGAAGTCAACAAAACATGTATTCTATGATT
Source organism: Orycteropus afer afer (assembly GCF_000298275.1). NCBI lineage: Eukaryota > Metazoa > Chordata > Mammalia > Tubulidentata > Orycteropodidae > Orycteropus > Orycteropus afer. The sequence goes on along the minus strand of NW_006921783.1, from coordinate 740,659 downwards.
CTAATTATTTTTTTAAAAAAATATGTATCTATATGTGCAAAGGAGCTCTGGTAGCGTAGTGCCTAAGCACTTGACTGCTAACCAGAAGGCTGGAGGTTCAAACCCACCAGCCACTCCTCAGAAGGAAGATTGGGCAATCTACTTCCGCACCGATTCTGGCTTGGAACCCCAAGGAGGGGCTGCTATGAGTTGGGACCAACTCGACAGCAGTGAATACACATGCAAAGAACTCTGGTGGCTTAGTGCCTAAGGCATTTGACTGCTAACCAGAAGGTTAGTTGTTCAAAACCACCAGCTACTCCATGGAAGGAAGACTGAGCAATCTTCTTTCGTAAAGATTTACCACCTTGGAAACCCAAAGGGGGTCACTATGAGTCTGAATTGACTCAATGGTATTAGATTTTGTTTTTTGATATAGCTATACATGCATATATGCATAGAAATGTCTAGATGAGTGTTTTGGTTACCTAGTGCCACTCTGACAAGAATATACCACAAATGGGATGGTTTAAATAAACAGGAGTTTATTCTCTTACAGTTTGGAGGCTTTAAGTCTGAGTTCAAAGTGCAGGTTCTAGGGGCTTGGTGAAAGCCCCTCAACCTTGGGCTTCAGCTCTGCCTCCTGTCCAAGCCTACTGGAGCTAGAGGCTTTTCTTCACTCAGACAGCTGCTGGCTGCTGAGATTGACAAGCCCAAGGTTGACAAATAAAAAGGCACAGCCCCAGTGTTACCAAACCACATGGCAGGCCATTAATTCAAGTCCATTGAAAGTCCCAAGGTCAGCAGAGCATGGCAGGCTGCTGAACAATGACATGGCTACATGAAGGGTTCCAGTGTGCCATAAGCTAGAGACCATTCCCAAAGCTGTTTCTTATATATAGGAAGTAGACCACATAGCCAAAGCAGTATTCAGCTGCTCCAATAGATTCCACCATGGAGTTAATACCATTCTCACCATGGGGAATAACTACATTCAACTGCCCAGCCACTCAACCACTGGCCCAGCCAAGCTGACACACAAACTTAACCACCACAATGAGTGTTCACTAAAATGTTACCACTGGTTAGTTCAGAGCAGTACAGTTTCAGGTAGTTTAGTTTTACCGTTGTTTAAAAAATAAATAAAATAGGATATATTAACTATATATTGTTGTTGTTGTTGTTGTTATGTGCCGTCGAGTCGGCCCCGACTCATAGCGACCCCTCCTTGGGTTTCCGAGGCAGTATCACTACGGAAGTAGGATTGCCCAACCTTCCTTCCGAGGAGTGGCTGGCGGGTTTGAACCACCAGCCTTCTGGTTAGCAGTCAAGTGCCTTAGCCACTATGCTACCAGAGCTCCCATATATTAGTTTTACAAAATCAACAAGGCTATGTTCATAAACAAAAACAATGTTTTAAATAAAAGTTTAAACTAGGTAGTCTTGTTTTTATTTTAAGAAAAATTCTGGGATAAAATAAAGGATAAAATCACTCAATACTCAATTACATATAATTTAGTAGAAGAAAACGAAGTAATAACCAACTGATAAAATATAGTCCCCTAGAATACTTAAAGTACCATGGAATGCCAGAAGAATGAACAAATCTGTCCTGGAAGAACTGCAGCCAGAAGGCTCCCTGGAAGCAAGAATGGCCAGACTTCGTCTCACCCACTTTGGTCGTGGTGTCAGAAGGGACCATTCCCTAGAGAAGGATATCATGCTTGGTAAAGTGGAGGGTCAGCAAAAAAGGGGAAGACCCTCAACAAGATGGACTGACACAGTGGATGCAATGATGGGCTCAAGTATAGCAAGGATTCTGAGGCTGGTGCAGGACCGGGCAGTGTTTTGTTCTGTTGTACACAGGGTTACTATGAGTCAGAGCCAAGTTGATGGCACCTAACAACAACAACAGTCCCCTAGAGTTTAGAATAAAAATGAATCATGGGATATAATTTATATTTTAGAAATTTTTTCTTATAGAGGTTCAAATAGAAACTTATTTTTATCACTATATATATGGGCAGCATATTTTCAGTGTGGAAATGTTTTGGAGAAGTATTTAAGTTATATTCAGTACATGATCAGATCTATCAGTAACAAATAAGGAGTAATAATTATTCCTTATATTTATAAAAAAAGGCTACTTGGTGGTGCAGTTAAACATGTGGCTGTTAGCTGAAAGGTTGGCAGTTCAAACTCACCCAGAAGCACCTCAGAAGATAGACCTGGCAATCTGTTTCCAAAAGGTTACAGCCTTGAAAACCCTATGGAGCCACTCTGCACACATGGGGTCGCCTTGCATTGGAATCAACTCAACATAAGCTAAGAACAACAACAAAAAATTTATAAAACATTTTAGAGTTTACAAAGGATTTTCATTAACACCATCTTACTTTGTTTAAACCTTAGCTATACTTTGAGGTAGGCAGGTGTCTTAGTACTTCTCTAACAGAAATACCACAGTTTAGGGACCTAAAAATTCAATTCAGGGTTCCAGCTCTGAAGGAAAGCTTTCTCTCTGCTGGCTCTTAAGGAAGGTCCTTGTCTCTTCAGCTTCTGCTTCTTGGTTCCCTGGAGATCTCCATGTGTCTCGGCATCTATTTCACCGCACCTCTCCTCTACTTCCCTGTGTCCATCCCTCTATGCACTCCTGCCCCCTGTGCATAAACTGCCCTTCTTTCTCCCATGACTGCTCTCTCCAAGGAGTGTATGTATATACCTTAGCATAATGTCCTCCACACCCAGAGGCTCCCAAAGCAGGACTTCAAATCAGTTCATTCTGGTTTGATCCTCTGCTGAGAATTTGTGTTTTCACTCCAAAATTTGGCCTGGAGATCTTGGATTTGTCATTCGTTGGGAGTCAACAGCCAGTATACTGCCTGCCAACCTTGAGCTCTTCAGCCCCTGCAGCTGTGTTGAGTTGAGAAAAGCCTCCAGTTTGATGTTTGATCCAAGAACTTTGGACTTGCCAGCTTTCATAAACCCTGCAGCTGCAAGAGTCAGAAAAAGCCTCCAGCTTGACATGGAAAAGCCTCCAGCTTGATGTTTGATCTAAGACCTTGGACTTGCCAGCTTCTATAAGTAACTAGAAGATATCTGAGTAACCCCAAGGATACTCCGGACCTGGAGGACTGAAGAGGTGCGACATTCCCCTTGTTACTCTTATATCCCACACCCAATTGGTGAACAGAGGTTTGGCCATCCCCACTCCCACCCACCTTCTGGGCCCGCAGGAACTCCATCCCACTCTGTGTTTGGACAGAGCCTGGGTGCCCTGCCCTGCCCTCCCCTGATTTTTTTTCTTTTTCTTTTTCTCTTTCTTTTTTCTGGTTTTTAGTTTGCTTGCTTTTGTCTGTTTTAAAACTACTACTATTATTAATACTTCTGTCCTTTTTACTATTATTCTTTATTCTTCAGCTCCCAGGTCCTAGTTCTCAGCTTTTTACTTTTCCCTGTTCCTGGTTGCAAAAAAAAATTTTTCTTCTTTTTTTCTTGTGGTTAACCCCATTCCTTGTTTTTCTTTTTGCATTTTTCCCATTTTTTTCTTCATTATTCTCCTTCTCTGCCTTTTTTCTTATTGCCCTATCCCAAGGTATTGCAGGTTTTCTTGTTTTTTTTCACTGACCTTCTTGTTCGTCCGGAGGGTGCAGCCGTTTTGATTGTTTACATTTGGCAGCCATTTTGGATATTTAAAGTGATAGAGGGTGCAGCCATTTTGCTGTTTTGAATGTTTACAAGTGGTGGCCATTTTGGATATTTAAAGTGACTGAGGGTGCAGCCTTTGTGACTGTTTACCAAGTGGCAACCATTTTGGATTTTAAAGTGATAGCATTCTCATTTGGATTCCAGGGACCTAAGAACAGGCAGCAAGGCGGGAAGCAAGGAGAGGACAAAAAAAGGCAAAGGGGACTGGAACAGATCGAGGAGTCAGCCGCAGAGAGCCAGGTGAGGAGAGTGAACCCAGGCCACGTCCCACAAGGAGCAAGTTGGGAAGGCAGGGAGAGGACAGAAAAGGCAAAGGAGACAGAAACAGATTGAGGAGTCAACAGCAGGGAGCCAGGTGAGGAGAGGGAACCCAGGCCACCCCCCACAAGTAGCGAGGCGGGAAGCAGGGAGAGGACAGAAAAGGCAAAGGGGACTGGAACAGATTGAGGAGTTAGCCACAGGGATCCAGGTAAGGGTGGTTGGAGGGGTTTCCAACTGCTAAGGGAGACAAACTTGTCTGTCGGTTTGTCCTAGTGTGGTGACGTGTTGCTGTGAGTCTTGAGGCTGTGCTA
>NW_006921783.1:696879-715504 GCF_000298275.1 Orycteropus afer afer | reverse complement strand
GACATGAGACAAAGTATATGTGAACTGCTGTATGAAAAGTGAATTTACTCTGTAAATCTTCACCCAAATCCTAAAAAAAAAAAAAATTTACAGAAAACTTCAACTCTGCAACACCAAAAGGACACACAATTCAACTCAAAAATGGGCAAGGGACATGAACAGACACTTCACTAAAGATGATATATTGGCAGCCAAGAAACACATGAGGAAAAGCTCACGATCATTAGCCATTGTTGTTGTTGTTGTTTGCTGTCAAGTCGGGAGAGAGATGCAAATCAAAAACAGTGAAGAGATATTATCTTACTCCAGCAATAACAGCAAAGTTCAACAAGACAGAAAATAACAAATGCTGGCAAGGTTGCGGAGAAATTGGAACTCTCATACACTGCTGGTGGGACTGCAAAATGGTATAACCATTGTGGAAAATAGTATGGCATTTCCTTAAAAAACTGAATATAGAAGTACCATTTGATCCAGCAATTCCATTACTAGGAATCTAGAGAGACAGGGACACCAACAGACATATGCACACCCATGTTCATCGCAGCACAATTCACTATAGCAAAGAGATGGAAACAACCTAAATGCCCATCAACAGATGAACAGTTATCCAACCAAACTATGGTATTCACACAATGGAATACTATCCCCTTTTTTCGTAATCAAACTAAAGTACACAGCCATAAAAATACAGTTATAAAAATGAGCTGCCAGATACATGTTTTTCCCTCTTATTTTTAAATCAAAAACCAAAAAAACTGCTTTGAGCAGATATAGCAAATTGTGTTAAACAAATACCGTATTTCATATACATTAAGATGAAAAATCCCCAATTCTATTGGGTCAGCATTTTAAAATAAATGTCCTGGAAAATATAATCAACCACACTAGAGTTTTGGCATTTTAGCTTAATCTGCACACTTACCTAGTTAGTGATATATCAGTGTCACCATGCTGATGCTGATGCAAGTTACCATAGACTGGTAAGATTTGTATCACTTAGCAAACTGTTTCATGGTATAGTAATTTTAAATAATATATAGTGTGCACTAATATTTTGGATTACAATACTTTGGTGCAGATAACATTTTTTTAAAATACAGTCTCTCATCATTCCAAGAATGAAATGGTAAGAAGAATACAATCTGACTCAGGTACCAGAATTGTGAGACAACTGTTTTTTGCAATTACGTCTAATCAGTCCTCAGCTCTTACCAAATATTCTGATGATTTTATTCTGAAAAAAATTCAGAAATAGCATCTTAAGGAAAATCTCAGCTAAAATACCAGTTTTAGCAAAAATAAGGTTTTGGCTTAATGTGATTATGTAACACTCAATTATGATAGAAATGTATTATTATGGACAGTTAAACAAAAATGAAAAAACAGAGGTATCAACCACGTATTTTATGTCTTTTTCTAGAACCACCAATCTTTATTATGAAGCTATAGCCCCATTCCCGAAAAGTATCAACAACATAATGAAATAGTGGAACAATTATCGTCCAAATACTTAACTCCTGTAACCAAAACACATTTTGGGTTTGGGAAATCACAGTATATATGTACCAAAAAAAAAAAAAAAAAAATCCATATACACCAAAAACAAAAACCAATTCAAACTTAGGATTAAATTGAACTAGATGAAAAACACTTATTGTGTTACTGCTTTAAGAACACCACGGAGCACCTTGTAACTCATTAACTGTACATTTTCCTTAGGAGGGAAACAAGGTCCTCTCTCAGTCACATATGCATAAGGAAACCTCAAAACCCAGAGACCATCAGATGGGAGAGTGATTTCTTGTTTTTCTGGGTAAAATACTGGACATGGTGGTGGGCCTGGCTGAACCTGAAAGAAACCCAGGTAATATAATAATTATTTTTGCATTTCTCAATAAGAAAGATCTGATAGATAAATGCCTAAACAAACAATAGGTTCAAAGAACTTGTAAGATTAAGCAGGTATGGGTGCAGTGTTAACTTTAATCAGATCCAATATTATATATTAAGTCTCAAATATTATCCTGCTTTTCTATAGATTTCTAACTTCAAATTCTGCTTCTGAGTCTGATGGTGTGAAATGATTTATATACCCACAATTTATTTTTCAAGAAACATAATACTAAGTATAGAAGGCATTTAAAATTTAGAACTGTTTAATAGTTATTTTTTATATTATCCTGCACTTTTAAAAACAATCAAAACAAACATCAGTGATTTCTGTTTACTTTTTTTGGGTGTGTGTATATATTTCTTACCTGAGGCATTAGTATTATCTGCAAAGGAGCATCAGGAACCACAACAAAAAGCCTCATAAGTTGAGCATAATGTGGTTTTAGCCCTCGACCCTGAGATGATGACAGAATATATAACGGCATATCACTATTGAGGGCTTTTAAAGCTGATTCCTTTGGTCCACTTCCCATTACTTTCATTACTTTGTCAGGCCCAGAGCACATGAATCTCCGACCTCGAGAGTCTTCATATTCGAAGCCCACAAAAGCTCGAGCTATGTCATCCCGCCGTCTTCCTCTTCCCATTACGACTGCACTTCTTTTTCCAGGAATAGCCTTATTTGGAGCAGGCCAAGAATTTGTGTCTAAATCTCCTTCATCCTCAGCTCTGGTCCTGATGACAATGTCCCAAGGCATAAGATAGTTTGTCCCTGGAATGAAACCCTGTTGGTCCAAACCTGTATGAAAGTTGTAAGACTTAGCAGGGCCTAGTTTAACCAAAGACCAGCTAGAGAATTTGGGTAGGAGACCTTTAGGGCAATTTGAATGTAGCATGCCTGGGAGATATTCAACTGTGGATGCCTGTCTATCAACCAAGTTTGGTCTCTTCTCAGTTTTTACTTCTCCTTGACCATGAACTTCTGGATTATCTCCTCCTGCTTGTGGATCAGCTGGATAGGTACCTAGGCTATCTGTGGACTGGCCTAAACTCAAAGCTAAACTCAGGCTTGTGCTCTCTCCTTGGGTTTGAGGTTCTTTTTCTTTGAGTTTATCAGCATCTGCATCTGGAGGGACAGGAGAGGACTCATTTTTAGCAGGAGCAGGATCCGGAGTACTTGGTTCAAATACTGGGAAATTGATATGATCCAATTTTCCACAACATTTTTCTTCTAGAAGCTATGGAATAGGAAAAACAAAACAAAAACCAAAAGCTTTTCTTTTAAAATAACCCAGTCTTCATCCTAAAGCAAGAACAATCAATGTGTTATCCAAAAAGTACATGTAAAGAATTCTCCCTTGTTTACACATGCATCAGCAGCCATATATATTTGATTTTCTAGGTATTTTGCTTCTGAAAATATATACTTTTTACTCAGATAGTATTTAGCCAAAAGACAGAAAGAGGAGGAAGAAAATTAGACATCTACCTGATAAAAGTCATAGTTAGCTGCCTTGATATCAAAAGGATCATCTCGAGGTGCTTGTTTCCTTCCACAGTTACAGGCACCAGTGGATCGAGCTCGGCTATTATGATAGAGCACAGGAGGATTTCTATCAGCCTCTGGTTTTTCTCCTAGAAAATATAACAGTCACTATTAATTTCACAAACAATGCAAAGTATGAAATTTTACTTTGCATTCTGCAACATATGACCCCCAAAATTCTCCACATAGTTCTTTGGAGATATGAAGAAAAACAAAACAAAATGCAAAAAAAGCCTTAACTAAACACACATAACAGAAGAAGTGAATTATGTAAGATAATTTATCTTTCTGATCCAAAGCCATAAGGTTTCTAAGTGAATTTCTCATCCTGCTACCATAATGGTGAGCTTACATCTTCTTACATTCATTTGAACTCAACAAATCCTCTACAATAAAGATGTTAATGTGAAATTTCTGAAAATTTTTTTAATAGTTCTCATTTACTAATCCACTAGGGTTCATTCTTTAAATGCAAGTAAATACATAATAGTTACAGTTGATGTTTTCCATTCACAGAAAAAGAAAAGCTTACACTTGATGCCCTAAATTCCTATAGAATTTTCTTTTAAAAATATCAATACATAGTGAACAAACTACTAATCCAAGAAATAAGAACAACGTTCAAAGTTTTGACTTCATAATACCGAGAAAATTTTAGCTACCTGATTTAGGTAATGAGTGAAATTTATGTACACAGTGTTGATCAGTTAAACTCCTCTCCTCACAGAGCTGATGGCCATTGCTCCAAAATTTGTAGCAATCCTCATGCAACTGCATAGCGTATTTGTGAAAGGCTGGACCCCTTGCATGTTGACTGTATACTCGAAGAGCTTGTGCAAGCTGATTCTTATGGACAGTCATTGTGTAATTGTGAGGCAAATTTGACTGGTAGGCACTATGGGCCATGGGTAAAGCTTTTTGGCACCGGTTTTCTGAGAATTTTGTGTCAATATCCAAAAACCCTTCCAAGACTTTAATACTACTTAAAATCTTAGATGTTAGTTCCCCAGTGGGAGACCCCAGGTCTTCCTCTTTCCCATCAATAGCTACTTCATACAGTTTTGAAGCTGCTGAGATCCACTTCTGATATGTGGGAAGTTCAAAATGGGAGGGCTGTGGGTTCCTGCCCACACTGTCATCAAAACCTTTCTTGGTCAGGACTAACTCCACATGCTGCCATAGGAATTCCCAAAGAGTGAAATCCACTAGCTGGCCTGAAGCACTGGAACTGCTGCTGTCAATGTGGAAGGAAAGTTGTTGTCGGCTATGCTGTCTCATGATCTGATATCGCCTGGGCCCAGAAAGAGGTGTAGGCACTAGCAAAGATTCTGGGTCCTTCACAGTGCAATGACTTCTAAGTTGGTCCAGCAACATGCCTACTGGGTCCTCCTCCTGGCTTCCAGGAACTATGTACACAAAAGCTTGGTTGGCAGGCACAGTAAAGAGGCAGTTGATGCTTTGATTAGTCAAGACACGACTCTTCCGGAAGATTCTATAAATCTGGTCCTCTAGGGCATGCTGCAGTCTCCTTTTAGAAGAATGCTTTTTAGGCTTATCTGGGTGAGCTGGGTCTTGGCTCCGAGGTGGTTCCACCTTGAGGGCTCCATTGAGTTGAAAGAGGAAAAGGAGTCTAGGTGGGCATGGTCGGCAGTTCAGCTTCCAGTCTTTGCCAATTGGACAGTCTTTAATGGCTGTTTTCAGGAGAGGGAGTACTTTCTGTCTCAGACCATCCAGGGCTCTGAATACCCGATCATAGGTAATGTCAAAGGAACAAGTGGGATGGACCAGAAGCAGGATGTGACAGACAGAGAAAAGGTAAAGGAGATTGAGGCACTGCAGCTTCTCCTGATGCTTCCAGAACTCATGTGCTTCTGCGTGAGGTAAAGAGAGACCACCTCCAGCTTCTCCACTCTGAAGGGCCCGACAAGCCCGGAGAAGCTGTGAATTGTCACAGATGGAAGTGAGAAGAAGATACAGAATTTTGCTTTCCTGGTTGTAATAGGCCTGCAGAAGGCTATAGTCCAGGGAGTCTTGCTCCGTTCGGTTTCCGTCCGTAGCAGCAGCACCTCCCCGAACTTGATCCCCTGTCCCGGGGTCCCCGGCTCCACCTGCCTCCCCGACGGCGCCAGCCTCAGTCTTGATCCCAGGCTCCGGGTCCCCAGGATCTTGGTGGTGAAAGAGGGGAAAGACCTGTCGGTCACACACTGTGTTCACAAGTGAGAACTTCTCGGAGTTCAAGCGCAGCGCCGTCTTGCCGAAGATTCCCACTACGCAGATTTCATCCTCTCGCCACGGAGGCTCCGATCCGCCAGCCGCGCTCCCTCCTCCATCTGTAGGGGATCCTCCGGGACTTTCAGATGCGGTCCACGCAGAGGCTCCCATCAGAAGCTCTCGCAAACTGACGGGACCCGCCATGGTGGAGCGCTCTCTCCACAATCCTTCCGGTCCTCTTTGCAAACCCAACCGGCCAAAGTGCAGTTTTGAAATCCTTCCTCCGCTCCTTTAGCTCCAAATTTCCTCGCACTTTTGGTTCCGCCTTCCACTCCTCCTCTTGGTTTTCCGCCAAGTTTTCCCTGGTCCGGCGTAGTGCCTAAGACATTTGACTGCTAACCAGAAGCCTGGCGGTTCAGACCCAGCAGCCACTCCTCGGAAGGCTGACTGGGCAATCTACTTCCGTAGAGATTACGCCTCGGAAGCCAAGGAGGAGTGGCTACGAGTTGCGTTTGACTGGAGGGCAGTGAATTTGGTTTGGTTAATACTACGCCACAGCTGGTTTAAGATTCATCTCAAACCACAGTTTGAGACTGTAGGAGTTGGGGGCGGGGTTGGGGAAAAAATAGTTGCAGCTAGTTTGCGTTTTAAGGGATTAAAGAGATACACACTGCAAAAGAAGAATGGCAAGGGACTTGTAATAGAAAATCAAGAACCAAACCCAGTGCCATCAAGTCAATTCCAACTCATAGCGACCCTATGTTATTGTTGTTATGTGCCTTCCAGTTGGACCTGATTCATAGCGAACCCTCCTTGGGTTTCCGAGGCAGTATCACAACGGAAGTAGATTGCCCCATCTTCCTTCCGAGGAGAGGCTGGTGGGTTTGAACCACCAGACTTCTGGTAAGCAGTCAAGTGCCTTAGGCACTATGCTACCAGAACTCCTAGCAACCCCATAGGGCAGAGTAAAACTACCGCATAGGGTTTCCAAGGCTGTAAATCTTGTGGAGCGGCTGGTGAGTTCTTTGGGTTAGCAACCAGATGCTTTAACTACTATGCCGTAAGGGATCATAACAGTAGAAAAGGGGTTCAATTGAACCTCTACAACCTTGCTACGCAAAGTGTAGTCGGCCAGCCAGAAGCATAGGGAATTGGTTAAAAATGGAGAATCTCGTGCCCCCACCGCCTCCCCCGCCCCATACTTGTGAATCAGAATTTGCTTTTCAACCAAGTCCTAGTGATTGGCAGGCACTTTATAGTTTGAGAAACACCGCTTTAGAAAGATCTTGCAAATCAAGATGAACACATTTCTTTCTCCTGCCCCTATTCAAGAGAAATACATTTCACTCACATCAATGGACAAGTTTTAAAAAATAAATTTCTCAGCCTTGAAATAATATATACCAAAATGTTAACTATGGTTTTTTGTTTTTATTTTTACTTCTTTTACTTTTACATTCCTATTTTCTACAGTGAATATTTTTCCATTTGTGATAATAATAAATTCCTCCCTGAGTCAATGTGGAAAGCCTAAACTCAATATTTAATGTAGCTGATTGGGAGTTTGAATGGTTAGAGTTATTTCTGAAACACTCCTGGTATTAAAGTGGAAGTGATCTAGATCATTTGTGTTTAATGAGTTTTTATTTGGAACGTCAAATAGAAACAATAGAATAATATAATCAAACACCTACAGGTTACTTACTCCGTGCCTGACTGTATGCTAAATTCTTATAAAGAATTTTCATATTTAATCTTCAAAGGAGTCATGGGGCACTGTTAAGGTAGTAGCATTTCTAATACGTTAAGTATACTGTGTTTCCAGATATTCTCTACAACCCTTACTTACTAACAATTTAGAAAAAGTAGGGGTGAGTTTTAAATTATATATTTAAAAATTTTGTGTTTGCTCTTTACTTTTTTCTTGTTTACTTCTCTACTGTGTCCAGATCCCATCTATCCTTGAAGAGCCAACTATAATGAGAAATTGTTTGTCCACATAAGTTACATCATGATCTTCTTCATGTAGATTATTTATGTTCAATGTGTGAGTTTAATGATATCATTTTACTAATGCTGTAACTCATAAATCCAGGAAAAATAGTGTATACTAACCACATATGTTGTATAGATTTTCCCAGTAAACAAACCATGGAGAAAACAAATAGACAAACCACTCTTGAACACTCTTGAAGAAAAAGGAGCTTGCTCTGTAAACTTTCATCCAAATCACAATACAAACTTTAAAAAAAACCCAAGAAAACAGAAATGGGAGCAGCAAGAACTCCCATGTCCTGCTGAAGGGACTATATTGGTACAACTTGGGAAACCAGCTTGCTGGTGTCTAGAAAAGCCGAAAATAGGCACCCTCTATAATCCAGCAACAGCGCTGGTGGCTGTCGTGCTTGAGGCATCTGACCGCTAACCAGAAGGCTGGCAGTTCAAACCCCCTAGCCACTCCTCAGAAGGAAGATTGGGCAATCTACTTTCCATAGTGATACCGCTTGGGAAACCCAAGGAGGGGCCGCTATGAGTCAGATCCGATTGGACGGCAGTGATTTTTAATTTTTTTTAAAAAAATAATCTAGCACTTCTAGATATGGAGTAACCCTTGTATATATGCACGTTTAGGAATGCTCATAATGGCATACATGATTCAAAACTGTATGGTCTAAAAACTGGAAACAATTCTGATGTCCATGAACAATACCAAAAACCAAACCAAACTTAACTGCGGTGGAGTCGGATGTGACTCATAGCGACCCCTCTTTGGGTTTCCGGGAGGCTATCACTACGGAAGTAGATTGCCCAACCTTCCTTCCAAGGAGTGGCTGGTGAGTTTGAACCACCAGTCTTCTGGTTAGCAGTCAAAATGCCTTACGCACTATGTGACCAGGACTCCCTCCATTAACAACAGAATGGATTAAATGCTATATTCACATAAATAAGTCATCTCATGTATACAGTAACATGGTTGAATCTTAAAAACAAATGTTGATTGAAAGAAGCCAGATACACTAGAGTACATGCTGTATGCTTCCATTTATATATAGTTCAAAACGAAGCAAAAATAAACTGTACATTTAGGGATGCATACTGACAAGGTAAAAGCAAGGACATATTTATTGTAACAAGTAGATCAGTGGTTATTTCTTGGGGAAAGGGTTGTGCTAGGGAAGGGAAGCAGGAAGGGCTTCTAGGATGTTTATAGTCTATTTTTTGGTGTTTACATGGGTGTTTGCTTTCTATTTTGTTCACTTATTTATTTATGTTTTGTGCACTTTTCTACAAGTGTTACATTTCCAGTAAAAAGGTTTTTTTTTTTTTTTTAAAGAAAAGAAAAAACAAAGGTTTTTATTAATCTTTATTTAGAAATATAACCAGGTGCATCTTGGTTGTTAATTTTCTCTGATTGCCATTCAGTTGCAAATTAGCCATTGAAAGCATCTGATAAGCAATAGTCTATTGAAGCACAGCATTTACAGAGTTCTCAAATTTGTACAGGATAGAAATAGTAAAGATGTGAGGCAGAATACATTTTAATACTGGTACAGTGGCAGTAGCACCTTAACAAATTTTTATCTGTAGGATTTCTACAGCATTTTTCCTATGAACCTTTATCCCACAAGAATGATCAAATCATTTAAATGACATAGTGCATGGAGGCTTATGAATATTATAAACATATGTGCCTCAGAAAACATTATTCTATTAAAAATCCTCACTTTATTCTAAGTGAACATTCTTCTTTATTCTTTTATAATATAAATGTAACTAGCAAATTTAAAAAAAAAAAGCAAAACCCAGCTTTTACTAGAAGCAGAGAGTCTCTTAACTTCACTGTTAAATGTTCATTCATAAGTGCACCGTACACATAATGTGGGTCTCATCAGCAGGACTGCCTCTTAGGTGATAAATATTGTTCCCCGTCTGTTTTCCAACAATGGTGACTTTCCAACAATGTTCTACTTGGCATTTCAGAGGAATATTTATTCTGGGGAAATACATGCATTTCTACAATTTTCCTAAAATATCTTTTTAGCCTAAGCTAACCTGAGGACATTTTAAGGATATCATCTATGTAGCTGCTTCCTGTGGGAGCTCTGGTGGCATTGTGCCTAAGGCATTTGACTGCTAACCAGAAGGCTGGTGGTTCAAACCCACCAGCCACTCCTTGGAAGGAAAATTGGGTAATCTACTTCTGTAGTGATACCACTTCGGAAATCCAAGGAGGGGTTGCTATGAGTTGGGTCCAAGACGACGGCAGTGAGTTTGGTTTGGTTTTTCAGCTGCTTCCTGAAAGGCTAGCTATACACACTACAGCAACTCTAGTGACGATTTGAATCCCCTTGTTTCCCATCTATGAGGAACTGATATCTTTATTCTTGGAACTGAAGAGGAAATCAACATCAAAGTTAATTCTGTGCCTTAGTCACATTCTGCCTAACAAGAGTTCCCTTTGTCTATGATATGCAGCATATATGTGATAGGGATCCTGGCTGAAGCTATAGTAATATCCACTGCTGAGCAGATAAGTATGGCAAGCTGGGGGCTCCAGGGATTTAATCAGCAACTTTGTAGGGGACTGGCTGATAGAGTTGTCACATAAAAAAACAGGTTACCCATTTGAATTTCAGATAAAAAATGAGTAATTTTTAGTATAAATATGTCCCATACAATATTTGGGACATACTTATACTAAAACTGTATTCACTGTTTAATGGGACATATTTTTACTACAACAATATTTGTTGTTCATATGAAATTCAAACTTGAGTGTCTATATTTTTATCTGCTAAATGTGGTAACCCTAGACTGGGAAGAAGGACCAAAATCCAGTGAGGTGTGCATTATTACTGTTTTTGAATCCATGAGTTGGTGAGGACAGGGAAACAGTCCTCATAGAGAAGTGCTCTGGACCTCAGGGAATACTTGGCCAAGGCATGATGGAAAATATCTGGCTCATTTTGAAATATTCATGAAATTTATATTTATCTGCATAAATCTGGACCGCAGATATAAAAGTAAAGAATATTTCAAACTTCACTGAGCCAGCCAACTCCTTAAGGTGCTAGAAATGATACATTCTAATTTTTTAGGTCACTTTGGGCTTTCAAATACCCAAGAAGAGCTCCTACAGAGTGATGCACATTAGTGGGATTGTTACCTTCCTCCATTGATGATTCCAAGAAAAAAAGGAACCTGGCTATTTTCCTAATGTCATGTTATATACACCTACTCAATGGCACATAACAACAACAACAACAACAGTACAAACTAGGTATTGTTCCAACCTAAATTGGATAATTCCTGGGTAAATATTTTAGAGATTCTATTTTTCCATCTGGTTATCTTGCAGATCATATAAACTAGAAAATATCCAAATACCCACTTTTTACCACAGTATGTGTAGGGTTCATGTACCTAATTCTCATGGAATTATATATTAGTATAATAATTTATACATACCCTACTATCTTTAAAGAAAAAAAAAAGACAGTAGTTTTATCTGTGTATTTTATGATCTTCACATGGAATCAGGCAGAGTTGACATCAGTTTTGTTCATCAAAACTGCTTGTAGAAAGTGGCAGAGTTTGGCTTGGGCTTCTGGGGTGAGCCAGCTATAAAAGAAAAATCCCATTTAGAACATGAATTATACTCCGGTGGCTGATACCTCACTAAAAGAACCCACATATTCTTCAGGACAGCAATGCATCCAGATCTAAAATCCACTTTCCCTAGTTTCCCAGCAGAAGTTCCTGAATAGGGCTTCTTTGAAAGGGTGAGAGGGGCTTAGTTGACATACTCTCTGCTTTTCTTCCTACTCTCACCTGGAATGTGGACATGTGGCCAGGAAGTGTAGCCATCTGTACCATGAGGATGAAAAGCACACATTAAGGATGGGAGAGTAGTGATGACATGGATGCTGATGCCACGGTGAAACTGCTGCATCCTTTGTGGACTGCCTACTTCCCAAGGGTACAAAACACAAGTCCCTATTCGGTTAAGCCATTACAGTCAAGTTTCTGTTACCTGCAGCCAAATGCAAAACCTAATTGATACAATTGCTTCAGAATTAAAAGAAAAATGGAGTCCAAGTCTGGGTAGGAAAAATCATTCTATCTCTAACTATGTTTTTTATTAGAAATTTTCTTAGTAAGTGGATTTGGGGGTACATAATATATGGTATTAAGTTTTATCTGTAATTTTTGTTGTTCAATATGTTGGTTGATTATTTTTTATGTTTTCTTCTATTTCCAGAGCACCCACTTCACTCTGCTAGGTATGGGGTAGGACAGGGAAGACAAGGATCCTAGAACTGAACTAAAGACCTGGCTTAGTCTCTCAAGGAGGTCTTTGCCCTCTAACACTGTCCAAAATTTGTGGTATCACCAAAGACCTGGATCTTTGTGGATCTGCAAGGCCTACTGGATGCTCTAGGATGAGGAAGAAGGAACCTGGTAATGCCTCCAGATGAGGCTGTGCAGTGCCCAGGGGGACCACAATGATTGGCAGCAGGGAAACCAAGCTATCCAGCAATAGGCAATGATCCTAAAGTACAGAAGTTAGGCAAGAAGGGTGTTGGGGTAGGAGAGCATTATGTGGACTGTGGCATAGGCAGTGGAGTCTGTGGTGTGTCTCTGTTGCCAGAGGGAGAAGGAAATACAAGTTTCATATAGAAAGAGGCCAGCAGCCTTTTGTTCTATTACCAAATTGGGTGTCATGGAATGATGGCTTATCGGCCAACGCGAGAGACTATCAGGAAGGGGGAAGTCAGCACAAAATGCTCAAGGCAAAGAAAGGAAGACATAGAAGAAGCATAAGAGTTAAATGCAACAAAGGTAAATACTATTACATACACAATCTTGCAGTAACAGTAATAACAATAATCTACAAATAGATACATAGGCAAATGGATCTACACCCACAATTATATATAGGTTTGACAGAGGATATTTCTACATATGTATTTATATGTGCTGCAAATATATCCATGAATATAGTAGACATACAGGGGCTAGTTATGAAAACTTTTTAGCCATAATCAAACACCTTGATGGAAGGACTTGCTGGGCCTGGGGGCTTAGGATCACAGTCTCAGGGGACATGAAGGTCAATTGGCATAACATAGTCCATAAAGACAATGTTCTACATCTTCAGTGAGTAGCACTGAGGTCTTAAAAGCTTGCAAGCAGCCATCTAAACTGTTGGTTCTCATCAAGAGCAAAGAACAGTAAAGAAAATCATAGATGTATGGAAACAGTCCAAATGACTGACGGACAACATGAAACCCAGCCTCCATGACCCTGAGACCAGAAGAACTAGATGATGCCTAGCTTTGATTTCTGACCACTCTGAAAAGGATCATAATAAGAGGTGCTGGCTAAAATAGGAGAAAAATACGGGACAATACTCAAAAAAAGAACAGGTTTATTGGGCTGACGGATCTTAGTGGAATCCCCAAGGCTATGGCCCTTAGACATCCTTCAAGCCTGGAACCAAACTACCGCTCATGGTGCAATCTTCAGCCAAACAATAGGCCTATAAGGTGAACAGTAACACCAAGGAGGTGTGTACTCCTTAGAGCAACCAGCCATACAAGATCAAAAGGGCAGCATTTGCCCAGGGATAAAGCTCAGAAGGCAGAAAGGGATAGGAATGAGGGATGAATTGAAATGGTAAACACAAGGAGGAAGCGGGAAGAGTGCTGTTACACTGTGGGATTGCAATCAATGTGATGAATCAAAATATATATGAAGTGTTGAATGGAAAATTAATTTGCTTTGTAAACTTTCATACAAATCACAATAAAAAGAAAAAAATAGATGACTAAGACACACAGTGTTTAGAAGAAATCATAGTAGGGCTAGCAGATGCACTGGATTTTGGTGTGTCAGTCATACACACAGGTGACAAAGAAAAAAAGCTGTGCAGAATTTTACCTACAGCCTTGCACGTTCTGACTCCTATCATATCTTTCACCCTCATCTTTTACCACTATTTACTTTGCTGTGTTACAGCCACACTGACTGCTTTTCAGTTCCTTTGCTAGGTCATGACCCCTCCACCCCCATCATGGAACCCACATACATGCAGTTCTTTTTACCTAGTACTCTCTCTACCCTGGCATTCATGGTAGGCCCTGCTTCATACACCACATGTACCCATCCCAGTTAATGCCTACTCATCCTTCAACCTTCTCCAAGCACCATCATTTCCTAAAGGAATCCAATCTAAGAACAATTCTTAAATTGTCTAGGCTACATCAAGTTCCTGTGGGTTCCCATGAAACCTTTTTCCTTTCCTTCACAGTATATACTTCAGTGAGAACTTATACAGATACGTGATTATATGATTAATGTCTATCATTCCTACTAGATTGAAAACTCCAGGATGGTGATCTCTGTCTGCTTTTGGTTACCAATGTATCCCTAGTACTCTATCGCAATGCCTGGCATATAATACCCAAACCTACGGCCATTGAGTAGATTTTGACTCACAGCAACCCTGTAGAACATAATAGAACTGCTCCACAGGGTTTCCAAGGCTGTAAGTCTTTATGAGGGCAGACTGCCACCATCTTTCTCTCATGGGATGGCTGGTGGATTCAAACTGCTGACCTTTGGGTTTGGAGCTGAGCACTTAACCACTGTGCTATTAGGGCTCCTCTGCAAAGTATAAGGGACTATTAAAAAGTATTAATATTATTAAGAATGTTGCTTTAGATTATGATTCTAAATAAATGATTTTGAAGAAAAGGAAACAATATTAACTTCTCTAAAGGCTTACTTGAAACTTTCTCCTCAAGGCCCGAGTCATTACTGGAGTCAGTCCAGTTCCTGTTTCCATATTTTCTTTATTAGTAAGAGGGGTTCCACCTGGGCTCCTGAAAAGGTATTGCAAACATTAGGAATTGTGTTTTGTACCAAGTTTTCCAAACTGGATTAGAAAGCATCAAAACAAGAGCGTATTACCTTTCAACATCAACTTTTCTAAGTAGTTTCCGTAGATCTATCTGGCTTTTACCAGGAGTTCTGATAAAATAAATGAATAAAAGTTAGATTGTGCTAGATTTTGTAATTTTTCTAAAAGCAAAGCAGTCATTTTTGTAGGTAATTTCCTAGAAAGTAGTTTGTTACAATAAAAAAATAGCAGTAGATGCTAATGGAAGAATAAGCTGATATAACCATTTTAATAAGTAATACTCCTTGACTCTGTAAATACATATATAAGAATCTATCCTAGGAAAAAACTCAACTATGTACACAGACAGTAGACAAGGGTGTTCACTGAAGAGTTATAAAGTATCTAAATAAAAAGTCATAAGCAACACAAACATTTCAAAACAGGATATTATCTATGGAATTTACATACAATGGACTGCATATGTTGAAGAAGTCAAATGATGTTTTAAATAATTTTTAATAACATGGGGAAAAGTCCATGGCACAGTAAACAGGACAACGCCCCCCCCCATATTCTCTTGCTTCCAAAACATGCTCATTTTTATATTTTCTTATTTCTGAAATCAGGATGTTTTTAAATTCTTGATAGCATTTCTTTTTACTCTCAAATCTGTTATTAAATCAATGATATATCTTATAGTAGAGAGTCTTGAAAGGGAAGAAATAGAGTTTTCTTTAAACTCCTGTGTACATCTTAACTTTTCTACAATGAGAAAACACTAGTTTTAAAGTCAGAAGTAAAAAAATATATATCTTTTTAGGGACCGGTAGAGCATATTACTATGAAGTTCCTTACATTAAGACATTTGTAACTCGAGTTGATAACACTTTGGAGTTAGGTTTCAGGGTAACACGCTGCAAGTCGGAGACAGTAACTAGAGGATTCCGTGCCTTTGGTGATGGTACAAGCTTAATTGCAAAATGAAACATTATTAAAAACATATTTTAAAACGTCATTCAAAATTTAAACATGCTAGAACAACAAACATTTGAGGGCTGAGTATGTGTTTTTACTACTCTACTCAATTTTTATTCCAAAGCTATGAAGTGTGCTTCTACTTCTTTAGACGAATGGTGGGTAAGTAACACCACCTAATTAATAACTCTGAGATCTACATATTTCGTTGAAGAGATCCAAAACTACTAACATAAATCATTAAATACTTTTCTTGGAATGACTTCTATACCTAAGGCTTATGCTTATTTTCTATAAAGGAATAGCCAGATTAAAAGCTAAAAGAGCACTTCAGCCTCAGTGCCCTCTTGTTAGAAACCTCCCAACCATGAGGGCCAAGTGGAGAAAGAAGCGAATGTGCAGGCTGAAGGGCAAAAGAAGAAAGATGAGGCAGAGCTCTGAGTAAGTGTTAGTGTGTACATCTACGGAGGTCACAATAGCAGGAATATAGAATGCCAGAGGCAGGGGACGTGGGTATAAAGTCATTGACGATATGTTACTATGTAGAATTTCTCTCCCAATGGATCTAGGGTTTCCATTACTGTCTGATCACCACAAACACCTGAGAGACCCACCTGGCTCATACTAAACCAGTCTTTTTTCATCCTTTGCCCTGGATCTATGACATTCTGAATTGGTTCTGTTCTCAACTATGGCCGAGTGTAACATGTTCACATAAAATAATCTCTCCTACTGTCCTAGCTGAATAATAATAATAACAATAATAATTATAATAGTAAAAAGCTAAAAGACCAGAGTATAGTCAATGCCATACCTTCTTCTTTTCATCAAAACTTTGTGTTTTCTTTAATTTCACAGTCAGTAGATCTTTAACTGTTATCTGCATAGGTCCATCTCTTTTTAATGGTCCAGCCTTAAAATACATGGAGAATTGAGTTAGAATTCATATTAGAATCAGGACATTCAATCAAATGCAAATCCAAATCTAGTTTTTAAAGACTCGGAGATAGCAGTGTACACTCTTATTTACCCTAGGTACCTATACACATTGTATCTATTCAACCAAGAATAATCCTATATTCAGTACATGTGGATGTTGAGGTTATTGAATAGTTTATTCATCAAAATGTAAGGCTTTGATAATAAAAAATTGATGGGCTAATTCCCTACAACTATGCCTCTTCCCCAGGAAGATGCCTTGTAATAAGGCAGAAGCTGAAAGAGTTACTCACATCAAAGTGAGGTTTGCCTGAATTACCTAGAAAAATTACTATAGCTTTCACAGAGCAAGAATGTATTATCAGAACAGTATATGTTAGTTCAGATATAACAATAGGCTCTAGATTTAACTCAGCCATTTGAACCCAGTTGTATTCATAATGAAAATTCTATAGATTTTTAAACAGGTTGGTGCCTATTTTAGTGATTCACAGATATTCAGGTCTCCTTGGGAGACAAGTAAATTGTAATGAAAACTGGTTTTCCAGTGTAATGAATAAAATTTAGATTCTGCCAACTCTTTATTCTGACTTCACTCACTAAGCAAACTTCTGTTCTTAATTTGGTTTCCCAGGACTGTTTTCTTTTTTGTAAAAGGATATGTTGAGAAGCTAAGAAGCATTTTTTACCCTACTGTATTAGATTCATTTATTCTTTTCAAAAAAGAATAGCATCATTTTCATTCCTAAATCTGGCTTTTTTTTTTTAATGCATTTTATTGAATTATAATTTAGGTACAGTGAAATACATAAAACCAAAGTGACATGGGTCAATGCATTTTTTTTTTTTTTCCCGCAGCGTTCCCTCCCTTCCACTCCCACCCCTGGCAACCAACAAAGAAAGTTTTCCTCCATATATAAGCCTTTCCTTGACTTTCCACAATAATGAACTAATACTGTATTTGTCCTTCTGTGATTGACTTATTTCACTCAGCATAATGTCCTTCAGGTTCATCCATATTATGTGGTGTTTTGCAGACTCTACTTTATTCTTCAGTGCTGCATAACCTTCCATTATGTGTACATACCATAGTTTGGTCATCCACTCTTCCGCTATAATTCTTAGAGATAAGTCCCTTGCCAAATATGTAATTATGGGCAAATATTAATTTGTTGCTGTCATTTTTGTTATGTGCTTATTCGTGGTGTTGATTTCTTTGATCCATATAATTTTCTAAGCTGAGCTCGTTTTGTTTATGAATTGTGTTATCACTTCACTCATTTTAGTATTTGCTGAATATTAATGCTGGTCCTCTTTTTTGATGTGAAGGTATATCATTTTTATTTGAGGTTACCCTGTGATTTATAGTTTTCTTCCCAATTTTAGAACAGTCCGTTCTATCTTGTAGTTGTCTTGACTTCCCTACCATTTAGAAGTTCTCAAACGACACAGTTTTTTCCCTCTTTTTGGTTTGTAGGTCTCCTCATTTGTCAATTGATGTCTCTGGTTCCCTGTTTATAATCTTGTAGGCTTCTTTACTTTGGATACTTCCATAGCTGGGTTGGTATTTGGGTTATATCATGATGTGTGTTAATGGTCAGTTGTTGTTGGCTGTTGCCCTTTATCATCTCTTGTAAGGTTGGTCTGGTTTCAACAAATTCCTTTAACTTCACCATCATATTTGAGGGACAGTTTTGCTGGGTACATAATTCTTGGTTGGAAATTTTTCTCTTTCAGTGTTTTATATATACCATTCCATTGTGTTCTCGCCTGCATGGTTTCTGTTGAGAAATCCAAGCTTAGTCTTATTGGTTGCTCCTTGTAGGTAACTTTTTATTTTTCCCATGCTGCTCTCATGATTCTTTCCTTGTCTTGGTTTTGGTAAGTTTGATGATGATATGTCTGGGTGATTTTCTTTTGGGGTCTATCCTGATTGGGGTTTGTGGGACCTCCTGTAGGGATATATTCTCATCTTTCATCATACCAGGAAAAGTCTCTTCCAACAAATCTTTGACAGTTTTCTCAGTGGTTTTATTTGTGTCTTCCTGTTCTGGAATTCCAATTACACGTAAGTTATTCCTTTTGATGGTATCCCACATGAACCTTAGGCTTTCTTCATTTTGTTTTGATCTTTTTTCTGATTGATCCCT
>NW_006921783.1:648596-667896 GCF_000298275.1 Orycteropus afer afer | reverse complement strand
ATGAACATGGGTGTGCATATATCTGTTCTTGTCATGGCTCTCACTTCTTTAGGGTGTATACCTAGTAATGGGATGGCTGGGTCAAATGGTATTTCTAATTCCAACTTTTGAAGGAATCGCCATACTGCTTTCCACAATGATTGTACCATTTGACAGTTCCACCAGCAGCGTATGAGAGTCCCAATCTCTCCACAACCTCACCAGCATTTGTTATTTTCTGTCTTGTTGAACTTTGCTACTAGTGCTGGAGCAAGATGGTACCTCATTGTTGTTTTGATTTGCATCTCTCTTAAGACATTAGTTTTTTAAAACATTTATTTTAAAGCATTATCTTCTATATTTTTATTTTAATCCAGATCCTTTTCCAAAGAAAAATTAAGTCAGAGCTAGTTTGAGCTGAAGCTCCAGAAAGGCTTTTCTGGTTTTAATTGTTGCTACCTGTGGATCAAAGATGTTGCTATTCCCGTAGCAGAACTAAAAACTGTCTCAACATCGGGTGTTCTCCTGGGTCTCCTTTTCTTCAAACTTACATCTGAATAGGAATATGCCTTTAAAATACACATTCATTCTGCTTTTGTGCGCTCAGTAAGCATCCAGTCCTTGGTATGCAGCTCTACACTTCCTCAGCTCTCAGATTTCCCTGGCTGAAGATCCTCCCCTAGCCCAGCTACTGGTAAAAACTGAGAAGTGGCTGGGTTCTAGGAATGGTAGACTTACAGAGGGCACCCCTAATGGTAGTGGGGTGACAGTACACATATCTACAGTTCTCTTGGTAAGAGTGAATGTTCTTGATAGTATCTTACTGGACTAATGGTCAGGTTTTAAATTAACTGAGTCTCTTAATTATTCTTAAAGGCTTGGGAGATACACCAAAATACAGTGGCTGACTTATCTTTACTATATCACTTTCTCTTTCTGATAAAATAATGACGGAAGGCCAAGTCGATGTGACTAAACACACAAAACAAACCTGTTAACCATGGAGTGATTCTGACTTAGGGTGGCCCATATGTAACTCATGTGTTACAGAGTAGAACTGCTCCATAGAATATTCTTTGCTGATTTTTATTTTTATTATGATTTGGGTGAAAGCTTACAGAGCGATTTCATTTTCCATACAGTAGTTTATACACATTTTGTCTCATTACATTGAGTGCAGTTTCCCACAGTGTAACAACTCTCTTTCCACTTCCTCCTCACGGTTATCTCTTCTCTGTGACCTTCCCTCCCATGCACTCCTGCCTCCGGAGCTGTCTCCCTGTGCATACACTGCCTTTCTGTTCTCCCATGTTTGATCTCTCCAAGGAGTGTATCTACCTGATGTAAATGTTCAGTCTCATCTGTAATTTTTATGAAAGCAGACGGCCAGGACTTTCCAACATGGTTCTGCTGGGTGGGTTTCAGCTGCCAACCTCCAGGTTAGTCGAGTGCAAACCATTTGCAACAATCAGGGATAAGGGATGTCTAAAGAGTTGATTTCTCTTTTTTTAACTTAAAATAAAACAAAAATATTCTGAATGAAGATATTTAGGAAAGCCTCCCAGTAAGCAGCCATCTTGTTTCCTGAAGACAAAGGTCAAACCCTCTTCAAATCAATGCCCAGGCCCTGCTGTGGAGAAGTGCTGCCTATAACCTCTTTCCAGGGCCCAGAGTTTGTTGAAGGGCCAAAGAATCCTTTTTTGCTGAAAAGTTGCAGAAATAAAACCAAACTAACAACTATGATTACAGTAAATATCAACCACAATAATTAACTGCTATTTTTCTTTCATCTCCTAATCCTGCTACATGAATAGGATAAGTTATTTTAGGTTGTTCTTCTCCTTACACATTCCTTCGGGCATCTGGCTTAAACTCACTGCCCATTTGTAGCTGATAACTACAGTTTATGGAGCAAGATGACCCTGAGAAAGATGACACCAAGCCTGAAGCAACCAAGATAAAGGAGAAAACAGAGACATCCCTGGTGGACCGAGAGGCCTGAGGGTGCCCACTCCCATACTCTCTCCTCCTGGTAGAGTTAACTTTCTAGGCAAGTATGGAGAATGTGAAGGACCCTTTCTCTTGACCAAGGATGGCTTTCTATCACTGACCAGAAGAGCAGAGAGATCACAGGGTAACACTAACTCATCCCAGTAACAAGAAAGCATTCTCAGCATTCCTCAAACCCTCCTACCCCTTAGCCCCATCCCCTTTAAAAACCCTAACCATTTCCCAGTTTGGGGAGACAGACTTTTTAGAGAAATGATTCTGTCTGTTTCCTTGGGTATTGATACTCAATAAATTCTTTTGCTTTCCTGCTTTAACCTGTTGTGATAATTGGCTCTGTGCAACGAGGGGTAAGAACTTCATTGTTCCTACAACAAGTTCAGGGTTCAGGGGATGGGACCCTTAGAACCTAAGAGTCCCCATGGCAACCTCCTCTTCCTTGTCCTTCATCTGTCCTTCACAGCCATCTCTCCCTCTCTGTTCCCTTCTTCTCTTGTCTTTTGTCAGGATCAAACTGCCTCTTACTTTCCTTTTTCCTATATCCATTAATCTCTAAGTTATGAAAATAACTTTAAAAATTTGTGCTTGAGTTGCCACCCACTGTTATGAGTCAGAATTGACTCAATGGCAATGAGTTACATTTCAGGAAGCTTGGGAGCCATTGTCAAGCAGAGCCACTATTTAAATTATATAAACTTACAATTTAATTATATCAAAGATAAAGTATTAAATACTTGAAACTCATCAATTCTTAATTATTTTAAGGCATTAAATACTTGAAACTCATCAATTCTTAATTATTTTAAGGCATTTAACTATAATCTATACCTTTGAGTTTGTTTATATTATGGCATCAATAAGGCAGAAATACTATAGAAAGGTGTATTACTGCTCACTTCTCAGCTCCATATGCAGTGACTTTACACTGGAAGCTTGAAATCAGTCATGGTGGTAATGTTTACATCACGGAAATTGTAAAACATTACAAATGAGGGTTTATTTATTACTTTGTTGATAAGAAAGTGATGAAGAAAATCCTAATAATGTAGATTAAATTTAGAAGTGTTTTTTCTGTAGTTGTTACAATGTGAATAGCACAAAAAATGGAGGAAATACTCTTCCCATATTCAAAAACTGTTACTGATCAAGGAAAGAAGGGAAGTTCTAACATAAACCTTTGTTGTTCTACTTTTTCACTCCATAAACAAAAATATCAACCACCATTCATACTAGGATTGTAACTTGTAACTAGGACAGTAACTTGCAACCATAGGTTAGCTACAGAAACAATAGTTACACAAAAATTAACAACAGCATTCTCTGAGAATTATTTGGCTGCACAGAATTTACAATAATGAGTTCTGTATATTTTATTATTCTTTATAATAAAAATTATATTCATTTTATATCAGTAAATTTTTTAAAATTTATATATGTATTTACGTGTATGTTTATCAATGTATAGATAAATATATACACATATATGTATCACCCTTTTGAAACATCATGAAAAAGGCAGAAAAGGAACAAAAAAGGCATAAAACCATAAGGGACAAAGAATGGGAACACACACTATAGCAGATGATAGATACATGATAGATGTCAATTAAATATGGAAAATGGAAAAGAATGAATGAGTGGCAACTGACTTGACAAAGCAAAGGAAAGCTGAGGTTTAACTGCCTGAGATAGGGAAGCCAAAATGAAGCAAGCCAATTCTCAGAAACCTGGGAAGATCTGGGAGTTGATAAGCGCTTGGCTGCTAACCGAAAGGTTGGTGGTTTGAATCTACCAGCTGCTAGGCAACAGAAAGACATAGTGATCTGCTCCCATAAAGATTGTTGTTGTTATGTGCCGTTGAGTCGGCCCCGACTCGTAGTGACCCCTCCTTGGGTTTCCAAGGCAGTATCACTACGGAAGTAGGATTGCCCAACCTTCCTTCCGAGGAGTGGCTGGTGGGTTTGAACTGCCAGCCTTCTGGTTAGCAGTCAAGTGCTTTAGCCACTATGCTACCAGAGCTCCTCACATAAAGATTACAGCTTAGGAAATCGTGTGGGGCAGTTCTGCTGTGTCCTATTGGGCCACCATAAGTTGGAATTGACCCGGCAGCACACAGCAACAACAACAACAACAACAGTAACTTGAGAGTCCCTGAGTAGTGCAAATGGATAATGCACTTGGTTAACACTTGGCTGCTTGGAGGTCAGAGGTTCAAATCTACCTAGAGGCACCTGGGAAGAAAGGTCTGGTGATGTACTTTTGAAAAATCAGCCATTGAAAACCCTATGGAGCACAGTTTACTCTGACACACATGGGGTTGCCATGTGTCAGAATCAACTTAGTACCTCAGCAAGTTTGAGGGAGGGCTAAAAGCAGGATTGATAAAGAGTTTTGTAAGGATTAGACAGACTTCTGGATTTTATCCTCCAACCCTCGCAGACAGGTGCTGTTTCACCTTCAACTTCTTCCTCATATCCTTCCCAGTAAAAAGAAACAGCTTTATTCTCTGAGTAGTTCAACCAGAGAGGCTCTGGATTCTGGGGTTCCAGCACAGCAGGGTCATGTGTAACCATACAGAAGACAGGGAATGACTCTCAGGCCCAAAATGAGACTTTTAGTCCCCTTTCTCAGTTCAGAACACATGCTACCAGGTTTACTTGCCTTGAGCTCCCACATCCCTACTACAGTGGAACTACAAGATTTCTCTCTAGGGAAATTATCTGCCCCAAGATAAAAGACCAACATATTGACATCTGGGGTCTCTCCAAAATAGGCTAGGCTTTGACCCACTGAAGTGTCCACAGGTTTACAATATCCACTTCCTGCCACTCGGCTTCCAATCATCTCTTTTGCACCTTCCTTGACATAGTATGGCCCACGATCACCAAGTATTTTAGGAAAGTCTCCAACATAAACAGATACTAAAAAAAAAAAAAGGGGGGGGGGGAAGGAGCTCAAAGGAAATGCAAAGAATGCAGGAAGCAGAAGAAAACATTACAGAAAATTACTATTTTCAGAAAATACATTCATGAAAGAAGGATAAGAACACTCAGAAATAAATAAATAGTAGAAATAAAAAAAAAATGCAAGAGAATAGCTGGAAAATAAAGTTTTAGAAAAAAAGAACACAGAAAATGAGGAGGAGAGGATGACAGAATTTTATCAGCTACACAACCCAAAATTGTTTTTCAGAACCAGAGAATTTTAATTTCGACTGAATATTCAGTATGACCAATTTAAGAAGATCCACACAGGTATGCATCATTTAGAACACCAAGAGTAAAGAGAAGATGCTAAAAACTACTGGAGCTTAGAAACAATCTATATACTGCTAACCAGAAGGCTGGCGCTTCAAAACCACTAGCCATTCCTCATAAGGAAGGCTGGGCAATCTACTTCCGTTGTGATACCGCCTTGGAAACCCAAGGAGGGGTCACTATGAGTCAGATCAGACAGGAGGGCAGTGTGTTGCATTTTGTTGTGAGAAAAAAAATACCATCAAGCTTCAACTGCAACAATGGAATTTTGAAGGAAAATGTTTTCCATCCTACAATTCTATACTTGGACAAATTTTCAGGAGTGTGTGAAGACAGAATTAAGATAAATGACGGGGATTTCCAAGTTAACAGTAAAGGGAAATTCTGGGAAGACAGCTTTGTAGTAGGCCTAGAACAGAAACAGCATACATTTTCTGTAAATGGCCAGCTATTAAATACTTTAGGCTTCATAGGCCACACGGTCTCTGTTGTAATTGTTGGGCTCTGCCCTTGCAGACCAAAACTGCCATAGATGATAATTAAGCAAATGACCATGTCTGTGTTCCAATAAAACTTTATTTGTGGACTGATATGAAAAGTCCAAAAATTTTCACATGTCAAACATATTGAATTTTTTTTTTCATCTATTAAAAAATGTAAAAACCCATTCTTAGCTCACTAGCTCTAAACAGTAGTTAACTTATCCCTGACATAGAGTACAACTAGTGAAGACTGGAATGGGAGAACAGATGACTTCAGTAACAGTGTATCTATGGAAAAAATGAAATGCAAAAATTACCCAGTGTATTTGATCGTTCTATTTTTTTGTAGAATTGGGGTCCAATTAGTGATTGAGTGCTTAGCAAATTAAGCATATAAAAATGGCCAGGATAAAACTTCTGTAAGAAAAGTAAAATAATCATAATAACATATTGTCATTGAATGCTGAATTTGGAGTCAAGTAAGAGCACCCAAATTGACTTAAAGCTCCTGAAATGAGATGGTAACTATGCTAAGATCTGAGGCCAAAACTCATTTTGAATCAAAAGTAACTTCTGCATCAAGAATATAGCCTGTCATTTCTGTAGCGCTCCACTGTACCCCAAGAAAATTACTTGGTAAACAATCTTGGAGAAGAATATGGTTTTGTTTGCTTAAGGGTTTTGCCTGTTGAAGAATATACCCTGTTCAAGGTCAAAGACAATTCTCAGAATAAATGCTTACTCAAGATAAACCTTAAAATTATGCATGTGCTCTGTGATCACACAAGGAGGGTCTCTGATTGTTTCAAGGCCAGATGTACCCAATTTAATGATTACTCTGCAATTTAAAGGAGTCTGTAGCATAGTGCCTCAGGCACTTGACTGCTAACCAGAAAGCTGGCGGTTCAAACCCACCAGCCACTCCTTGGAAGGAAGGTTGGGCAATCTACTTCCGTAGTGATGCTACCTCAGAAACCGAAGGAGGGGTCACTATGAGTTGGGTTTGACTCGACGGCACATAACAACAACTGTAACTTAAAAAAATTATTTTTAGAAACTTGTAATCTCATACCAATCATATGTACCCTCACCCAGTGTTGTAGCCATTATCTAAATGTCAACAAACTACTGAATTTTTAATTGAAGTTTCTTGCATTTTCTTGTAAAAACTTCCTGAACTGTTTCCTCCTCAGATCACTTAGTTCAGAATCCCTTGCATTTGCAAACTGCCTTGTCTCTCAATAAAAGCTTTTAATTTAACCAGAGTCTGTCGTTTTCGCTCAAAGACAGATTTAAGTAAAAATGGTGATGTGAGTTTAACCGCAAGACAGAAGGAGAGAAAGTGGAATTCAAAGTTGTGGAAAGTTGTATAGTGTCTAAAATTGAAAAAAAAATTACAAAATGGTAACATATGCATGTTATTTAGAAACATGGAAATAAATACCAGAAGAAACAATTAACAGAGTTGATATTGTTTCTCTGGGGAATGGAAGTTAGAATTATGGAGGGACAGGACTTAGAATTGCTTTTTTAAAGAATTATAAGTCTTGTAGTATTATTTGACTTTTAAACTTTGAAAATAGTCATCAGCTGCAAACATAGAATACCACCATTCTGAAACTGGGCCATCTCTAGCCTTTGCCTGGTGGTTGGTCCATTACCTATGCATTCAAACCTCTAAAACACACCAAATTGAGCCAATGTATATAATTTTGGAGATTCTTTTTCAATGAAAAAAAAAATTTAGGAACTAAATCATATTTTCTTCTTACTTTCTTGTGTGTGTTTATCCTGGGCTCTGGATCATTGTTGCTATGATGATGAATAAAATACATCCTGCCTTCTAGGAATTTAGGGGAGAGGTGGGTAAGCAGAAAGGGAACAAGTAATTTTAATAAATATGATATATATCATGATGGAATATGCACAGGTTATTAATGGGGAAATAGGGGAAGGGCATGTAGTTCTCCCATCAGGGTTGGAAAAGAGTTTTGGAAAAGATTTTGACTAAATTGCATTTTGAAGGAGGAGCTAGGCTAGGGAGGAGCTGGGGAGAACTCATTCCATCAAAGGGAACAGCATGAGTAAAGGCATGGACACATTTAATAAAAAGGTATTTGAGAAGATCAGTAGATAGAATTTGGTGTCACTAATGCATATGCTACAGTATAAAGTTCAGGTAGGGAGCAATGACACATGAAGCTGGAAGGTGAGTAAGGGTCAGGTTGTCTGGTAGGCAATGGAGAAACAAAAATAGACTTTAAGCAGAGGAGTATTATGCTCAGATTTGTATTTAGAAGGAATACTCTTAACAGCATTTGGGATGTTGGATTTGATAGGGATAAAAGTGGAGGTAAGGAGACTATTGCAACAGTCTATGGGAGAAATGATGAGGGCCTGATCATAGTTGTCATAGTAGGTTATCTGAGGACATCTAACTGCTTAGGCTTAGTTTTATATTCAAAGTTATAAATTCAGAGGATACTAGACAAATATACTAGATACTAGAGAAATACTGCAATCATGAGTGTATAAGTAGCACGCAAAATCAACCAGAAAAACATGTAGAGTGAAAAGACCTGTGAGCTTATCACCAAACTTTGAGAGACACTGTATGTAAGGAGTAGGTGGAGAAGAAAACAGAAAAGAAATGGTTACAAAGGTAGAAAAGAGAAAAATGAGAGAATGGAAGCCAAAGGAATAGAGTGTTGTAAAAACCAGAGTGTGGGTACAGAGTGAGGATGAATTAGAAACATTTCTCGGGTTAATTTGTCCTGTCCCTCTCCTTCCCATCCTCCCTTCTCTGTTTGTGACGTCAGTTGTTTTCACTCTCTTTCCTCTAGGCTTTCCCATTTTTGTCTTCTATTATAGTCTATTTTCCCATTGCCTTTTTCCCCAACTATTATTTATTTACTTTGAATTAAAAATTTTTTTTTTATTGTGATTTAGGTGAAAGTTTACACAGAAAGTTTGCAGGAAATTGCTTTTCCATTCAACAATTCATACGCATTTTGCTTTGTCTGATTGCAATCCCCACAATGTAACAGTACTCATCCTACTTCCTCCTTGTGTTTACCATTTCCCTTCCTGCCTTGTGAGCTTCATTTTGTCCCTGGGCAAATGCTCCCCTTTTGATATTATACGGTTAGTTGTTCTAAGGAGTGCGTACCTTCCTGGTGTTATTATTCACCTTATTGTCTATCATTTGGCTGAAAGTTGAGCCATGGGGGTGAGTTCAGTTCCAGGCTTGAAAGGTGTCCCTTCATCTTTTCATTTTGAAAAATTTCAAACTTTCAGAAAATTTGCAATAGTATAATGACCACTAATATCCTATTCACCAAGATAGTTACCGATTGTTAATTTGCTATATTTATGTTCTCTAGGTCTGTGTGTAACTGAGAGCATAGCATAAATACATATATAAAAATATACATATATATATACATACAGAAACACATACATATATATGGTGTATGTGTAAGTGAAAGCATAAATATACATATACATATATACACAAACATATACATACATATATATGTAGATATCATGCGTTATGGCTTGAATTGTGTTCCCCCGATATATGTGTCAACTTGGCTAGATCATGATTCTCAGTATCATGTAATTATCCTCCATTTTGTAATCTAATGCAATTTTTATATGTGTTCTAATTCCTAACCTCTATGATATTAATGAGGTAGGTTTAGAGGCAGTTATGTTAACGAGGCAGGACGCAATGTACATGATTAGGTTATATCTTGAGTCAGTCTCTTTTGAAATATAAAAGAGATTAAACAAGTAAGCACCAACCGTTCACAGCAATTGGCTGCCTTTCTAGGGACAGAGGGACCTCAGTACCATTAAGAAAGAAAAGCCGGGAGCAAAGTGTGTCCTTTGGACCTAGGGTCCCAGTGCTGAGAACCTCCTGGACCCAGGGGAAGACTGGTGCCAAGACACATGGAGATCTCCAAGGAATGCCAGGCCCACAGATGTTTAAAGATGACAAGGACTTTCACCTTGAGCCAACGAGAGAAAGCCTTCCTCAAGAGTTGGCACCCTGAATTCAGACTAGTCTCTCACACTGAGAGAATAAATTTGTTTGTTAAAGCCATCCATTAATGTTATTTCTATTATAAGCAGCATTAAGACATCAAGACATTTCACTCCTAGATACTTGTATTTCCTGTTATGTGCCGTCGAGTCAGCCCTGACTCATAGCGACCCCTCCTTGGGTTTCCGAGGCAGTATCACTACGGAAGTAGGATTGCCCAACCTTCCTTCCGAGGAGTGTCTGGTGGGTTTGAACCGCCAGCCTTCTGGTTAGCAGTCAAGTGCCTTAGCCACTATGCTACCAGAGCTCCTAAGAACATGGATATTCTCTTACAAAACCACATTCATAGTCAAGATATTTAACCTTCATATATTATTTAATATATACTCCATATTCAAATTTCCCCAATTGTTTCAATAATATCTTTTATACCTACTTCCTTCACCCCCACTCCACGTTACATTTAGTTGTCACGTCTCTTTGGTCTCCTTTAATTCAAATCAGTTCCCCAGCCTTTTAAAATACTTATTTGCCTTTCTTGACATTTATATTTTTGAAAAATCCAGGCCCATTGTTTTGGAGATTGTTTCTCAGGTTGGGTTTATTTGAGTGTTCCCCATGATCCTTCTGCCTTTTGTCTTTACCATCTGAAACAAAAATATGATCTTGATACTCCCATTTAAAAATATTAGAAGGTTCCTTATCATCTACTGGATAAAATTCAAATTCATTTGCAGCATCACCTCTCCTAGTTACTAATAACTTGTTCTTTAGGTAAACCACACACCACATACTTTCTATAGTCTTATCAGTTTTTCCCCATTTGGGGATATCCTTCTCTAGGTAAATTTATACCCAACCTTCAAAATTCTGTTACTTTATCTGACAGATATTTGTTGAGTGTTTATAATCTACCTAGCACCGTACTGGGTGCTAGGATATAACTGTGAATATGATCTTCATAGTCTCTTTCTTAGGGAATTTAGACTGTCTGAAATGTCATCTTTCTTATGCTAGTATAACATTCTATACACATCTTTAATATAACATTTATCACATTATATTGCAGTTTTTGTTTGTGTGCTTGTCACTCTGCTGGACTGTAAGCTTTTCCAGAGTACAAAAAAAATTTATTCATCTTTGCTTTCCTAGCATCTAGAGCATGTTGTGTGCAGTCCCATAGTTACCCTATGAGACAGAGTAGAACTGGTCTACAGGGTTTCCCAGGCTACGGGAGCAGATCACAAGGTCTTTTCTCCAGTGGAGCTGTTGGAAGCACTAAATAAAGTTTCACTCAATAGTAAGTGAAAGAAATAACTCCTGCTAAGTGTTAGCTAGGAAGCATTCTCTCTTTTAGTTAAAGAATATGGTTTAATTTAAGTAAATTCTGGGAATCTCTTGTTTAGGAAGGTTTTTAGTCCTTCAAATCATCCACACCTTCATTTGGTCAAAGGATGTTGTTGTTGTTGTTGTTGTTATGTGCCATCGAGTCAGACCCGACTCATAGATAAGCAAAACTATTTCCCAGCAGGAAGATGCAATAAGCATTAGAGTAAGAATGACAATTATTCTTCAGGAGTTAGCACTGCTGCTGCTATTAAAATTCTACCTGAAATGTGCTTTGGCAAGGGACACTTACAAAGCTGTGGCAACAACAGAGATGACAGCTGCATTTCATTAATATCTTCCTAAAACACATTTTTTATGGCGGTCTCTTACACACTCCCCCACCCAAACAGCCTTCAATCAATCAATTTCCATTGCCAGTACAATTAATTTCCTCTTGAACATCCATAGCACCACTTCCAGTACTTGCTTGTATTTAATTTTACATTTCATGTTGTGCAACATTTTATTTCCTAGTTCCTGTTTTGCTTATTTAAAGAGATTACAGCTTCCTAAAGCTTTGTCCAACACAGTATTAGGCATATAGTAGACAGGGCACACTTTTAAAATTGACCCTCTTATGGAACGTTGGATGATATTATGACTACATCAAGGAACCTGGTAATAGTGCCTGTCAAAAAATAGACTTTCCTATACTTTAACGTGCAGAAGAATCACTGGGGTGGTGGCGGTAAATTCTTGTTAAAACGCTATTCTGATTCTGTAAAGCTGGGGGAAGCTCAATAATTTGCATTTTAAACAAGGTCCCAAGTGATGCCGATGCTGCTGGTCCGTGGACCACACTTTGAGTAGCAAAGGTATAAAGGAATGTGCAAAAGGAAGGCAAATACCTTGTCCAAAACATATTTTGTTAAGTGTTAATTAAATAGCAGAAATATGGTTAAGATGAAGCCAGGCTGAGCCCTTCTTTCCCATCCTCAAACGTCCCTTTCCCGCTCCATCTCCCCACCCATTATAGCCGAAATCTCCACCTCCTTAAGCCGTAAGAACACAAGCAGAAACAGGCCTAGGTACGAAAGACGCGAGCCCAGGTAACAAAGGAAGGATCTCCCTGCACTTACTAGTCTAAGAACCCGAAGATTAGATGGAGTCTGAGCTGTGGTCTCTTTCAAGCCATAGAGAAAAATTCAAAATTAAATCCTTGTCATGGAGGGACCAATCGTAGCCATGGTCTTTCCACGATTCGCTCGCGCAGAAGCAAACCCTGGCCTGTGATTGGCTGAGATAGCACCATCCTCTGGCCATTCGGAGCTGAGGCGCTCCCGGTCTCCTCCAGGCGAGAGGAAAAAGGAGGGGGAGCTGAAGAGGAAAGACGGTGTGTCCACGCCCTCTATGCTGTTTGTGGAAGGTTTTGTGTAATTGGTTGGCGCTTTTTCCGATTGCACCAATCGCAAGGCCTTCTCTTCTGAGTCCTAATTATGAAATTGAGAGAAGGGGGGCAGCCAATGGAAAAAAAAGTGAACAGCAGCCAATCCTCCGGTGGCGTTTTGTGTCTTTGGCCAACAGGAAAATGTGTTTCATGCGGAGGGGCGTTACCCACTTTCCAATGGGTGGGCATCGGTGCAGCTGGGGAGCCAATCAGTGCGAGACGTTGAGTGACAGCTGTCCAATAGGGACCTTCAGTGCTAGTACGGTTTGCGGCTTAAGCGCCGCCGCGGTCTGAGGAATGTCAACTATTCAACATGGAGGCAGAGGTCGATAAACTGGAACTGATGGTGAGTGAAAGTGAAGGAGATCTACTGGGTAGTTTATTTCCCCCCCATGGCCTCGAGGTGAGACACAACTTGGAGCCTCCGGAAACTCTAGTCGGCAGAGGCTGGACAAGACTTTAGTTCCCTCCTCTTGCACTAAAGGGAGTCGCCACCGCCTAGTCCCTTTTAACCGCCGCGGGGAAGGGGTTACATCCGGGAAACTCGTGAGGGAAATGGCGGGAGATGCTGAGGGTGCAGGGCCTTTGGAATTCC
The DNA here is from genome assembly GCF_000298275.1 of Orycteropus afer afer. Lineage (NCBI taxonomy): Eukaryota > Metazoa > Chordata > Mammalia > Tubulidentata > Orycteropodidae > Orycteropus > Orycteropus afer. Next base: position 654,752 of record NW_006921783.1, on the reverse strand, counting down.
TTGTTCCTTGGCCTTAGCCTTTCCACCAGTCAGGAAACTGTGGTTGGTGCATGCAGCGTTCTATTCCCACTGAAAGATGTGATTGAAATGCTCCCTAAACGTCCTTAGAAGGGGAGAGGTCGTTACAGCCCAAGAAAGGGGGAGGGAGGGTGGGATGTATCTCAAAGGAGGTGCATTCCTTTTGGGCTGAACCATTCGTGTTCTCAAAGGCCGAGCGAGAAAGGATGCTCGGAACTTGTATTCACAATTTCCTAGCAATAAGAAAGCCCCTGGAACTATTTCTGTTTGTCCTGGAGGTCGCAAGTCTTGTGTGAGGGAGAGTGGTGAGCGATGGGCATCTGAACCACGAGCTTTTTCCCTGGAGCGCGAGTGGGAGTGGGACAAGGAAGGCGCTCTGCTCTCCAGTTGCCCAGTTTCATTCATTTGTCGAAGTAGACTAACTGCCACATTCTTTTGTGGGCGGAGGCGAATTGGAAACTACTTCGGTTAAACCTGGCGAGTTTGGCCTGCGTGAGAGCGCCAAGCTAGGGGCGGGGGGCTGCCTTTCTGGTTTCGAGCCTTCGCTCCCATCCCTAGAACTGTCAGTTTGCTTGCCCGCGCTTTTTGCTAATCTCGGTTCCCTTGTTCTGTCCCTTGGCCCCACTTTTCCCCCCGGCCTATCAGTCTTTTTGGATTGGGCTGGCTTTCTGAAAAACATGGAAATTGAAGGAGACCACTCGTCTTTGAGCTCCCGTCGTTGTTAAAAAAAATAACAAAAAGATATAAAAGTGCCCCGACTGTCTTTTCTCTATCACTAATCCGCCCGCGCTCCCAGTCCTCCACACGCCAGGAGTTGTTTGGCGTTACTCCTTAGATACCGTTTGTGCCGGTGATCTCTCTCCTGAAAAGGACGTGTGGTGATCGAGGCAGAAACTGAGCTACCACCCTAATCTATCCCATTCCCACCTTAGAAATTGTAAGACCTTGATATTACCTTATTACTTCTTTCTGATATAGTGATGAATTGGAGTGCCTTACATATAAAAATTTGATTTGAAGTCTTTCAGTTGCTTCTAACATATGTTGTGTTAACTTTCTTTGTGATGGGTAGAAGGTGTGGGGATAGGAGGGAGAGAAATGGCAGAGAAGAAGGAAGAATTTTCCGCTTTCCAAATCTGTAACAAGTGAATTTATCGTCCAAAGTTTTATTTTTAACACTAATTGTGTTTTTAAAAGACACACGAACAAACCCAAAGCATGTTGAGTATTGTAGTTTAATCTATCATGAGGCGTACATGTTGAAAGACTAACTGCCTCTCTCTCTCCCCCATTCTAAATACCTCCCTCTAGATAATATTTCTGCTTGGTCGTAATATGCTAAATGACACTAACTGCCTTTAACAGTTTTTTTTCCTCAAGTTGGCTGTTTAGGTTTGAAGTTACACCTTTTCTGCCCTTTGCAGTAGTCATTATCCACACAGGACTTCTTTAGCTTGAACAAATTTTACTTTGAGGGGAAAACAATTAAGCATCTTGACAAAAAGTAAATTTTAGAAAATTATGAGGTAGCTGGATTCAAACTTTTAGATGCTGTTTGAATGATGGTGTAGTTTTCTGAGTATTTTTTATGAGAGGAAGAGAAGAAAGCAGGTATTTTTCCTTAAATTTCTTTCAGGTATTTTAGTTTTTTTTTTTTCTTTCAAGTTACTAGTTTGTAGTCATTAGGTTTAAAAATGGTATTTGAACTTTTTAACTTTAATACGGCTTTTGATATTACTGCTTTTCATTGACTGGATAGTTAAAGATAGTTCATCTCATATTCAGAAGATTTGCCATGTGCCTTTAGAAAAAACGTTACTTCTGTGAACCAGCTTAGTTTCTAAGATTCTAAAAGTAAACTGTTTCTGTGCAATCCTCTAATTTTTGATTTTACATTATTTAAATAATTGGCTGATAAACCCATATTGAATATATAATATGTAAAAAGAAGATGCATACTATTTAGCTTTCAAGATAAAGTACTTATTTAAATTTTGTAGATGACCTGGTACTCTAATTTTAAAATATTTGATATTTTTCTTCTTTGTTTTAATTTCTAATCCAGAAAGTTAAACATTTGTCTTTTAAACGCTTGTCTTTAAAACTTGAGCTGTGGCTAGCAGAGTTGAACTATCTTAACTTTGAATTGTGTGGCCCAGGGTTGAGGGCAGGGTTCCAGCTGTCCTGAATTTGAGTCCATTTCTTAGTGCATTCACAATCCAGCTAAATAGTTGAACTGGACCATATAAAGGGAGGTTGGGGGAAAATAATGGGAATGTATTTCTGTATCAATCGACCTTATTAATGGGGGAATAAGCTCATTGTAGGGTAATCTTATCTATGAGTTGGAATCAACTGAACAATGAGTTTGGTTTTGGTTTTGAGGGTAATCTTTGTTTTCTATGTTTTTTCTTTACTTACTGATTGAGTGATAATTGGTGTAGTGGCCTTATGTGGTACCACTGGAGATTGTGCACAAAAGATAGTGCAGTGTGATACTGTGATACTGCTTTCATTTCTGGGTTTATATGTGACTTTTGATGGATGCTTACCAGTTTAACGATTATGATATTTATTGCCTCCTGATTATTATTTCTCCCTGATTTTCTAAGTTGGAAGGCAATGGAGCTTCTTTCCTCTTTTATTTAAGGTATTTTAAGAGTTAACTGAAATTTTAAAATCCTCTTTCAGGGTGTTCAGTCAGGTAGAGCTAATGTCCTGTTTAGGGCCTTGATTTCGCAGGAAGTCTCTTCCCTTGTTATAATAGCCCTCAGTAAATTCTTGAGGTAGAAAGCCAAGAATGGTAAGTGCTTTTTATGATGTAGTAGGTTCCAGAGAGATGGGTATATACAAAGTGAGAAATTACTTCACACTTCATTTGTTTTCTTTGATATTCTTATCCAAAGGGCTTAATTTACATGGCAATAAATCAGTCTGGAAGGAGCTGTACAATCATATCTCAGCAGAACAGAAATCTTTTTCACAACTTTGCCTTAGTGTAATTATAACAGGTTTTGTTAGTACTAATCCTAAAGTAGTAACAACATTTACGTTAATTACTGCTAAGGCTTAGGGTATAATAACAAAATTCTTTTCTATATGTATGCATATTTCTGCTTGAATATTAATAGATTAGTTATCAGAAAATGAAATACATAAGCCCAATTTTTTTTTCTAAACCTTGATATAAATGTTCTTAGGTTTTAGATGTCTTCTGGCCAAAATGGCAACCCTACTTTAAATTCTTTTCACACTGAAGCTTCAACTGATGCCAAATGCTATTGTGTTTCTTTTCCACCTATTACTGCTAACGAATGCTCTGACTTTATTGCACTACTGTACTTTACAGCTAGCAGTGCAATAGTATTGTCAAAGCATCTGAAAGCAGGATGCACACCAGAATTTTGATTCTTGCTGTACATCTTTCTTCAGTATCTGTGAGTAATTTTAACACTATAATATTGTTACCAATAGTGTATCTTTTAAAAAAGTCATAATTTGAAAAAAAAAACCAAAAAAACCACTGTTTAACTAATTAAAAACTCATTATGGTCTGACTCGACGGCACATAACAACAACTGTTATAATGCTTTATGAAACAAACTAAGAGAATACTTTTTATATGTAAAGTTGTTAGGGCTTGTCTAAATGAGTAGTACTTTGTAATTTGCTTCTTTCTATAACAGATTTAGATATACTGGCAAACGTTGGGTTTTATTTAATTGAGTTATATATGATGAATTAGAAAGCAGTTTGTGCTGTACATTTCCTATAACTTGCCCCCAAATTTGTATTTTATTACTGTGAAGGAACTGCTTTTATTTAAAATTGAAGTACGCTTGTCTTTAAGTTTTTTTTATAATTATAAAATATAATGATGTGTGAATTAATCACTTGTAGTTTTTATGTAATTACTTTTACTGAGGTTTAATTTACATACAATTACTTAAGTGTACAATTTGATAAGTTTTACAAAACTTAAGACCATACAACTACTGTCATAGCAATGATAAAGAACATTTCCATAACCACAAAAAGTTCACTTGTGCAGTTTACTAGTCAACCCCCTCTTCATAAAACCCTCTATAACTGATGTGAAGTTTTGCCTTTTCTAGGATTTCATATAAATGGAATAATACAGTAGATAGTCTTTTGTGTCTGGCTTTCACTTAACAAAATGCTTTTGATATTCATCCCTGTTGTTGCATTTTTCAGTAGTTAGATCACTTTAATTGCTGAGCTTTACTCCGTTGTTTGGAGTATCACAAATTGTTTATCCATTTGCCAGATTATGAATTTAGGGCTTTTTCCCAAGTGCTACATATTATAATAAAGTTGCCGTTAATAATAGAGTACAGATCTTTGTGTGGACATAATGTTTTTATTTCTCTTGGGTAAATACTAAGGAGTGGGATTGCTGGGTAGCATAGGAAAAGTATACTTGCTCTTACAAGAAATTACTAAAGTCATTTTCAAAGTATCTGTACTACATTGCATTCCCAAAGCTATGTATTGGGGTTCCAGTTTCTCTACATCTTTGCTAACACTCAGTATTCTCAATCTTTTTAATTGTAGAGATTCTATCAGTATTTAGTGGTTTTAATTTGCAGTTTCTTAATTGCTATTGCTAGTGAATTTGTGCTTATTTTCCATTAGTATATGTTCTTTGATAAAATGTCTATTAACATTTTTGCCTGCTTTTAAATAGAGTTGTTTATCTTTTTGGTTATCAGATTTTGAGAATTCATTATATATTTTGGATGTAAATGTTTTACAAATATTATTTTCCAGTCTATTATTTGACTTCTGATTTTAAAAATTAGTCAAATCCAATTTATCCATTTTATTCTTTTAGGGTTTGTTTTTTCTGTATTCTTCCTAAGAAATCCTTACCTAGCCCAAGGTCACAAAGATTTTCCTGTAGAAGATTTACACTTTTATTTTTTGTATTTAATACTATGTCTCTTTTAAGTTAATTTATGTATATGATATAAAGAGGAGAGGTTTTTTTAATGCATTTTATTGAAATATAATTTATGTACAGTGAAATACACAAAAGTAAAGTGACATGGGTCAATGCATTTTTTTTTTCAGTGTTCCCTCTCCTCCTCTCCCACCTGACAACCAACAAAGAAAATTTTCCTCCATATATAAACCTTTCCTTGACCCTCCACAACAACGAACTAATACTATATTTGTCCTTCTGTGATTGACTTATATCACTCATCATAATGTTCTCCAAGTTCATCCATATTATGCAGTGTTTTGCAGACTCTACATTATTCTTTAGTGCTGCATAGCATTCCAGTATGTGTATGTACCATAGTTTGGTCATCCACTCTTCCGCTGATGGGCACATAGGTTGTTTTCATCTTTATGCTATTGTTAATAGTGCTGTGATAAACATGAGTGTGCATATATCTGTTCCTGTCCTGGCTCTCACCTCTCTAGGATATATACCTAGTAATGGGATTGCTGGGTCAAATGGTATCTTAAATTCCAACTTTCTAAGGAATCGCCATGTTGCTTTCCACAGTGGTTATGTCACTTCACAGTCACACAAGCAGTGTATGAAAGTCCCAATCTCTCCACATCCCCACCAGCATTTGTTATTTTCTCTCACTGAACCTTGCCATCAGTGCTGGGGTGAGACGGTATACCTCCTTGTTGTCTTGATTTACATCTCTCTGATGGCCAATGATTGTGAGCATCTTTTCATGTATTAGCTGACCACCTGAATATCCTCCTTGGTGAAGTGTCTATTTATGTCTTCTGCCCATTTTTAATTGGATTGTTAATTCCTTTGGTGTTGAGGCGTTGGAGTTTTCCATCATTCTTAGAGATAAGTCCCTTGCCAGATACGTAATTAATCAGCAAATATGAATTTGTTGCTGTCATTTTTGTCATGTGCTTTTTCATTGTGTTGATTTCTTTGTTCCATATAATTGTCTATGCTGAGCCTCGTTTTGTTGTGAATCATGTTATCACTTCCTTCATTGCTATTTTAGTATTTGCTGAATCTGGTCCTCTTTATTTTGATGTGAAGGTTTTTCATTTTTCTTTGAGGTTACCCTGTGATTTATAGTTTTCTTCCCAAGTTTAGAACAGTCCATTCTATCTTGTAGTTGTCTTGACTTC
>NW_006921783.1:617534-627822 GCF_000298275.1 Orycteropus afer afer | reverse complement strand
CAATTCTGTATCCTTCCCTTCAAGGCTCAGGGGTCCACGATTATCTTCTGTGTCTGTGTTAATTGGTTTCCCTTTTCTTTGTTGAAGAAGGTCTGTGCAATCCTTCTGCCTAGTCCGCCATCTTGCCGGAACTTCTGTTTGATTTCTTGACTGCTGCTTCCATGGGCATTGATTATGGATCCAAGTAAAATGAAATCCCTGACAACTTCATTCTTTTCTGTTTAACATGATGTTGCTTATTGGTCCAATTGTGAGGATTTTTGTTTTCTTTATGTTGAGGTGTAATCAATAGTGAAGCTGTAGTCTTTGATCTTCTTCATCAGTAAGTGCTTCAAGTCTTCACTTTTAGCAAGCAAGGTTGTATCATCTGCGTATTGAAGGTAGTAAATTAATCTTCCTGCAACACTGATGCCATGCATCTTCATGTACTCCAGCTTCTTGGATTATTTGCTTAGCATACAAATTGAATAAAAATAGTGAAAGGATACACCTTGATGAACATCTTTCCTGATTTTAAACCATACAGTATCCCCTTGCTCCGTTTGAATGAATGCTTCTTTGTCTATGGACAGGTTCCTTATGAACATAATTAAGTATTCTGGAATTCCCATTCTTCTTGGTGTTAACCATAATTTGTTAGGATTCACATAGTTGACGGCTTTTGCATAGTCAATAAAACAAAGGTAAACATCTTCCTAGTATTCTTTGCTTTCAGCCAAGATCTCATTCTTTTTTTTTTTTTTTTTTTTAATTTTTATTGTGATTTGGGTAAAAGTTTACAGAGCAAATTCATTTTACATATAGCAATTCATACACATTTTGTTTCATGACATTGACTGCAATCCCCACAATGTAATAGCTCTCTTCCTACTTCCTCCCTTTAGTTACCGCTTCCCTGTGTCCTTCTTTCCTGTGCATTCCTGCTCCCTGAGCTATCTCCCTTTGCAAATTCTGCCCTTCTGTTCTCACATGATTGATTGTTGTACGGTGTATCTACTTGGTTTAAATGTTTCACCCCGTATGTCTGTCAGTTGTTTGGCTGGGAGCCACAGGAGTGAGTTCAATTCCAGACCTGAAGGGTGACTAGGGGCCATAGTGTCAGGGGTCTTACCAGGCTCTATCAGAGAAATAAACCTGGTCTTTTTTTTATGATTTTGAATTTTGTCCCACATTGTTCTCCCACGCTATCCAGGATCTCTTGCACTGATCCCTTTCCGAGTGGTTGATAGCAATAGTCGGGCACCATCTAGTTCTTCTGGTCTCGTGGTCATGTAGGCTGATGTTGGCATGGTCCACTAGTCCCTTTGGAATAATTGTTCTCATGTGTCTTTGGTTTTCTTCATTCTTCTTTGCTCTGGATGAGGAGAGACCAATTGTTGCATCTAGATGGCTGCTTGCAAGCTTTTAAGAACCCAGTCGCTACTCACCAAAGAGTATGTAGTATGTAATGCCAGTTGAGCTTGATGTCCCCAGCAACCATGGTTTTGAGCGCACAGGTCCAACAACTCGCTCCATCAGGGTAGTTGATTGTGCCTAAGAAGTTATCATAACTTTGCCCTGTTAGTTCTATTTATATGGACGTTCTTATAGCACATATAAATACATATGTAGAAATATTGTCTACACATCTTACATAAGATCATTGGTATATTCCATTCCCTTTTGCATAGACATACCTGATCATTTAGCCTGTTTACCCATCTATTTGAGATCCTTTTCTTAAATCTGGCTTGAATTTCTGGCAGTTCCTGTCTGTACTGCTGTAACCATTTTTGAATTATTTTCAGCAAAATTTTACTTGTATGTGATATTATGACTTGTTTGATAATTTCCACATTCTGTTGGATCACCTTTCTTTGGAATGAGCACAAATAGGGATCTCTTTCAGTCATTTGGCCAGGTAGCTGTCTTCCAAATTTCTTGGCATAAACAAATGAGGGCTTCCAGTGTTGCATCCATTTGTTGAAACATCTCAATTGGTATTCCATTTATTCTCAGAGTCTTACTTTTCACTAGTTCCTTCAGTGCATCTTGGACTTCTTTCAATACCATCAGTTCTTGATTATATGCTACCTCCTGAAATGGTTGAAGGTCAACCAATTCTTTTTAGTACCAACCAAAAAATACAGTACAGTGTACCTCTATATTCCTTCCATCCTATTCTGATGCTTCCTGCATTGTTCAGTATTTTGCCCATAGACTCCTTCAGTATAGCAACTTGAAGCTTGGATATTTTCTTCAGTTCTTTCAGCTTGAGAAATACTGAGCATATTCTTCCTTTTGATTTTTCTAACTCCAGGTCTTTTCGTATTTCATTTTAATAATTTCCTTTGTCTTCTCGAGCTGCTGTTTGAAATCTTCTTTTCAGCTCTTTCATCTTATAATTACTTCTATTCACTTTAGCTACTCTCCATTCAAAAGCAAGTTTCAGAGTCTTTTCTGACATCTATTCTGGTCTTTTCTTCTTTGCCTGTCTTTTTTTTTTTAATTGTGATTTGGGTGAAGATTTACAAAGCAAATTCACTTACCATACAGCAGTTCACATATACGTTATCTCATGACATTGATCACAGTTTACCGCAGTGCAACAGCTCCCCTCCTGCTTCCTCCCCATAGTTACTTCTTCCCCGTGTCCATCCCTCCAGGGACTACTGCCCCTTGAGCTGTCTCCCTGTGCATAAGCAGCCCTTCTTTCTCCCATGATTGTTCTCTCCAAGGAGAGTATCTACTTGAGGTAAATGTTCAACTCGTTTGTTTGTTTGCCTGTCTTTTTAATGACCTTTTGTTTTCTTCATATTTGATGTCATCCTACAACTAGTCTGGTCTTTGGTCGTTGGTGTTCAGTGCATCAAATCTATTCTTCAGGTCTCTACAATCAGGTGGACTATACTCAAGATTATATTTTGGCTTTCACGGACTTGTTTTATTTTCTTTAGCTTTAACTTGAACTTGCATATGAGCAGTTGATGGTCTTTTCCACAGTTGGCTTCTGGCCTTGTTTTGACTGATGACACTGACCTTCTCCATCACTTCTTTCCACCAATGTAGTCTATTTGATTCCTGTATATTCCATCTGGTGAGATCCACATGTATAGTTGCCCTTTATGTTGTTGAGAAAATATATTTGCAATGAATAAGTCATTGGTTGTGCAAAATTCCATTATTTTTTTCTCTGGTGTCATTTCTATCACCAAGGCCACATTTTCCAACTACTGATGGTTCTTTGTTTCCAACTTTCACATTCCAGTCACCAGTAATTAGCAATATACCTTAATTGCATGTTTGATCAATTTCAGACTGCGGAAGTTGGTTAAAAATCTTCACTTTCCTCATCTTTGGCTTTAGTGATTGGTGTGTAATTTGAATAATAGTAGTATTAACTGGTTTTCCTTGTCAGCATACAGGTATTATCCTATCACTGACAGCATGTACTTCAGGATCTTGAAATGTTCATTTTGATGATGAATGTGATGCCATTCCTCTTTAATATGTGTTTCTGGGCATAGAAGACCATATGATTGCCTGTTTCAGAATGGCCAACACTAATCCATTTCAGCTCACTAATGCCTAGGATATTAGTCTTTATGTGTTCCCTTTCATTTTTGACAGCTTCCAGTTTTCCTAGATTCATTCCACATTCCATTATTAATGGATGTTTGCAGCTGTTTCTTCTTAGTGTAAGTTGTGCCACACCAGCAAATGAAGGTTCCAAAAGCTTTACTATATTTGCATCATTAAAGTTGACTCTACTTTGAGGAGGCAGCTCTTCCCCAGTTGTATTTTTAGTGCTTTCCAACCTGAGAGGCCGATCTTCTGGCACTGTATCAGATAATGTTTGTCTCTACTCATAAGGTTTCAGTGGCCAGTCAAAACTGACTCCTATGTCATTTATCCTAGTCTATCTTAGTCTGGAAGTTCCATTGAAACTTGTCCACCGTGGGTAACCCTGCTAGTATTTGAAATACCAGTGGCATAGCTTCCAGTGTTATAGTGACACCACCATGGTATGACAAAATGACAGCTTATCTGTGGTCTTAACAGTATAATAAAGTTATATGGTAATATTATCTCATAAGTAGTACAAAACAGTTGTGTTTGTCCTGACTGTTAATGAGTGATCAAGGATGAACCATGTACAGATGATTCTGTGCTGCTTTACTGTCTTACCCTAAATTTAGATACCATTTAAAGATCCCTCAGATTTCATAAATAAAAATACAGAATATCCACTTCAGTTTGAATTGCAGAGAAACAATGGATAAGAAGTTTTTAGCATGTTGTTGTTGTTGTTATGTGCTGTCGAGTCGGCCCCGACTCATAGCGGCCCCTCCTTGGGTTTCCGAGGCAGTATCACTACGGAAGTAGGATTGCCCAACCTTCCTTCCGAGGAGTGGCTGGGGGGTTTGAACCGCCAGCCTTCTGGTTAGCAGTCAAGTGCTTTAGCCACTATGCTACCAGAGCTCCTAGTTTTTAGCATAAATATATCCAAATACTACATGGGACATACTGATACTAAATTTTTTTCATTGTTAATCTGAAATTCAAGTTTAACTAGATGTCCTGTGTTTTGTCTGACAGCCCTGATTCAAATGCCTTGTTGGAATGTGTTTCACACCATTATTAACAGAGTACATTAGACTATAATTGCTTTATTTACTTATTTACTTACTATGGCTTTTTTTTTTTTTTTTTTAACCTACTGTATATGAAGAATTTTGCTAAGCAGAGTTAAAAAAGAACCAGCAAGAGAGACACAGTAGTCACTCTATGAGGAAAAAGTAACAGGTGTATGTATATCTAAAACTTACTGCCATCAAGTCAATTCCGGCCCCACAGGCGAGCTCCAAGGAGTTCTGATAGCATAGTGGCTAAGGCACTTACTTGACTGCTAACGAGAAGGCTGGCAGTTCAAACCCACCAGCCACTCCTCGGAAGGAAGGTTGGGCAATTTACTTCCGTAGTGATACAGCCTCAGAAACCCAAGGAAGAGCCCTTATGAGTCAGGACCTACTCGATGGCACATAACAACAACAGCGAGCCCCATTGGGTTTCCGAGGCTGTAAATCTTTACAAAAGTATATCGCCCCATCTTCCCTCTAAAGAGTGGCTGGTGGGATTGAACTGTTGACCTTCTGGTTAGGAGCCAAATGCCTTATCCACTACACCACCAGAGCTTCGTGTGTGTGTTTGTGTGTGTGTGTTGTATTGCTCCGTGTGTGTGTGTGTGTGTGTATGTATGTATTGTGTTATATTGTATTGTATTGTATTGTATTTAGGAACTCTGGTGGCATAGTGCCTAAGCCATTTGACTGCTAACCAGAAGGCTGGTGATTCAAACCCACTAGAAGGAAGGTTGGGCAATCTACTTCCGTAGTGATACCACCTCAGAAACCCAAGCAGGGTTCACTATGAGTCAGATCCGACTCGACGGCAGTGAGTTTGGTTTTTTGTTTTATATAATCTTCTGTATTGCTTAGCCTAGTATAGTATATCTAGTATATAGATATATTGGGTAAATGAGAAGCGGGGGAGTTAACTTTAAAAAGCTTCCGTATTTATTATACAATAACATATTTACTATGAGGACTCTAGAAATTCAGATTAACAAAAGAAAAATAATAAATTACATTCTACTACCCAGAGGTAAAGGAGTCCTGGTGGTGCAGTGGTTAAGCACTTGGCTGCTAACCAAAAGGCCAGCAGTTCTAACCAAAAGGTCAGTGGGTTGAACCTGCTAGCCCCTGCATGGGAGAAGGATGAGACCTCTATAAAGATTACAGCATTGGAAGCCCTAAGGGGCTGTTCTGCTCTGACCTATGCTGTGAGTCAGAATTGACTCCAAGGCAATGGTTTTTTTTTTTTTTATACCCAGAGGTAAAGAGCCCTGGTGGAGCAATGGTTAAGCACTTGACAGCTATCCAAAAGGTCAGGAGTTCAACCCACCAGCTGCTCTTTGGGAGAAAAGACCCGGGGGTCTGCTCCTGTCAAGATTATAGCCTAGGAAAAACCCTATGGCGTAATTCTATTCTGCCCTATAGGGTTGACTCGGTGGCATATAACAACAGCCCAGAGGAAGAAATTTTGAGAAAAACAGGTTTATTAGTGATTGCATTTATCTCCTAGTTTAGATCGGGGATGAACAAGCACTTAGGACTTCACTAGTTTTAAAAATCTTTCCTAGATACTTCCTGCTCAGACATTTAATATTCATTTTATTACCTGACACTCTAATTCCTCTAATTTTTTTCCCCCTGTAAATTCAGATAAGTTTTAAAAGGGAGGGAATGTATTTGTCTTGTTGTTGTTGTTGTTGTTATGTGCCGTCGAGTCAAATCCGACTCATAGCGACCCCTCCTTGGGTTTCCGAGGCAGTATCACTACAGAAGTAGGATTGCCCAACCTTCCTTCCGAGGAGTGGCTGGTGGGTTTGAACTGCCAGCCGTTTGGTTAGCAGGCAAGTGTCTTAGCCACTATGCTACCAGAGCTCCCTGTATTTGTCTTAGGTATCTTTTATGTGCTCAGCAATATGCTGAGCACTTAGGTTTCAAAAACATTTTCATTTTTGTTTTTGAATTATAGAAAACTAGGTTACTTTTTGGTACTTATCTTCCAGTCTTTCTTCCCACCCCTCATCATTCTTTAGAAATATTGAAAGTTGAGTTTATTTGGCACCATGTCATTAACAGTAAGACATAAACCATATTTCTCTTGAAGCAGTGTTTTATTTTCTTGTTTTTTTAGACCATGGATCCTTAGAGAAGAGGAATATATACAAACACAAAAAACTGCCAACTATTAGGGATTTGCATATCCTAGTCCCTATTAGCTAATAGATCCCATATTAAGAACATCTGCCTTCCAGAGATTGAAGTGATTAAATATCACAAGTTTTCTATCTTTTTCAGTATCTATGTAAGCAAGAAAAATTGCTTTCAAAGATGTACTCCCTTGAACATTAAGATTATTCTGTTTTTGTTTCAAGTATGTGCACAGTCTAATTGGGTTCTACCAGTTAGGAATGTAGCTATTTTGGCATATGTGAGGGCATGTTCTAACTTTATACTCTGAAGATGGTTTATCTTATGTATTTTATAATTAATGTGTATAGATAGATATGCATATTATGCAATATAATATTTGGGAACATGCTATTGCAAGGCACTGTTTAGAGATTAGTGATTTTTATAAAACAGCCTCATACATGCACACACACAAAAGAAAAAACAGCCTCACATATTTGGGACAGTGAACTTCAGCATGGCTGAGGTGTAAAATTTGAAAATTCAATGGAGTGAGATAGATGTTAAAGTCATCTTGTGGGAAAAAAAAGAACTATGCTAGGAATTAGAATTCTATAGGCATGGGAGTTCTGATAGCATAGTGCCTAAGGCACTTGACTACTAACCAGGAGGCTGGTGGTTCAAACCCATCAGCCACTCCTTGGAAGGAAGATTCAGCAATCTACTTCTGTAGTAATTCCACCTTGGAAACCCAAGGAGGGGTCGCTATGAGTCAGGTCCAACTCGATGGCACATAACAACAACAACAACAGGCATTGAGAAACACCAGTGATGTTCAAGTGGAGAGTGACTTAGTAAAAAATGCACATAAACTTTTTTTAAAAAAATTGCTATGCATAGATATTATGCATATAAGATATATACATTGTAATATAGTCATTGTAGTAAATTGGAAGACAAATATGTAAAAAGAAAAACACCTACGATTTCATGACTATTGAAAGTATGTTGTAAATGAGTGCATTGGTATGTTCTATAAGAATTCCCAGGTGTATAATAGACAAGGGACAAGGTTATAGTCACTTCTTGGCCATAGCCTGCTATCCAGAGGGAGCAAGTAGTTGGACCTATGGGCTCAGGACCATAGTTGCAGGGGACATCAAGCTCAATTGACAAAACATACTACACAAAACATTGTTCCACATCCTACTTTAGCGAGTAGCGACTGGGATCTTAAAAGCTTGCAAGCAGCCATCTAGATGGGTCTCTCCTCGTCTAGAGCAGAGAAGAATGAAGAAAATCAAAGATTCATGGAAACTTAGTCCAAGCGACTGATACACCATGTGATCCTCAGCCTGTATGACTATGAGACCAGAAGAACGAGATGGTGCCTGGCTACCACTGTCAACCTCTTGGAGGGGGGTCTACGTAGGAGATCCTAGATAGAATGGGAGAACAATGTGGAACAAAACTTAAAATCATTAAAAAAAAAAAAAAATTGGGGGTTGACCAGGTGTGCTGGTCTGATAGGACCTGGTGGAACCACTGAGACTATGGCCCCTAACTGCCTTTCAAGTCTGAAATTGAACCCACTCCTGTGGCTTCCAGCCAGACAAAAGATAGGCATATGAGGTGAATGTTTACATTAGGTAGATACGCTTCTTGAAGAGAACACAAACGCAATGCAACCACTGTCTTGGAGTTGGATCCGACTCATAGTGACCCCTCCTTGGGTTTCTGAGGCTGTATCACTGCAGAAGTGGATTGCCCAACCTTCCTTCCAAGGAGTGGCTGGTGGGTTTGAACCTCCAGCCTTCTGGTTAGCAGTCCGATGCTTAGGCACTATGCCACCAGAGCTCCCTGGAGAGAACAATCATGGGTGAATAAATAGAAGGGCTGTGTATGCACAGGGAGACAGCTCAGCAGTGGATGGAGGGAAAGACACAGGGAAGAAGTAACTATGGGGAGGAAGTGGGAAGGGAGCTGTTGCATTGTGGGAAATTATAGTCAAAGTCATGAGACAGTGTGTGTGAGCTTCTATATGGAAAGTGAATTTGCTCTGTAAACTTTCACCCAAATCACGCACACCCACAAACAAAAAGTATGTTGTAAATGATTTTAGATCTATTTTTTTGTTACACCTATTTTTCTAAGTCAGGTTCATCCAGTATATGATACAAATCTGCCTTCACAGTTAGTCCATGTTGTGGATATAGCATAATTAATATAAACAACATAGGATTCCAGTGACAAATACCCTGGAAGCATTAGTCACTGTGTAAAAGGAGAAGAGCTAAGCAGACTTCTTCAACTCATAAAATCAGCCATTTAGAGCCAAGGGCTCTCTCATGTGTACTACCTTTCTAACAATTATAACATTAAAAACCAGCAGATTGTGAACTGATGAACCTGCAATTTTTGCATACTTTCTTCCACTTTGCTGTTGTTATTTTCCTGAAATAACATTCTGCAAACTTGGTGCGTTTGCATATTACTGCTTATCTTTTTCAGAAAAACATAGATATACATTTTCTGTCTGGGAGAAAGAATGGGTGGTATGCTCTGTGAGAAATATGCGGAAAACAATTTTCATGTGTAGATATTATAGATGGCCCTCAGCTTGATGGGAACTTGAAATATTCCTCCTTAATACAGGCTTTCAGGAGCTCTGGTGACGTAGTGGATAAGACATTTGGCTGCTAACCCAGTCAGTGGTTCAAACCCACTAGCCACTGTGCGGAAGGAAGATGGGGCAATCTACTTCATAAAGATTTGCTGCCTCGGAAACCCACTGGGGGTCGCTATAAGTCGAAATAGACTCAATGGCAGTGAGGTTATTTTTTTGGAGGGGCAGCAGAATACTGGCTTTAAACAACAGTTGTGTTCCCATGCTTTTGTTTTTACAAATGAATGAATGTTCTTTTATCTATATTGTGTCATGTAAAAACAAAGTGTGAAATCAGATAGGGATACTGCTATCCAGACAAATGATTATACTGTGGAAGAAATGGTACAACAGTCATGAACAAGGCATAATCATAGATAAAATTGTTTCTAAATCTGCGTTGGAGAGAAAAGAATGTTAAGGGGAGTGGTACTTTTAAAGGGATTCTTTGGTTAATAATGTAGCTAAACTATATAGTTCTGGGAGTATTAAAATAGTTAATTCTCCTAAGCCTACTTTACTGCAAAGCAAACCTGTAGCCTTCTGTCTACGAGCTCAGTTAATGCCCCAGTATAGGTGGTGGTGGTGTTGTTATGTGCCCTCCAGTCAGACTCAACTCATAGTGACCCCTCCTTGGGTTTGCAAGGCAGTATCACTACGGAAGTAGGTTGCCCAACCTTCCTTCTGAGGAGTACTGCCATATTATTTCTCTTTCAGTTCCCTGTGGGTTGATACAATTGAAACAGGTTTCTTGCAAGAGGATGTGTTTGGAGCTTTAAAAGCACTGGCCCTTTTTTAGGGGATTCTCAACAGTGGCAGTGAGAAACTATGTTGTTTGCAAAGCAAGTGTTTTTTTTTTTTCCTATTCTTTTTTTTTTTTTTT
>NW_006921783.1:577790-613719 GCF_000298275.1 Orycteropus afer afer | reverse complement strand
AGGGTGTTGTTTAGTTTCCATGTGTTTACTCTTTTGGTGCTGATCCTCCTATTATTGATTTCTAATTTGATAGCATTATGATCTGAGAAGATGCAAAGCAAGTGTTTTGAAAGCAATTATAATCTCTTCTTGCTGCTAAATAGTTGAGTAGTATGTAATACTGTGTGTCATTTACTTAAAGCATTAAGTCACAAAAAACCTAGATGCCCTCAAGTTGATTCTCATGGTGAGTCCATATATGTCAGAGCAGAACTGTGCTCCATAGGATTTTCAGTGGCTGGTCTTTCTGGAGTTAGGCAAGGCTTTTCTCCTGTGGTACCTCGGTGTGAATCAAACTTCCAGCCTTTCAATTAGCATACTCAGGTACTCCCTCCTTAAAGAATCGTTAGCTGCCATCAGTTCACCTACCCTCTCATGACACCCATTCTTGCGCCATCCCCATAATTCCTTGTGGGTCAAATTTGTAACCCATAAGGTATTATTCCCTGGTAGGTTTTGGGCAGTAGATCATCTTTCTTAGTAGTCTGTTAGTCTGGAGGCGCTACTGAAGCTTATTCAGAATCAAAACAATACCCAAGCCCCCTCAGACAGATAGATGTTGTTCTGGTTACCTGGTGCCGCTCTGATGAGAAAATATACCATAAATGGGATGGCCTTAACAAACAGGAGTTTATTCTTACAATTTGGAGGCTTTAAGTCCAAATTCAAAGTGCCAGGCTCTAGGGGCTTGGTGAAAGTCCCTCAACCTTGAGGTCCAGCTCTGCCTCCTGCTTCTGGCCCATTGGAGCTAGAGGCATTTCTTCACTCAGACAGCAGTTGGCTGCTGAGGCTGAGAAGCCCCAAGTTTGACAAGTAAAAAGGCACAGTCTCGATGTTACCAAACCACACTGGCAGGCCATTAACTCGAGTCCATTGTAAGTCACAAGGTTGGCAGAACGTAGCAGCTGCTGAGCAAGGACACGCTACATGCAGGGTGCAAGCGTGCCAAAGGCTAGAGACCATTCTCAAAACTTCTCCTTCTATACAGGAAGCAGACCACATACCACAAAGGCAGCTAGCTACTCAGCTGCTCCCAGTAGATTCTACCATGGAGTTGATTACCAGTCTCATCATGGGGAATACTACATCCAGCTGCCCAGCCACTCAACCAGGCCTAGCCAAGTTGACATACAAACATAACCATCACAGATGTGTCTTAGTAGAAAACACTAGACTGATAGTCTGCTAGAAATTAAAAGAAAAAAAAATTTTTTTTTCAGTTTTATTGTGATTTAGGTGAAAGTTTACAGAGCAAATTCATCTTCCATATAGCAGTTCACAGTTTGTCTCATGACATTGACTGTAATTTCCAACAGTGCAATAGCTCTCCTCCCACTTCCTCCCCATAGCCACCTCTTCTCTGTGTCCTTCCCTCCCATGCACTCCTGTCCCCTGAGCTGTCTCCCTGTGCACACACAGCCCTTCTATTCTCCCATGATTGATCTTTCCAAGGAGTGTATCTACCTAATGTAAAGACAAGCTCATATGCTTGTCTTTTATTTGGCTGGAAGCTACAGGAATGGGTTCAATTCCAGACCTGAAGGGCATCTAGGGGCCATTGTCTCAATGGTTCCACCAGGCTCCATTGGACCAGTAAACCTGGTCCCCCCCCCTTTTTTTTTTTATGATTTTGAGTTTTGTTCCACATTGTTCTCCCACTCTGTAAAAGAAAAAAGTTTTAAAGGAATAAAATCATTTTGAAATGAGGAGACATTTACAGAAGCCCATGCCAGACGTTAAAATGTTCTAAATTGCAGGGACAACAGTAAGGGTTTAAAAGGATCTGCACTCACAGGCCAGTAGAGGTAGGGGAGGAAGCATGACTGCAGCGCAGGCAATTACTTGGTATGGGTTTTCAAGCCATAGTCTTTGTAACTCCCACCGGATTATTGGGTGGGACCATACAAATAAGGTGTGTCCAACTCTGATGTTGGGGATTGCTTAGTTTTGTCACTTTGCCAAACTTAAAATGAGCCCTCCTAGAGGCAGAGGGGGGAATCTCACTGCCACCAAGAGCTAGAGGTGAAGTGCAGCACATCCTTGGACCTGCACTGGACCTCGTTGGGTGAGAGACTCCCCAGTGGAGAGACGCTCTGGAGGAGAGACAGTGGCAGTGGAACCAAGAGGCACAAGACAGAGCAGCAGGTTTACCTGGCCCCCAGAGGCAGAGGCCAAGAGCCAGAGAGGAATGTCTGAGGGCACAGCAGAGGGAGACTGTCCTGATTGAAGAATTGTATCTGAGCACATTCCTGAAACTGAATTGTAGCCTGTTACTTCCCTAATAAACCCCATAATTGTGAGTGTTGTCTGTGAGTTCTATGTGGCCATTGCAATGAATTATGGAACCCAGCAGAGAAGTAGTGAGTACCATGGGAGGGACAGTTGGTGTCAAAAGTTGGTAAAAAGGCTGGAGTGGCGGCCTGTCTGGCCTCAGGAATAAGCCTTGGGCTGCTGATGGTGATTCTGCCTTCCCCTTGTGAAGTTAGAGGAGGTCAGAAGATGCTGCCTCTATGTCCTTTTTGCAATCTTTGTTATTAAACAGTAAAACTTTGACAAAAGGGACAGATAAATATGATCAGCAAGTTTGTCTGTTACATCCTGAGAGTTGTCATATCCTGAAAGTGTTATATCCAAAGAGGTGTTTAACAAAGTATTCATTCAGGGGTTAATTTTCTGTCACATCTGAAGTCTGTCTCCTTACCTTCATCACAGATTTATAAAGGGTTGGTATACAAACTACGAGATTCTGAGTGAAAATGTTAATTTGGGACTAAAACTAGATATGTATCTATTTTAGTTACAAAGTTATTTATAAGTTCTAACTTCATAACATTATCAGTTCTATTTCTTACCTTCCTGCTTAACATTCTTAACAGACAGTAACTCTTTACCTAGATTAGAAATTCTAACTTCTGTCATCTTTGTTATTAAACAGTACAACTTTGCAAAAAGGCTGAATGGTTTCTTTAGAAAAGTAGAAATTCAAAATGGAGTTTAATTCAGGTTGAAGTCATCCAGTTCAGGCATGTCAGTTCTCAGGATTCATGTCCACAGATAGTGGCTCTGCATGAGGTGCATTGGCCGGGAATTAAACCTGGGTCTCTCTTGTGGAAGGTGAGAATTTTACTACTGAACCACCAGTGACTCCACACCTAAAGCATCAGGCTGGTATATTATGTGTTTATGAAATATATGCTATGCTCTGTAAACTCAAATTTATTTTCTAAACTATTCCTTTTCCCACATGTGTATTATCATCTTTACAGTCCCAGTCTGCTTTGTAGGATGTTCAACTGGCAGAATGTAAATTAGGATACTTTAGCATGGATTTCCATGGACTTTTCCCAGATAAATTACATATTTTATGTATCACCCTTAGGTATAAAACTTTCCCCCCTTCATTCTTATTTTTAATTTGAATTATATAATTAGAATTTATAATTTCTAAAATAATAATATTTAGAAGTCTTGGGCTTTAAAATAAATCACTAGTGTCATTTGAAATATTTCATGTTATATTCTTGTTTAGTTTTGGTATCAAGGGTTATGTTGTTATTAGTTGCCATCAAGTTGGTTCAACTCCTGGAGCTCCCATGTGTGCAGAGTAGAATTGCTCTCATTTGAGATCTTTTAATATCCCTAAAAAATAATATAGATAACTAACATTAATTAAACAGTAACAGTGTTTTACAGGGCTTATAGGAAGCTAATGTATAGCTTGGGAGGGCCAATGAATGAAGTGTATCAGCATGAATTTGCCCCATTTATCAGATGATAATGAATGTTGGAGACTATCATAATTCGTTGGTAAATTTCATATCCTATAACTAAAAAAAGTTCCTGTTTATTACCAGATCCTAGAACCCTATCGATATTGTCTCTGCTGTGTAAATAGCTCTGAGTAGTGCAATATTGCTTATAGGGTTTTAGTGTTTGGGAAGAACAATGGGCAGGCCACAGAAACTATGTAGCTGAAACTGAAACAACCGTTATCTTTGCTTAGGAAGAAAACAAATAGGAGAATCTAGTTTTTACTATAAATATTGAAATCTGAGGCTCAAATGTTTTTTATTAGAAGGCAACAATTATCTTTTTCAAGTTTTAACATTTCGATAAATTCAACGGGTTTATTTGTAGTGTAATGAAAGAATAAAATTTCAGTGTTGAAAAAGGCCTTAGATTCCAATTCTTCTCATTTAATAGAAAACATCCAGAAAGATGAGGGACATACCTAAGGCCACAGAGTTTGGTTAATGATAACACAGCTAGAATCCAAGTATCCCAATTCATTTCATTTTCATTTTTTGTACCATCCAACCAGGTTGTGTTCAGAAGGAATTTGGACTTGACTGACTTTACATTTTAGTGATAATTAGATTGAAAACTTTAAAAAGAGGATTTAATTTTAAGTAAAGAATTTACTATTTTAAATTCCTTCTTTATGACTGTTATTGGCTTTGATATCGTCTATGGTTGTTGGTATTGTTAAGTCAATTTTTGACTCATAGTCACCCCATGTGACAGAGCAGAACTGCTTCTAAGGGTTTTCTTGGCTGTAATCTTTATAGAAGCAGACAGCCAGATCTTTCTCCCATGGAGCTGCTGGGTGGTTTTGAACCATCAGCCTTGGGTTAGCAGCCAGGCACTTAACCATTGTGCCACCAGGCCTTCTTCATGCCATGTATAACTTTGGTCTAACTAGAACAAACTTGAAGTAATGAAAATAGAACTAGAGGCAAGTAACTTAGCTTGTTTCCTCAGTTGTAGTATGAATGGTTAAGATCAGAGAATTTTCATGTTTTTCTTTCTCTGAACATTGCACTGGTATCCTTTTTTCCTTTTCTGTCACCTGCTTAAACCTGAGCCAGTTTCCATGGTGTAAAACTTCCGTTTTGGTCAATTTCAAGCTACCAGCATGATGTCATTGAAAGTGGAATTGGGACCAGATCCCTAGTACCACACTGTTATACGGTATTTCCACTGAGCAGATATAATAGATATAAATAACCTCAAGAGCAGAGGTAATAATAAAATGTAGTAAATTGATTAGGATATGATGATTTTTGTGTATATAGTTTCTTTATTGAGGTTTTCTTGGTGGTGCAAGTGGTTTAAGCTTGACTGCTAACCAAAAAGTTGTGGTTTGAATCACCCAGTGACACCTCTCAATCAAGGCCTGGCAATCTGCTTCTGTAAGATTATAGTAATTGAAAACCCTATGGAATGCAGTTCTGCTCTGATACACATGAGTTTGCCATGAGTTGGAATTGACTTGAAAACAATGAGTTTGGTTTATTATTTTTGTTTTAATAGTTTATTAAATGATAAATATATATATAATTTAATTGTTAATGATGTCTGTGTATAACAATTAGCTTGCAAAAAAAAATCTTGAAAATTTAGCTAGATCTAGCATACTACTGATTGAAAGAGAACTCTTTGGTAACTAATTTTAAATTTTAAACTTAACTTAAAAGCAGGAACTACTTCTTTTTGGTACCATTTGATAAGCCTACATTGTAGGCTCCCGGGTTTTATAGGAAGCTGTAGTCAAAACCATTCTTCTTGAATTGAAGACATTGTTGAAAGGACTAGGGTAGTTAAACCTTAAGCAAAACTAAAACATTAAGTTAAAAAACACATACAGGCTTAAGAATTGCTGTTTCATAAAGAAGCTTCCAAAACCAAAACCAAACCCACTGCCATCGAGTCAATTCTGACTCATAATAACCCTATAGTACAGAGTAGAGCTGCCCCATAGGGTTTCTAAGGCTGAAATTTTTACGGAAGCCGACTGCCACGTACTTCTCTCCTGGAGAGGATGGTGGATTTAGACCTCTGATCTTTCAGTTAGCAGCTGAGCACTTAACCACTGCAAGACCAGGACACCTGTAAAAGGGCTTAAAAAAAAAAAAAAGCTCACTCACTGTCATCCAGTGGATTCTGACTCAGCAACTCCCATAAAGTTTCCAAGGCTGTAAATCTTTATGGAAGCAGACTGCCTCATATCTTCTGCAGAGCAGCTGGTGGGTTCCAACCACCTGCCTTTTGGCTAGCAGCTAAATGCCTTAACCACTGCACCACCACAGCTCCTTATAAACAGGCTTTAAAACAAAACCAAACTCACTGCCATTTAGTCAATTCTGGCTCATAGTGACCCCCATTGGGTTTCCAAGGCTGTACATTTTTACGAAAGCAGACTGCCTCCTCTTTCTTCTGAGGACTGGCTGATGGGTTTGAACCACTGACCTTTTGGTTAGCAGCCAGATGCCTTAACCACTGCACCACCAGAGCTGCTTTATAAACAGGCTTCCAGAAAAAAGCCAAACCCACTGCCCTCAAGTCAGTTCTGCTCAGAGTGACCCCTTCTTGGGTTTCTGAGGCAGTATCTCTACAGAAGTAGATTGCCCAGTCATCTTTCGAAGGAGTGGCTGTTGGGTTTGAACTGACAGCCTTCTGGTTAGCAGTCAAAATGCCTTAGGCGCTGCGCCACCAGAGCTCCACATAAACAGGCTAGGGTTCCTAAAATAACAATTCTGTTTTAAGGTAACCCTGGAGCCACAAATCCCATAATATGGGAAATAATATGACAGGAATTTTTTAATATACGTGTGTGTGTGTGTGTGTGTATATATAATGTACACATACATATTTATATACACACATTCCTACTCACATATACATATGTAATGCCTATTAGTATATAATATTCTTGTTATAAAGGAGCTCTGGTAGCATTGTGGTGAAAGCATTGAGCTGTTAACCAAAAGGTTAGCTATTAGAAACCACTAGCTGTTTGGTGGGAGAAAGATAAGACAGTGTTTCCATAAAGCTTTGGAAGCCCTATGGAGTAGTTCCTACTCTGCCCTATAAGGTTGCTGTGAATTGGAATTGACTGGATGGTAGTGGGTTTTGTTTTGGTATATACTTGTTCTAGGAACTGTGGTGATACAGTGATTAAGTGCTTGGCTGCTAACTAAAAGGTGGGCAGTTCGAACCCCTGGCCACTTTGCAAAAGAGAGATGAGGCAGTCTGCTACCATAAAGATTTACAACCTTGGAAACCCTATGGGGTATCTCTATTCTATTCTATAGGGTTGTGAAGAATTGACCTGATGCCAATGGGTATACTTGTTAGATTGCTGTTGTTGTTATGTGCTGTGAGTCATCTCTGACTCATAGCAACCCCTCCTTGGGTTTCTGAGGTAGTATCACTACAGAAGTAGATTGCCAAATCTTCCTTCTGAGGAGTGGCTGGTGGGTTTGAACTGCCAACCTTCAGGTTAGCAGTCAAGTGCCTTAGGCACTACACCACCAGAGCTCCCACTTGTTAGATTAGATATCAAGATTAAACTAATCAATAATTCTAAATACTAATAAATGTATATTTATACACATATATGTATGTGTGTGTGTGTGTGTGTTATATAGATATATGACATTTATATATAACAAATGATAAGCCTCTATTTTTAGAAATAATTTTAAGCACAGTTTATAATTAATTACCCAGTATTTATTTTTCTGGCTCATAGCAACTCCCTGCAGTTAGAGATAGAAATCTGATAACTCTTGAAAAATATTTTTGAAATAAAAACTGACTTTTTCCTTCTATATCTACCCTAAAAATTTTTGGTTATAAAAATAGAATTTTAGTAATTATAAGATACTTCATTATAATTTAGACAGTGATGAGGAAAGCTATTACTGATGGAACCTCTAGTTTATCTATTTCTGAAATTCTGTTCAATGATGACAGCTTCTGACCTTAGAAGCATTTTAATTTCTGAAAACCATTTTGTCTTACTCTGCATTCTAGAATAGGACCCTTGCTTTACATTTTACATAATCAAAATTATCTGTAAATTGTTTCTTATTAAATCTGAGAAATCCTTTTTATACTTTTTCTGGTTTCTACCTCTCTTGCTCAGGTTTCAGAACCTCAAGAACCAATGTTTAGTCCAGAGCTTAAGTCCATTATAAGGTTTTGACCTCCCCAAACAGTCTCCCAGGCTATGGCTTAGGAAACGGAGCCCATCTCTAAGGAAGTCATGTTTTGCCTTCCATAGAAAAATGTAAAGATTACAGTTGGTTCCCTGTTAAATTCAAAATATTATATGCTATAAGATCATGTAGGGAGCTCTGGTGATGTAGTGCCTAAGACCTTTGACTGCTAACCAGAAGGGTGGCGGTCCAAATCCCTCAGCCACTCCTTGGAAGGAAGATCGAGCAATTTGCTTTTGTAGAGATACCTCCTTGGAAACCCAAGGAGGGGTTGCTACGAGTTGGATACGATTCAATGGCAGTGAGGTTTTTTTCTTTCTTTTTTTTTTTTAAATAAGATCATGTAAGAGATCCAGAGTTTCAAAAAGTTAAGAATATACCCACTTTTCACTTATCAACATGGTTAGGTTCCAAAGACCAGCTTGTTATGCAAAGATCATTGTTATGTGAAAATGGAAGATGACTATATTAGATCACAAAATAGTGGGTAAATAGGTCATCATATAACTAACTGCCAGTTTACATAATTAAATAGCTGCCAAAGTGAGACATTATGGGCCAGCCAAGTTGACACATAACCACAGCAAGTGTTACTCTTGCCTTCACCTCAGCATTCATTACTGCCAGATACACCTTGTTAATGTACACAGTAATCCATAGTGGATTTTTTACTATTGTAAATGAGAAATACGGAATAAGGAGATCTTCGATAAGTGAAGAGTAGGTATAATTTATTGATAATTTCACACTAGAGATAAGATACTTTAAACACATATATATTCTTCCAAGGAGCTCTGGTGGTGTAGTGGGTAAGGCATTTGACTGCTAACCAGAAGGTTGGTGGTTTAAACCCACCAGCTGTTCCGCAGAAGGAAGATGAAACAATCTCCTTCTGTGAAGATTCTTCTGTGAACCTAGTGTGGGTTGCTGTGAGTCGGAATTGACTCGATGGCAGTTTGATTTGGTTTTGGTTTATAACCCTGATGTCTTTTTTTTTCTTTTTCCCCCTTAGAAGTTTACTACAGATCAAGGTCCCTTGTAAGACTCACATACAACACATTGGGATTATTTAGACTGCTATTCCTATGTAATGTGTGGTTTTTGTCTTGTATACTTTGTAATTCTAAACTCTGTAATTTTGGACTCTAGCATAAATCCATAGCTCTTTTGGTTAATGCCATTGTAAATAATGGTAACAGTTAGTACCCCTGAAAATCAGTTTATTCTGTGTTTTGACTTGAAACTATATTTCCTGCCAGAGGTAGAAAAAAATACTGCCTAACTGTGAGTGTCACCGACCCTAGGGAATTCTTGAAGTCAAGTTAATTTTTTGTGTTAACATATAAGAGAGTGGCTACTTAGTGTTTTAATTTTAGCTCAAAATCCAAGCGTGGTACATAAAGAAATGACTGGACTATATTATTTCAAAAGGTTAACTAGTTTGTTTTTTAAAAATTTTTACTGGAGGATAGAGATTACAGATGATGGAAGTTGTATACGCATTTTAATTTTCACGTTTTAAAAATGTGTGTGTATCTCATAGTTATTATTAAAGTCTTAAAAATATAAAGGGAAAAGAAAGAATAGTCAAAGTATTATTAATAATGTCTTTTGGTTCACAGAATAATGATTTGTGCTGCTCTTTAGTTCCAGAAAGCTGATTCTGATCTGGATTGTATTCTGTACAGGCTGGAATATGAAATCAAAAACAATCATCCTGATTCAGCTGGCACGGTAATCTGCAAAAGTAATATGTCTTTGTAACTGAATATTTTATAGTAAGATTTTCTGATGGTATATCTAATAGTATTAGGTCTATTACCAAACCCAAACTCACTGCTGTCCAATCGGATCTGACTCATAGTGAGCCCTCCTTGGGTTTTCAAGGCAGTATCACTACAGAAGTAGATTGCCCAACCTTCCTTCCGAGGAGTGGCTGGTGGGTTTGAACTGCCAGCCTTCTGGTTAGCAGTCAAATGCCTTAGGCACTATGCCACCAGAACTCCTATTAGATGTATTAGCAAACAATTATTAAGTATAAGTATATAGCATGTTAAAATCTTACTAGGTTAGAAGCTTGGTTACAACATACTGGTGATGCTATATCTACAGTTAGGGAAATTTGTGGGTGCCTTTAAAAAAAAAAAAAAAAGTATATATAATAAGAATCATTACTCCAGAGGTACAAACCACATTAGAAGATTCTAAAATTCTGCGAGAGAATATAGATACCTATAGGGTAGTGGAAAGGAGCCTTGGTGGTGCAGTGGTTAAGTACCTGGCAACTAACCAAAAGGTTGGTGGTTCGAACCCACCAGCCACTCCATGGGAGAAAGATATGCAAACTGCTTCCTTAAAGATTACAGCATTAGAAACCTTACGGGGATAGTTCTACTCAGTTTGATAGGGTTGCTAGGAGTCAGAATCAACTTGTGGCAGCAAGTTTGGGTTTGGTTTTCTAGGGAAGTGTTTCTTAAATAAATTGCGTAGAGAAATCTTGGCATTCAGGGTAATCTCTGTGGAAAATAACATACCATTTTGTTTAATTATATGATATAAACTGATTTTTGCATAAAATGATGTAGTTAGTTATTCTGTGTTTAGGTTAATTAGCAATCTTAACTCTGTCTATATGCCATAAAATCTTAACTAAAAGTACACATGCCTATGGAGCTAAAAGTAAATTATTTTTAAACATTGTAAACATTAATTTACCACTTAAATCATTTATGTTTATCCTTGATGGCATTCACCAGCAGACAAGCAATATTATGTTTCACAGTTATTTTTATTTATTTATTTATTTATTTAATTAATTTTATTTTGATTTGGGTGAAGATTTACAGAGTAAATTCACTTTTCATACAGCAGTTCATATATACTTTGTCTCATGCCATTGACCACAGTTTACAATGCAACAGCTCCCCTCCCACTTCCTCCCCATAGTTACCTCTTCCCAGTGTCCATCCCTCCATACTCTTCTGTGCCCTGAGCTGTCTCCCTGTGCATAAGCAGCCCTTCCTTCTCCCATGATTCACAGTTATTTTAAAAAAAAAGTTCCATAAAATTCAAATAAATTTTTGGGTTGGTTAGAAGTGTGAATCCCACAAAATTGGGGAAACATCATGAATATTCGGTTTTTACTGTTTATTTTATGCAATGCCACAATTCAATGAGAGTGAAGTTTGAATTTTCTAGCTCTTTAACTGACTTGACTTTTCCTTATCTTCTTCCCTTTTCTTTCTGACTGAGCTACCAACCATTCTGGTCCAGTGATACCACCTAATGGCTGGCCAGCAGACTCATCTGACCTTCTCATATGGTGCTTCCACTTTTCCTCTGCCTTCCACCTCTCTTATTTGTTCCGCCTACAGTTATTTCTCTTTTCTACAACTTTAATAAGTTTTATTGTATAATTTGCATGCCATAGAATATTCACTATCTTCAAAAACTTTTTAAATACCTGTAACATTTATCCAATAACTTCAAGAAAATATTTCCTTTCTCCTCTTTTGAGTGTTTCATTTGGGAGCAAAACTATGATCTTAATCATTACAAAATTATTTGTAATTATTTTATAATATGTGGCTCAAGGAAGAAGAAAGTAAACGGTCAGTTGCAGTAATCATTAATACCCCTACACAGTGGTAGGGTGGTGGTAGTGGTTGTAAACATTCATTGAGCATTACTATGCCAAGCACTGTCATATGTATGTGTTTGTGTGTGTTCTCACACCCACATACATGTATGTGATTTTATTTAGCTGCATTATCCTCTTTCTAGTACAATTTGTGATTTAGAGACTGTCAGTAATTTGGAATAAATGTCAACCTTTTTGACTTGGATATGTGTAGACATAAAAATAAAATAAACTACAAGTTCCCATTACTATGTTTTCCCTTATTTGTTTCAGTAAGATAATTTTGTTTTAATTGATGAGCATTGTCCCTTTTTAGTATCACAACTGATAGCATATTTTCTTCAGTTTCTTTCAAAAGACTCAATTAAGTTGAGCTTTTTGCTTAAGAGTATTGACTTTTCTTTTTCTTCATAACCAGCACTATGATTAGTAGAACATTTCTTGTGTGTTACGTTGGGTTCTCTAGAGAAGCAAAACCAGTACAGCTTATATATATAGAGAGAGAAATTTATCTTAGGAAAATGGCTCACACAATTATAGAGGCTGGCAAGTCCCAAGTTCCTGGATCAAACGTCAAACTGGAGTCTTTTCTCCACTCATGCAGCTGTAGGGGCTGACAAGCTCAAGGTTGGCAGGCAGTATAACAGCTATTGACTTTGGAGGATGATGAATCCAAGATCACCAGGCAGAATGGTGAATTGTTGCTCACGGACAGTTGTAGGCAGCAAAACAAGATCCAGATCTACAAAAGGTTCTCAAATTTTCCCAGGATGTCCATATAGATATTCGAAGCAGGCCACACCCCTAGGGAAACTCCCTTTCAACTGATTGGCTGCTCAAAGCATATATATCAGATCTCATCATGGAAATAATTACATCACAACTGCTTAAATCACTCAGAATTGTGGTCCAGCCAAGTTGACACACAACCCCAACTGTCACATCTTGTTATGACCTTTTATCACACACTTAAGATTAATCAAAGCTCTAAAATGAGTTAAGGTGTTATAGGCACAAGAGTAGGGGCTGTGGTAGCATAGTGGCTAAAGCACTTGACTGCTAACCAGACGGCTGGCGGTTCAAACCCACCAGCCACTCCTCGGAAGGAAGGTTTGGCAATCCTACTTCCGTAGTGGTACTGCCTCGGAAACCCAAGGAGGGGTCGCTATGAGTCGGGGCCGACTTGACGGCACATAACAACAACAACAAGGCACAAGAGTACAGTACAGTTTACAAACACCAATAAAAGAATACAGTGGCACCCAAGGAGGCAGTCATTCAGACAAATAAATATTTTTCTAGGCTATGTGTATAACAGTTTCTTCCTCTGTGGTGTGGTGCTGAGTCCTGACTATAAGGTAATCATAAATGGGACATAAAAATCATGCTGTCCTGAATCAGTCATTTTCAAATGAGTGTCATTAGATCTAGTTCATATCACTAAACATGGGTGTGATTTATCTGATACTCTGTCCTAACTTGTTAGCTTACTTGCTGATTGCTTATTGGCAAAAAGAAAGATTCACCAATTCTTTCTTTTCCTAATTTTGGGAAATTATCAGGGATAGTTCTGCTCTCATTTTTTTTTTTCACCATAAATTTATATTTTGGAAATTCTGTCCATGGGCACTTCACTACTGAGGTTTAGTCCAATCACCAAAGGGTCATTTATACTTAGATGACTCATTGTGTACCTTATACTTGATATTTTCTCCTCTCATACCAATTTTCCTCCCAACTTTAATTTTTTAAAATCAAAGTAATTCATGTATACATAACTTGAAAGGTCATAGAACTATAAAGCTTGTAATTGCCAACAGCAATTCCTTGCTTTACACTCTCCTGACTCCGAGATAGTCACCGCTTTATTTTAGCTTTTTGTACTTATTTCTATAAATCCTTACATTGCTACTCCTTTTTTCACACACACCCCTATCTGAAGTATCTATTGATTTCCTGAGGGCGAACTGTTCTGCCTTTTACTGCCATTGTGATTTTAGGCAAGTCAATTAGCCTCTTGTACTTTAGTTTCCTCATCTGTAAAATGGGGATGTTATTGTCTACTTCACAGTTTGGAAGAGGATAAAGTTAGTTATGTAATATACACGTAATATACTTGGTTGACACAAATGATTTGCACTCACTTGATAATCTAAAAATTGGCAGTTTTAACCCAACAGCAGTTTTGTTGAAAAAAGGCCTGAGGTACTGCTTTCATAAAGATTATAGCCAAGAAAACCCAATGGAGTAGTCCTACTATGTAACACAGGTAATTTTATCCCCATTGCCAGTATTTAGAAATACTGTGTGTATTAGTTTCCTAGGACTATCTTAATAAAATAGCACAAACTGGGTTGCTTAAGACAACAGATATTTATTCTCTCTCTTTAATTTCTTGCCTTCTGGAGGCAAGAAATCCAAAATCAGTTTGTCGGCAAGGCTACGCTCCTTCTCAAGGCTCTGGGTAAGAATCTGTTCCATGTCCCTCTCATAGCTTTTAGAGGTTGCCACAATTCTTGGCATTTCTTGGCTTGTAAACACCATTAGTCCAGTCTCTGGATTCACATTGTATTCTCATTTTTGTGTCTTTGTGCCTATATTTCCCTTTTATAAAGACACCAATCATTGGATTAGGGTCCAGTGTAACCTCATCTTAACTTGATCACATCTGCAAGCGTCTTTCTAAATAAGGTCACATTCACAGGCACTGGAGGTTAGGACTTGAACATATCTTTCTTGGGGACACAATTCAACCCATAACAATGTGTTTAAGAATTTTATAAATGCTTTCAAGTTTTTTTTTTCTTTAAGAGCAAATCCTAATAATGCTTTTATGAGTCTCTATGAGTTAGATCCGACTCAGGCAGTGAGTGTGGTTTGGTTTTAGTTGGTTTAGTATTTAGAATCATATTTTAGAAATACTGTGTAATTAATGAGTGAACCAAGCATCAAATGTTATACAACTAAAGTGACTTTATTTGCTGTACAACACTGCTGATTTTTTTAGTGGATTATTTCTATAGCTAGACTCCAAATTCCTTGAGAGTAGGTCTTACACTTCTCTCTTTCTCCAATCTCCCATACTCTGGGACATAGCTGCATAGACTGACTTTGTCATAATTAAATACTGAAAATGTTAGATTAATACATGATAGAATAATGTTGTATGTATTTTAATTCTTGAAAGAGCTTTATTTTTCTTTTCATGAGTTAATATGTGTTAACTTGTTTCCTAATGTAGAAAAATCCAGTTACACTCTTAAAGGAATTGTCAGCGATAAAGTCTCGATATCAGACTTTGCACAAACGTATTAAACCAACTGCTGTTGAACAAAAAGAGACTAAGGGCCGCATTTGTGTTACTTTGGATAAGACTATGACCATGATACGAGAACTTCAAAAGCTAACAGACCTAGAGGTAATGATTTCTTTTTAAATTATTCTATTTTTGTTGTTAAGAATATACAGAATATAACATACCAATTCAGCAGTTTCTACATGTACAATTCAGTACATTGAGTACATTCTTCTGGTCGTGCAACCATTTTCATCCTCCTTATCTGAGGAGTTCCTCTCCCATTAATGTAAATTATGTAAAAACTGCCCTCTGAGTTTCCTATGTAATCTTTTGAGTTGTTGTTATCAGTTTGATTTCATGTAGATAGACCTTAAAAAAGCATAATGCTCAAGGCAGACTTTCATTTACTTGTTGTTATGTGCCGTCAAGTCGGACTCATAGTGACCCCTCCTTGGGTTTCTGAGGCAGTATCCCTACGGAAGTAGATTGCCCAACCTTCCTTAAGAAGACTTCACAGGATGCTTTTGGTTTAAGGTTTAAAGATTATCTCAGGGCAGTAGTTTCAGGAATTTATCCAGCCTCAATGGCTCCAGAAAGTCTAGAGTACATGACAGTTTGAAATTCTGTTTTATATTTTCCCCCTTTTGATCAGGATTCTTCTATAAAATCTTGGATCAAAATGTTCGGTAATGGTAGCCAAGCACCATTCCAGTTCTTTTGGTCTCATGACAAAAGAGGCAGATGTTCATGGAGGCAATTTTCCACATATTCCATATCCTCCTCCTATTCCTGACTCTCCTGCATCTTCTGTGGCTTCAGGTGAATAGAGACCAATTGTTGTGCTATTAAGGCCTCAGGCACTGTCCAACAAACTAGGATGTGCAGCAGAAGCACTAAATATGATTAGTTCAGATAACTGGGATAGCCTCTGAAACCATGACTCTAAAGCTCCAAACAAAGAAACCAAATCCCATGAGGTATTTGGTTGTACATAAGCAGCGTCAGCAGCTACTTTTTTTTTTTTTTTTTTTTTGGTTGTTGTAAATATATTTATCACACAACTTTTGCTAATTCAGCTTTTTTATTGATGGCAATTACATTAATCAGCAGTCCAAGCTTACCCTTGATTTTTCTATCACTGCAAACTGAAACTCAGTGCTCCATACGCAGTCATCCTCTGGATCCCCCTCCTTCAGCCTCTGGTACCACCAATAAACTTTAGCCTCTATACATTCATTTGTTCTTACCTTTTTATGTAAGGTTATACAGTGTTTATCCTTTGGCTTATTTTACTCAGCATAATGTCTTCAAGCTCTTTCCATACTATATGCAATGCCATCGAGTCAAACCCAACTCATAGCGACCCCTTCTTGGGTTTTTGAGGCAGTATCACTACAGAAGTAGATTGTCCAACCTTCCTTCTGAGGAGTGGCTGGTGGGTTTGAACCACCAGCCTTCTGGTTAGCAGTCAAATGCCTTGGGCACTATGCTACTAGAGCTCCTTTCCATACTATAGTTTGTATCAAGACTTCATTTCTCCTACTGGCTGAGTAGTATTCCCTTGTATGTGCGTACTATATTTTGTTTATCCATTCATCCATTGATGGACATTTAGGTTGTGTCTACCTTTTGACGTTTTGCCTCTTGTGAAAAGTGGTGCGGTGAACACTGGTGTACAAATATCTGTTTGAGTCTCTGCTTTCAAATCTTTTGGGTTTATACCTAGAGTAGAATTGCTGGGTTATATAGTACTATTTTTAGTTTTCTGAGGAACCACCACTTAGTTCCACAATGGCTGTACCGTTTTGCATTCCCACCAGCAATGAATAAAACTTCCAGTTGCAGGTAATGCTTTCAGTTGACAAGTCAGATATGCATAGTTTTACTTCTGAGTGTCTCTCTGAAAGATAAACCCTCAGTAACTTGCATTTTGTAATTTAGAAGTCACTTTGCTGAGTTGATAAAAATGAGATTTTCTTAACTTTAAAGTGTAGAAGCTGACACTTTTACCTCCTTTTATTTTAAAGTAAGCATGCAAATTTGCCATGGTTAATGAGGAGGTATGCTATCATGGATTATGTAACCGTATCAGAGAGAAAACTTGCTAATTAATTAAACTTACTAAGTCCACCACCTTAAAGGGATACTGAGTTTCTGTTTGGGGGTGATGAAAAAATTTGGAAATGGATAGTGGTGAAAATTGCACAACGTGGTGAATGTAATTAATGTCACTGAATTACACAAGTAAAATGTTTGAAATGGCAAATGTTTTATTATATATAGTTTACCCACAGGAAAAAAAAAAAAAGAAAAATAGTAGAGAAAATACAGGTGTGATAGTCCATCTTATGTTGCGTTATAAAGGACTTAAGATTGAATGGGAGACTTAAAATATAGACCATTATATTGTTAGAATTTTTGTATTGAAGGAAAGGGAATAGTGCTAATAAAGAGCTATATAATCAAAAATTGCTCTATGAGCCTAGCATTCAAAGGACATACAAAGGAGACAGATAGACTTTGTAAAGGAATATCAAGTATAAAAAGGTACACATCAGTCACAGGGACAGGCCTGTGAGAATAGTTAAGAAAGCCAAAGGCCAGATGGACCTGAGTCCTCTGAAATTTTCTGAAATAACCAAAAAGGCCCTTAAAGTTATTTTGGGAGCATGAAGAAGAAGAAGAAAGAGATAAGCCCGCTTAAGGCGAATGGGGCTTTCTAGACAACAGGAAGTAAAACTGCTCTGGTATTATCTTAAAACAATCTTTATTAATGGGAGTGGTTTTCGATTTGGAAGGGTAGAAAAATGTATTTTCAGAAGCACTTGAATTGATAATATTAAATAATAAAGTAATGAGAATGGAAGGGAGTGGGAGGAAGGGAATGCATGCTGATTTCTTCATCTTCCCTAGTTGATATTAAGATGTTGATGTTCAACTATACTGAAAGACAATGGTGACTACCAGAAGACAAAAAAAAAAGAAAACAAAACAAAAATATAGTGAAAATTAGAAAATGAAAGAAAGATTTAAAATAAATGTGTGGTATTCCATTTATACTCCAAAACTGTTGAGTAAAGAAGAAATAAAAGTTCTACAAATTTTAGAATGGTTACTTTGAACTTAATATCTGGAAAAATTCTTTGAAGGTTTATAAACAGATGGTCTGAAACCTCTTGAGCCTTGATCACAAAGAGCAACATAGATTCATGGAGAACAAACAAGTCTTGCCAGAATAATCCCCTTTCCTTTTTTTTAGGGTAGAATAGGGAAATATTTGTGTTGTAGTAAGGCATATGATTGTCTTTCATTTTATCCATGTGAACATTTTAGTCAGTTATGGGCATATTTAGCAGCTACCAAAAACTAGCTGCATATCAGAGTCATGTAGGTTCTGGAGTTTTTCACCTAGAGCTTGGCTGTTCAATAGTCACATGGCTATAGAAATTAAAATTATGTAATACTTAAATTAATATTTTTAGTTCCTGAGCTACCAGTTGGATAATTGCAGATTGAGAATATTTCTAGTATCCTGGAAAGTTCTTTTGAACAGCATTGCCCTGTGTAGGTCTGGGTTGTTCCAGATTTGACGTTCTCTTTAGAGATGACCTATATAGTTAGGCAGATTTGTAACTACACAAGTGACACTTCAGTTTGTAGCTCCTATTATTTTCCCAATTAATCCTATACTTTAGCTAGCTTGTTTGTTGGTGCTCTGTGAAAGTCACTCACAAATTCCCTTCTTCCTCTGTGCTTTTGCTCCTACCTATTTTTGGTGGGTATTGTTGGCTGGTTGCTTTCTCAGCGTCTGTTTGCCCCTGCTGCCTATCAGAGTACTGACTTTCTTCAGATGTGTGCTTTCCCTCACAGCCATATGCCTAAGGTGACCTCATTCTCAGCTCCTCATTGGCAAGGAATGGATTTTCTTTTAACCAGCATTAGTTCAGAATGGCCTTGTAACTCAGTGGCTTGTAAGGATGAAAAGTCTATAAGTAGGTCACTAGGGACCGTTTCCTCATTGCTGATAGAGCCCTGAGAAGAGAAAGTTGCTTTTCTTCTTTTGGATCCATACACATATAGATGTGATGTCTAGCATTGTCAGAGCCATTTTGCTATTACCATCAAGGATATCAGAGATGTAAGATGGAAAAAACCAAGACCTTACTTTGTTGAGCTGTTGAATAAACCAACTCTGAAGTTTCCCATCTTCTGAAGTAACTGTGCCATGATACACCTACTCCTCACTTAATGATACGGTTAGGTTCCAAAGACCAGGTTGTTATGTGAAAATGGAGGATGATCCCATCAGATTATAAAATGAAGGATGACTATACCATTACATAACTGTCAGATTCTATCATTCATTATATAACTGCCAAACCACTGAGAATCATGGCCCAGCCAATTTGACACATAACCCTTTTACCATCATAGCCAGAGTTACTCTCCTCTTGCACCTTAGTGTTCATTACTGCCACATGTATGTAGTTAATGCACAAAATAGTCAGATAGAGCTTTACTATTGTCATAAATGTGAAATGTCAGATAACACGATAGTAAGTGAGGAGTAAGTATAATAAACTTTCTTGAAACCACTTTGAAATGTATTTCTATTACAGCTGAAAACATGTTATTTTTCTTCAGAATTTATCCCAGGTCTCTACTAATCTGGGAAAATTGGTAGATTATTTTTTTTCACAATCTTTTTGTTTTCAGAATACTTTTAGCATGTGGCACTCAAACATGGTTTCTTTGGTTAACAAATTATAGTCCTTACACTGTTTGATTTCTTGACCTTTTTTTTTTTTTTTAAACTGAATTGCAAGCTCCTTGGAAGGTGAAACTTCATAGTACCTTGTATATATAAAAAAAAGACCCAAACCCATGGCCAATAAGTCGATTCTGACTCATAGTGACCCCCTGTAGGTTTCCGAGGTGGTAAATCTTTACGGAAATAGATTGCCCAGTGTTCCTTCTGCAGTGACTGGTGGGTTTGAACCACCAATCTTCTGGTTAGTAGTCAGATGCTTTAGGCACTGTGCTGCCAGAGCTCCTTACCTTGTATGTAGGTAGCCAAATATCTGTGTCCCCTCTGCCTTACTAAAGTTGTGATCAGCACATGGTATATGCTTATGAAACATTTGTTAGGGTGCCAAAGTGAAAGTTAACTAAATGGACTTACCAGTTTTGAAAATTTTTGAACTACAGATCTCGTCATTTGCTTTTCTAGCTGTCACCACTGACTGAAGAAGAGAAAACTGTGGAAAAGCAATTAAAATTTTACATGCCAGACCTGTGAAGAAATGGACTTGCAAAAGGGAACTCTAATGGAGAAGAGATCAGTTCTAGAGAAATTTAGGAAGCTGTCTTATTAACACTTGCTGACTAGAGGTGGGGGCTGGTAAGGTTTGGGGTGGAAGACTGGATGCCTTTCACAAGTGAGGGGAATGTAAGAAGAAAGGCAGATTTATGAATAAAGTTCAGCCAGAAGAATGGAAGAAGGAATAAAGGGATTTAAAAACTTTGTGTCCACTTAGTCTTGTGATTCCAAGCAAGAAAATCCCTTTAAGTTATTTTGTATCTGTTTTCTTTTTGTATAATTGGGATATATATATTTTATGTATTGTTAGTCAAAATAAAAGGATAGGCAAAATATTTGTATTATATGTATTATATATTATCTATGACATGTTGTTGTTATGTGCTATCGAGTCGGACCTGACTCATAGTGATCCCTTCTTGGGTTTCTGAGGCAGTATCACTACGGAAATAGATTGCCTAACCTTTGCAAAGATTGGCTGCTGGGTTTGAACCACTAGCCTTCTGGTTAGCAGTCAAGTGCCTTAGGCACTACGCTACCAGAGGTCCCATCTATGACATAGGTATATATATTTTTCATTTTTAAAAATGTTGATTGCATTGGTGAGACTGTCAGTGCCTAGTATGTGACCTATACTTTGCCAGTTTCTCACTAAACCTAAATAATGTAATAAACATCTCTGTGACAGCCTCACTTTTGTTTATTCTCTTCCTATTCCTTCTGCCTGCTAATATTGAGCATCATGAACTGTTTCCGAATGCTGCTTTACAATGTCCACGTTGTATCTCAGTACTACCTTTGTTGTCCTTCATCCTATATTGCTGCAATTATTTTTAATATATGAAAGCTAATGATAAATGGTGAAGAAATTGAAGTTGTCAAGAATTCCATTCTTTTCAGACCAACTATCAATACCTATGGAACCAGCAGTCAAGAAATCTAATGACATATTGCATTATGTCATTAGATAATGACATAAAAGAGGCAAAGGACCTCTTTAAAGTGTTATAAACCAAAGGTGTTATTTTGATGACTACGGTGTGCCTTATCCAAGCCATGGTAATATTCTTCTTCTACAGTGTACTTATTTTGTTCTTGTTGAGAATATACACAGTAAAGCATACACCAATTCAGTAGTTTCTACATGTATAATTTAGTGACACTGATTGCATTCTTCAAGTTATGCAACCATTCTCACCCTCCTTTTCTGAGTGGTTCTTCCCTCATTAACATAAACTCACTGTCTCATAAGGTTCCTGTCTAATCTTTGGAGTTGTTGTTGTCAATTTGATACCATATAGATAGTTCTTAAAAGAGCATCATGCTCAAAGCAGACTTTTTTTTTTTTTTTTTTTTTACTAGTTGAGCTAAATTATTGCTTGGTTTTAAAAAGACTTCAGAAAGTTTAGAGAGCATGTGAATTTAAAATTCTCCATTTTCCCCCTTTTGATCAGTATTCTTCTATGGATTTTTTGATGAAAATGTTCAATAATGGTAATCAGGCACCATCCATTTCTTCTGGTCTCATGCAAAGTAGGCAGTTGTCCATGGAGGCAGTTAGTTACACATTCCATATTCTATTACTGACTTTCCTTCCTCTAATGTTCCAAGTGAATAGAGATCAATTGTTGCTACTTCGATGGCCTCTTCAAAGCTTTCAAGACCTCCAGTGTTATTCAGTCAACTAGGATATAGAACATATGCACCAAATACGGTATTAGGATTAACCATTCAATTTATGACCTTTGCCTCACACCTTCAGTTCTTTGTCTTTAAAACGTGAGAAAGTTGTAGATACTAGATGCCAATTATAGGGAAGCTGTTTTACATTTTTCCATAGTCCCCCTGGCAACAGGTCAACAACTCAAGTGGCAAGATCTGAATATTATCTATATACAGAGTATGGATCTGATGTCTGAAGCATGTGTCCCCCATGACCCCCCGTGAGATAAGAAAGGGCAACTCTGGTTAGACTTCAGAATCTGAAGCTGCAGAATTCTTTTGCTGCAGTGGGTGGGGTCCACCCGAACCCACTGTCCTCGAGTTCATTAGGCCTCATAGTGACCCTACAGGACCTATCAGAATTGCTCCGCTGGGTTTCCAAGGGTGTAAGCTTTACAGACTGCCATATCTTTCGCCCTCAGAGCAGCTGGTGGGTTCAAACCGCCAATCTTTTGGTTAGCAGGCTTTTTCACCGCTGTGCCACCAGCGTTCCATGTAGGTGTGCGGAAGTCTTAAAAACCTTAGACTCTGGAGTTTCCTCCTAGAAGAAGACCATTAGCTACAAATCCTCTGCACCAGGGTTTTTCAAAATGCAGCCAGGGATTAACCACAGCCAAATCATCAGGAGTGTTTGTTGAAAATGGAGATTTTCAACTCTATTGGTGTAGCGCCTAAAGCATCTGTCTGCTAACCAGAAGGCTGCGGCTTCAAACCCACCAGCCACTCCTCGGAAGGAAGGTTGGGCAATCTACTTCCGTAGTGATACCGCCTCTGAAACCCAAGTGGGGGTCGCTAGGAGTTGGATCCGACTCCACGGCAGTGCTTTTGTTCTTTTGGTTTGCAACCTTAGGGATCGGAATACCTAGGGGTGTGGCTCCGGAGTCTGAGTTTTCATCATGCGCTCCAGGTGGCTCCGGTCTTTGGCGCGCAAAACTTTAAGCCCGCCCCTGGGGCTGGGGCAGGACGCAATAAACCGCCAGAGCCCAACCTGCCCAGGCGAGCCAGTGGCCCCAGGCACGCAACACTGCAGCTGCAAGCCTCCAAGTCTCGCGTGCATCCCTGAACCGCGGGAGTTAAGTACCCGCCTCGCTTCCCGTCCCGCAGCGCTCGCGCATGCGCGACGCGCCCGGACGCGCCGCCGCGCCTGCAGCTGCCCTGGTTACCGTTGGTAGTGGGGTAGCCGGAGCCCAACCAGGAGCGATGGGGAGCGCAGGTGGGACTGTCGTCGAAGCCTCTTGACGTGGTCTCTGGGATTTTCTCCACGGCGGAACTGACCTGGCGACCTCGGGCCGGTGCCTTATAGGTCAGACCACGGACTTGCGGGTCGCCTGGGGCCCCTCCGAGAGCCGGAGGCAATGGATGAACAGAGCGTGGAGGTGAGAGGGTTTGAGGAGGGTGGTGTGGTAGTTAGTCTTCCCCCCACCATCGGTGAGCTTTCTTTATTCCAGTTTGCTTTGCCCCATGTGCTCTCTCCGGTAGGGCACTCTCACTCCGCAGTTACCGCTATGGAGAAGGCTGGCCCGTTGGGAATGGGCGGTGCTCGTTCTGCAGCCCTCCGGGTGCCTTAAGCTCAAACCTTTCTGCAGTCATGTGGTGCGTTTCTTGGCTTTTTCAAGGATGCCTTGGCACCTGCTGGGTATTGGGAAAGTACAGCCTGTGAAGAGCAAAATTGCAAATTCATCAGATCCTTGCGGCATTCTAGTTAATGGCTCTATCCAAATCCTCCTTTCCATCTCGGCATTCTGCAGATTTTTTGCCCTTCATTGAATGGAGATATATTCTTACTATAATATTTGATTGTTGTTTTTGGAACAAACTGTTCTGTTTATATCTGACTCCAGTTAAGCTCTGATTTCCAGTGGTTCGAATATTTAAAAACACGAAGATTCCGTTTATTGGACGTAATTATGTAGGTATTGCCCATTTTTAATTGTGCACATACTAAATCTTTGCCTCTTAGTAAGGGCAACTCTGTGCCTAGATACTTTGAAGCAAATAGACCAACCACTTGAGACTAGCCCATCTCGCAGCCAGGTGGAGAATCTTCATCTCAGGTTCTTCTAGGCCCTGCAAAGTCATGATTAGACTCATGAGTAATTTTCTTGTTAGTTCCTCATGTGAAAGTATTATAAAGGATTTGTAAATTTACCTTGGCTTTGTTGTTGTTGTTGTTTGCCGTCGAGTCTGCTCCGACTCATAGCGACCCCTAGAAGGCTTAAATTTTCCTGGATTGGAGTAAAAAGAAATGTCAAGAAACAAAAACAAAATTAATTATAGTGCATTTAATTATATCTTTTCTTATAACTTGTCAGTTACTTCCTACATAGATAAATATGAAGCTTTCAAAGATAATACTGTTTTCATCACTTTACATAATTTTTTTTTCTTCTTAAAGTCTCATAAAACTACCACCAAAATTCTTAGTAGGATTAGAATCTCAGGCTCAAATGAGTGGCTAGTTGGTTGCAACATCAGGGCTGAAATTCCTATTTCTCCATTCTGATTTGGTTTCTTTCTGGAATCAAGACACTGCTATTAGGATGTGTGTTTATAAAAAGAATTTTTTTTTTCCCTTTAAATCATGAAATTTTACTACGTTTGGGAAAGTTGCAGAAAAGAAGTAAAGCGTTCATATTGTGCATTCAATCATTTAGGCTGCTTTTTTCCTGCATCATTAAGTAATTGGAGAGATAAAAAAAAAAGGGGGTCACCAGCTGCTTGTCAAGATGCAGATTCACAGACTTGGTGAATTTGACTGGGGTGTGTGTGGGGAAACCTTAGACATTTTAAGCAGCATTCTCATGCAGATTACAGTTTAACTACTACTACTACTACTACTAGTACTACTACTACTGTAGACTCCTCTGCTAAGACTTTGAAACCATGAATCACTCATTAGTTGGGTATTCCTTTAGAATAAAACAATAAAAAAATAAATAAAAATCTTCACAAATGGACCAGAAAAAAAATATATTGAGAAATTATTTTATTTTAGTAATTGTGTCATAGTCCATGTATAACTGCCATAAATTACTTGATCTTTACTCTGATGTTTGGACATTTGGGCTATAGCCAGATTTTTTTGCTATTATAATTAATGTTTCGATGAAAATACTTATGGATGAATCTATGTTTGCATTTCATATACTTGCCTTAGAATAGAACTATTGTGATACCTGCAAAAAAAAGAGGAAGCACTTTTACCAGGAGATGATCTTAGGTAGCCTGGACCTTGACTCTTAAGTCCTGATAAGGAATATAGTTAAGTCTGAGATATTATTAACCTAAAATAGTTACAAATGTCCAATGAATTATTTTAAGTATGCTTTTTACTCTTGATTCAATAACCTTACATTTTTTATTATTGTCAGAGCATTGCTGAAGTTTTCCGATGTTTCATTTGTATGGAGAAGTTAAGGGATGCACGCCTGTGTCCTCATTGTTCCAAGCTTTGTTGTTTCAGTTGTATCAGGGTAAGTTGTATTTCTTTTTTACATGCATTTCATATATATAGGATATGTTGTGAGGATTAACTATTTCCCTTATCTTCGTTACTTTATATTTGTGCTCTTTTTAAATATTTCTCTGATGGCATGTTCCTTGATAAGAACAGCATCAATGTATATTGCTTAGTACTATAGACATGAATAAACTTCAAGTGATAATATAGCCAGGAAATGTCTGAAGAAACCTTGTTGTTGTTGTTGTTGTTATATGCCATCGAGTCGGACCTGACTCATAGCAACCCCTTCTTGGGTTTCCGAGGCGGTATCACTACAGAAGTTGATTGCCTAACCTTCCTTCCGAGGAGTGGCTAGTGGGTTTGAACCGCCAGCCTTCTGGTTAGCAGCCAAGTGCCTTAAGCACTGTGCTACCAGAGCTCCTCTGAAGAAACCTACCTACCTCTGGAAATCAAAAGCCCACCATGATTTTATTTATTCATGTTATTAAGTTCATTACATTTTTAAAAAATACTTATAAAGTGCCCACATTGTGCTTGGACTTACTTGAGGAATACCAAGATAAATCAGATCCTGAAGGAGCTTAGGTCTGATTGGGAAAATGGACTTTTGTGTTACATTGAAGTGTTTGTGGTGTTACAAAAGAAGTTCTGACAAAGGGCGCAGGGCTTGGAAGAGAGAGAGAGAGTGGGTAATGCCTTCAAAGGTAAATAAAATCATATAATTAGAAGAGATCTTAGAGATAAATGTAATCTACTGGTTTTAAAATGTGAAACTGGATGAAACTCTGAAACAAAATTATGATGAAGTGTAAGATGTAAAACAGAAGATCCTATTATGGTTGAAGGTTGTGTGTGTTTGGGGGGAGGTACACCAGCTTGTCTGCAAAACACAATTGAAAACTGTCCTGCCATTACTCTTAGATTATTTCCTTTATTGAGAAAATCATAGCCATCTTCTATGACTGTTGACTGCAAAATTGCTCTGTGATCTTTATTCTTGCCTACAGAAGATAAATATCCTTTTGACAAGAGGAATATTTGCAACACTTAGGTTAAATAATTTGCTTCTGGTCACATAGCTACCAAATGGTGGAGCTGGATTTGAACCCAGGCAGTTTGACTCTAGCCTGTATTCTTTACCATTTCACTACTTAAGGAACACCTTAGTTCTGATGCTAGTTCTCCCACACAAATTGGGAGACTTAAGCTTTTTCAGCCTTGTTTCTTCAGCTATAGAATTGAGATAGCAAACTCTGTCTCCCATATGGTTATACCATTAAATGAAATTAGCTAAATGTGATTTAGAAACTGTAAAGCAAGCCTTTGAA
The DNA here is from genome assembly GCF_000298275.1 of Orycteropus afer afer. Lineage (NCBI taxonomy): Eukaryota > Metazoa > Chordata > Mammalia > Tubulidentata > Orycteropodidae > Orycteropus > Orycteropus afer. The sequence goes on along the minus strand of NW_006921783.1, from coordinate 586,906 downwards.
CCAATTCTTGGTTCATCTGTGGCCAACGAAGTGAAACTAGATGGACCCAAAGTTGTAAAAAGTGGTTGAACTGGAAAGGGAAAAATTACAGAGAAGCAGCAATATCTGGCTCAAAGATGGCAGCTGACTGCACCACACTTTCCATAATTCTGGCAGTAATCCAATCTCCCACATCAGGCTCCTGCAGAGGCTCACTACACCACTTCTGAGTCTCCCATTCCAGGGCTTCAGCCCATAATTTTTTCCATTCCAGTTATCATTTCACTTTGTCAGTCATGACTGAACTGGTAGGAAGCCCTGTTTTAAAGTGCTGTTTGCGTCAAAGTGTTGTAGAGAAAGATGTTGTAAGGCTAGTTGTTATATAACAATTGATAAGCCACTCCTTGAAAGGAAGATAGGGTGATCTACTTCTGTAGTGATGCTGCCTCAGAAACCCAAGGAGGGGTCGCTATGAATTGGATCCAACTCCACAGCAGTGAGTTTGGTTTTTTGGTTTGGTGATAAGCGAGAAAACCAAACCCACTGCCATCATTCTCCTTATAGTGACCTCTATAAGGATATAATAGAACTGTGGCATAGCGTTTCCAACACCGTAAATCTTTAGGGAAGCAGACTGCCACATCTTTCTCCAACATAGTGGCTGATGAGTTCGAACCGTTGACCTTGTGGTTAGCAGCCGAATGCCTTTATACTGTGCCACCAGAACTACATAGCAGGTTATAAAAGGTGAAACTGAAGCTCAGCAAAATTAAGTAATTGGCTTCCATGTCAGGGGGCTCAGCTCTATTGATGAAGGTACCTTGTTACTACCTTATGTCTTACTGATTCTTTCTGTCTTTATTGTTACCTTTTCCTCCTCCTGCCCCTTAAGTTCTTTGATATTGCCACTGGCATTCTCTTTTCCCTGACATTTCTGGGAAAATTCTTCTGCTTTGGAACATCTGATTGACTTGTGTAACTTAAGGTATCGTCTCTGTGATTGGTTCCCAAATCAGTTTGTTATTGTAAAGTTCTTTTCTAGAAGTTTGACTTAGGTCTTATAGCTTCCATGTCTTCTGTTTAACTATTTGAACATAAGGAGTACAATTACAATAACTGTTTTAATGTACTTTTCTGCTAATTCTAACATCTGTCTCAATTCTGGGTCTATTTCAATGGATTGAAGTTCCAAGATATCTTTTTGTATAATTAATTACTTACCTCTGAGCCTATTTGCTAGACATTTAAAGAAAGCATAAATTCTTTAACCATAAAGCCATTTTTTTTTTTTTTTTTCTGGTTGTTTATTTGTTTCTGGAAAGGTATTCAGAAAGTCTTAGCATTTCCTTTATGGTATAAAACTGTTTCTTAGCCAGTAATGTTTTAAAGACTAAATTAATATACTTTGGAGTTTAATAGAGTATCATTCTCTTCTAAAATCTATTTATAGTAGATGCGGAAGCCAAGTTAAGTAGATATTAAGGTTACTAAACTATAAAACTCAAAAAACTTAATATAAAAATTTGCTGAATTGCTCATTATATTACCTCTTAATTTATATGCCATAATGTATATACCTCAAAATTAGTTTGCTTACTTAGGAAGGAAGGAGCTCTGGTGGTGTATTGGATAAGGCATTTATTTGGCTGCCAACCCGAAGGTCAGTGGTTCAAACCCTCCAGCTGCTCCGTGCAAGAAAGATGGGGTGATCTACTTATGTAAAGATTTATAGCCTTGGAAACCCGATCAAGGTTGCTGTGAGATGGAATTGACTCGATGGCAGTGAGTTTGGTTTTTATTTTTTGGTATTTAAGAAGGAATTTAGTAATATTGTAAACTTACTTAGGGATTTTACGGTAGGTTAGTTGGCAGCTCTCACCTACCTGGCAGTTCTGTGGGAGAAAGACCTGGTGATCTGTTCCCATAAGCAGAAATCCTTAACAATTAGACCAATAAGTAGTATCATGATAAATGGAGAAAAGCTTGAAGTTATCAGGGATTTCATTTTACTTGGATACACAGCACCTATGGAATGAGTAGTCAAGAAATCAGATATATTGTGTTGGGCAGATCTACAAAAGATTTATTTAAAGTATTAGGAAGCAGAGATGTCACTTTGAAAACTAAGGTGTGCCTAACCTCAGCCATGGTATGTGCTGTTTCTATAAGTGGCTTTATAATTCAAGCACCGAAGAATTAAGCTCTTTAGAAAAATTAAAGGTAACTCATCTTTGAATTTTTAGTTCTTAAAATCTATTTGAACAAAAAGATCATTGTGAGCCTGATCAGAAGAGGGAAACTGTAGGACAGAATTTCTAATTCTTATGAACTCCAGACTTTCTGAGCCTTGAAAGCTGGATGAAATCCTGACGTTATTTCCCTGAGATCATCTTAAACCTTAAACCACAAATATCCCCTGAAGTCTTCTTGGAACCAAACAATACTTTAGTTTAACTAGTAAAAAATATCTGCCTTGAGCATTGTGTTCTTTTAAGAACTATCTGTGTGGGATCAAATTGACAACAGTAGCTTGAAAGATTAGATCAGAAGCTTAGGGGACAGGGTATCTTAATGAGGGAGGAACAAACAGTTCAGAGCAGGAGGGTATGAGTGGTTGCACAACTTTGAAGAATGTTATTAAGATCACTGAATTGTACATGTAGAAACTGTTAAATTGGCCTATGTTTTGCTGTGTATACCTCAACAATAACAACAAAATAAATAAAATTTTAAAAATTGCAATACTGAATGATAATTTAAGTAATCAATAAATGTTGAATTGAATTCTGAAACTTGGAAAGTAGTTAAAATAATTAAATTTTATATATACATTTTTAATATTTAGAAATTAACATAATGCTTTTAAAATGAAAATCTATTTTTTTTTTTTTGCTTCCATAGCGATGGCTGACAGAGCAGAGAGCACAGTGTCCTCATTGCCGGTAAGTGTTTTGCCCTGATTATTTGTGAATTTGGAAAGTAGTAGGGTGATGGGGTCAGAGTGTGACCTAGGATTCCTGAAGACATGTTCTTTCTGCAGTCTGCCACAATTCTCTTCATAAACACGTTGAGGGGCAAAAAAAAAAAAGCAATCTGGTAGATAAAGAAATACAGAGTAATTTATCTGACCTAAAATCACATACAGTGCATTACATTGATTGTTTGATGTGTAGTACCCCTGCCTTTTTTTAGAATACCATTGTATAACTTCTTAGCTTACTTTTTTTTTTTAAATTGTGATTTGGGTGAAAGTTTACAGAGGAAATTCACTTTCCAAACAGCAGTTCACATACACTTTGTGTGATGACATTGACTACAATTTCCCCCTATGCAACAGCTCCCCTTCCACTTCCTCCTGATAGTTATCTCTTCCCTGTGTCCATCCCTCCATGCACTCCTGCCCCCTGGGCTGTCTACCTGTGCATAAACAGACCTTCTTTATCTTAAGATTGTTCTCTCCAAGGAGTGTATCTACCTCAGGTAAATGTTCAACTCATATGCCTGTCTTTTGTTTGGCTGGAAGCCACAGGTGTGGGTTCAATTCCAGACCTGAAGGGCTGCTAGGGACCATAGTCTCAGTGGTTCTACCAGGTTCTATCAGACCAGCAAACCTGGTCCCCCACATTTTTTTTCCCCAAATGATTTTGAGTTTTGTTCCACATTGTTCTCCCTCTTTATCCAGGATCTCCTCCATAGATCCCCCTCCGAGTGGTTGACGGTGGTAGCCGGGCACCATCTAGTTCTTCTGGTCTCATAATTGTATCGGCTGAGGATCACATGGTGTACCAGTGGCTAGGACTAATTCTTTCCATGAATCTTTGGTTTTCTTCATTTTTCTTTGCTCTGGATGAGGAGAGACCCATTGTTGCATCTAGATGGCTGCTTGCAAGCTTTTGAGATCTCAGTTGCTACTCACCAAAGTAGGAGGTGGAACAATGTTTTGTATAGTATGTTATGCCTATTGAACTTGATGTCCCCTGTGACTATGGTCCCAAGGCCACCGGTTCAACTACTCGGTCTCTCTGGGTAGCTGGCTGTGACCAAGCAGTGACTACAGCCTTGTCCCTTGTCAGTTCTACTATACCCCTGGGAATTCTTATAGAACATACAAATACACTTGTAGAACCATTGTCTGCCAACCCTATACGTGGTCTTGGGTACACTCCCTTCTGCATAGACATACCTAATAGTTCAGCCTGTCCACCCATCTATCCACCCATATACCCGTGTTAGCTTACTTTTTATAATTAAATAATAATAATAACGAAAAATGTTTCTGTTTAAGAAATCCAGACAGTAGAGAAAAAAATAAGCTCCTCTAACTCTGATATTCTTTACCTTATCATGATATACTACTTTCCAAAGAAATTAAGTTTGTTATCTATTCTTCTAGATATTTTGCTGTGTATAATACTGATATGTATCTTTACACATTTATTCTTTTTTAAAACACATTAATGATATAATAATACTCTGTAACTTGCCTTTTTTTGTGTAAAATATGCTGTATATCTTTTCTTGATGGTATTTATACATGTATCATTAAAAAAAGTTTGAATAACAATCTACTTCCTGAATGTACCATGATTTATTTACACCCACATTGACAGGCATTTAGATTGTTGCCATGTTTGGTTATTTCAGTGAGTGATGTCAGGTTCCCTAAAGAAAAGATCTTTACTATTTTAACACATAGAAGGTATGAAAGCACTTTTCCTCACCTTGCTAATGTTAGATATTCTGTTTCATTTTTAAGTTAGTCTGCTAAGTGAAAAATTTTATCCTTTTTTTTTAATACCCATTTAAAAACTAATTGAAATCACTGCAAATAGAACTTTGTACAACGATGGAAATATTTTATTTCTGCCTGTATACAGTATGGTGGCCACAAGCTACATGTGGCTCTTGAGCACTTAGAAAGTATCTAGTGTGGCTGAATAATTAATTTGTCTTTTATTTATTATTAATCAATTTGAATTTGAATTTAAGTAGTGACAATGTGTCTGGTGGCTACCATATTGAACAATACAGCTTTAGGCTAAGGATTTGAGAATTGAATCTAATTTGAATTGGTAGGTTTTGTTTTTAAAGATTTAAAGAATGTTGATTCGACTCATTGTGAGCCCTTCATGGGTTTCCAAGGTAGTATCTCTTCAGAAGTAGATTGCCCAATCTTCCTTCCGAGGAGTAGCTGGTGGGTTTGAACCGCCAGCCTTCTGGTTGGAAGTCACATGCCTTAGGCACTGTGCCACCAGAGCTCCCTAAATAATCTCAGTGTGGTGAAAATAAATTACAAAGAATTCTTTTCATCATGTCTCTGTAATCACTGTAATGGAAATGTGGTACCAGTATAATAGTGAGCTCTATTTTGAAGAATTTGTTTGTTTTAGAAAATAATCTCATGTTGTTAAGTTGCATATGTGTATGTATTTCCCCTCCAGTGCTCCACTTCAACTCCGTGAATTAGTAAACTGTCGTTGGGCAGAAGAAGTAACACAACAGCTTGATACACTTCAGCTCTGCAGTCTAACCAAACATGAAGAAAACGAAAAGGACAAGTATGTCCTCAATTTCTTTGTTAAAGTGCTCTCTAGGTTTTACCACTAAGTACTTGTTGTGTGTTATGTTAATGACACTGTATCAGTAGTTTCCTTTTAGTTATTTACAAATATGAGTAATGACATATTTCTTAAATATAAGATTTTATTAGGAGCTCTGGTAGCATAGTGCCTAAGGCATTTGACTGCTAACCAGAAGGGTGGCTGTTCAAACCCACCAGCCACTTCACGGAAGAAAAGTTGGGCATCTACTTCCGTGTGATACTGCCTTGAAAACCCAAGGAGGGGTCGGTACGAGTTGGGTCTGACTTGACAGCACATAACAACAACAACAAAGATGTTATTTGATGTTTCAGTTGGGTAATATTTAAGGGGTTGATTCTTTTTATGTTGTTTATTCAGCAAATATTTATTTAATGCCATACACACACAAACACACACACACACAAAACACTGCTAGGACACAGATCTTTTGTGTCCCTAGTGAGATTTATTCCTAAGTATAAACATTGTAAATCTATTGATTCCCTTATTTCCTTTTCAGCAATCTCGTTGCTAGTGTAGTGGAATCCAACAGATTTTTGAATGTTGATCTTGTATCCCACCACTATGCTAGATCTCTCAGTTAGTTCTAGTAGTTTTTTTTTTTTTTGCTGAATCTCTTGGGTTTTCTATGTATGTGATCATATTATCAGCAAATAGGGATAGTTTTACTTCTTCTTTATCAATTTGGATGCCTTTGATTTCCCTTTCTTGCCTTATTGTCCTGTCTGGGACTTCCAATAAAATGTTGAAAAGAAGTGGTGATAGAGGGCATCCTTGTCTGGTTCCTCTTCACAAGGGGAATGGTTTCAGTCTCTCTCCATTGAGAATAATGTTGACTGTTGGTTTTGCATATATGTCCTTTATTATGTTGAGGAATATCTCTTCTCTTTTACTGAGAGTTTTGGTCAGGAATGGGTGTTAGATTTTATCAAATGCCTTTTATGCATCCACTGACATGACCATGTGGTTCTTTTCCTTTGGTTTATTTATGTGATAGATGACATTGATTGTTTTTCTAATGTTGACCCATCCTTAGGTGGCATGACCCCCACTTGGTGATAACGTATTATTTTTTTGATATGTTGTGGGAATCTCTTGGCTAGGATTTTGTTGAAGATTTTTGCATCTATATTCATGAGGGATATTGATCTGTAGTTTTCCTTTTTAGCGATGTCTTTGTCTGGTTTTGATATCAAGGTTATGCTTGCTTCGTAAAATGAATTTGGGAGAAGTCTTTCCTGTTCTGGAATATTTTGAGTCGGTTTGGTGTCAGTTCTCCTCTGAACGTTTGATAGAATTCTCCAGTGAAATCATCTGGGCCAGGCTTTTTTTTGTTGGTAATATTTTTATGACCTCTTTATTTTCTTCTTTTGTAATGGGTCTGTTCAGATTTTCTGCCATACTCTTTGTTAGTGTAGGTAAGTAGTATGTTTCTAGAAATCTGTCCATTTCTTCTAGATTTTTTGATTTGTTGGAGTATAGTTCTTGATAGTGTCCTAATGTTATCCTTTTAATTTCTGTTGATTTGGTTGTGATGTCCCAATTCATTTCTTATTCATGTTATTTGTATTCCCTCCCTCTTTTCCTTTGTTAAATTTGCCAGTGGTTTGTCAATTGTATTAATCTTTTCAAAAAATCAGTTTCTAGTCTTGTTGATTTTTTCTACTATCTAGTTTCCCTTTGATTTATTTCTGCTTGAATCTTTGTTATTTATTTTCTTTTGCTGACTGTAGGCTTTTTTTTGTTACTCTTTATCTAATTTTTGGAGATGTTGGGTTAAGGTATTAATTTTGGCTCTCTTCTTTTTTGATAGGTACATTTATTGCTATAAATTGGCTTCTGATCACTGCTTTTATTATGTCCTAAAGATTGTGGTATGTTGTGGTTTCATTCAAGGAATTTTTTTTAATGCATTTTATTGAAATATAATTTATATACAGTGAAATACACAAAACTAAAGTGACATGGGTCAATGCTTTTTTTTTTTTTTTTTTGCAGTGTTCTCTCGCCTCTCCTCCCACCCCTGACAACCAACCAAGAAAGTTTCCCTCCATATATAAACCTTTCCTTAACCCTCCACAACAATGAGCTAATACTATATTTGTCCTTCTGAGTTTGACTTATTTCACTCAGCATAATGTCCTCCAAGTTCATCCATATTATATAGTGTTTTGCAGAGTCTACATTATTCTTTAGTGCTGCATAGCATTCCAGTATGTGTATGTACCGTAGTTTGGTCATCCACTTTTCTGCTGATGGGCACATAGGTTGTTTCCATCTTTTCACTATTGTAAATAGTGCTGTGATGAACATGAACGTGCATGTATCTGTTCCTATCCTGGCTCTCACCTCTCTAGGATAAATACCTAGTAATGGGATGGCTGGGTCAAATGGTATCTCCAATTCCGACTTTCTAGGGAATCGCCATATTGCTTTCCACAGTGGTTGTGTCACTTCACAGTCCCACCAGCAGTGTATGAGAGTCCCAATCTCTCCACATCCCCACCAGCATTTGTTATTTTCTATCTCATTGAACCTTGCCATCAGTGCTGGGGTGAGATGGTATATCTCATTGTTGTTTTGATTTACATCTCTCTGATGACCAGTGATTGTGAGCATCTTTTCATGTATTAGCTGACCACCTGAATATCCTTGGTGAAGTGTCTGTTCATGTCTTCTGCCTGTTTTTCAATAGGATTGTTAATTCCTTTGGTGTTGAGGCATTGTATTTTCCATCAATCTTAGAGTCCCTTGCCGGATATGTAATTATCAGCAAATACTAATTTATCGCTGTCATTTTTGTCATGTGCTTTTTCATTGTGTCGATTTCTTTGTTCCATATAATTTTCTATGCTGAGCTGGTTTTGTTTATGATCATGTTATCACTTCCTTCATTGCTATTGTTTTAATATTTGCTGAATATTTATGCTGGTCCTCTTATTTTGATGTGAAGGTTTATCATTTTTCTTTGAGGTTACCCTGTGATTTATAGTTTTCTTTCCAAGTGATTTATAGTTTTCTTTCTATCTTCTAGTTGTCTTGACTTCCCTACCATCTAGAAGTTCTGTAACAACACATATTTTCCCTCTTTTTGGTTTGTAGTTGTCCTCATTCGTCGGTTGGTGTCTCTGGTTCCCTGTTTACAATCTTGTAGGCTTATTTACTTTGGATACTTCCATAGCTGGGTTGGTTTCTGGGTTATATTGTCATGTGTATTAATGGTCAGTTGTTGGTTGTTGTTGCTTTGCTGTCCAAAGGGCACCCTTTATCATCTCTTGTAAGGTTGGTCTGGTTTTAACAAATTCTCTTAATTTCTGCTTGTCTGGATATGTCCTGATTTCGCCATCATATTTGAGGGACAATTTTGCTGGGTACATAATTCTTGGTTGGAAATTTTTCTCTTTCAGTGTTTTATATATACCATCCCATTGTCTTCTTGCCTGCATGGTTTCTGTGGAGAAATCCGAGCTTAGTCTTACTGGTTGCCCCTTGTAGGTAACTTTTTGTTTTTCGCATGCTGCTCTCATGATTCTT
>NW_006921783.1:553921-577210 GCF_000298275.1 Orycteropus afer afer | reverse complement strand
ACTGTGATGCTCTGTTGTCTCCGAGGCATTGTGACATTTTTGTGTTTATATTTAATTGGTGATTATATGTTGGAGTGACTTGCCCACAATTTTCATTTTTTGTTTTGTTTTGTTTGTATGTTATCTATACAGGCAGGGTACTGTGCTGTGCTCCTCTATTCACTAGTTGACAGCACTTATACACACACCACCTATCGTCTTTGCTGTTGTCAGCCTCTCATATATCCTTGCAGGCCCTGGCAAACAGAGCCTGTTCTTAGGTCCCTGGAATCCAAATGAGAATGCTATCACTTAAAAATCCAAAATGCACTCTCAGGTGCTTATAATTCTGTTGTTATGATTGGTTGGTGTGGCCACTCTGCCAAGCTCAAAAGGAGGCCTTCTAGAAGTAGAACTTTCTGACTGCTGGTTGAGGAAGACATGCTGCTGAAAGAGACACGCACTACTGAAAGAGACATGTGCTGCTGGAAAAGAGATGCAAGAGACACGTGTTGCTAAGACAGCACTGCTGGGGGAGAGACTGTGAGAGGCTTGGCTGAGAGACGGTGGGCTGGGAGAGAGACTGAGCATTTTTCCTGAACTTGAATTGTAGCCTGGTGCTCCCCTAATAAACCCCGTAATCTGTGAGTTCTTTGTGGCCACTGCAGCGAATTATTGAACCCAGGAGAAAAGTGGTTGGTGCTTTGGGAGGAATGGTTGGAGAAAGGGCTGGAGGAAGGCAGCATGTCTGGCCTGGCAGGAATAGGCCTTGGGCTATTGATGGTGATTCTGTCTTCCTGTTGTGGGATTAGAGGAGGTCAGAACATGTGGCCTCCTTGCCCTTTTTTTCACCTACTGTATCCAGGATCTCCTACAGAGATCCCCCTCTGAGTGGTTGACAGTGGTAAGAGAATTCATTAACAAAAGGAGCTCAGCACAGAAAATTATGTGGAACAAAGAAATTAGCAACACCATGAAAAGCACGTAACATTCAGTGTAATTATCGACCAGTATGAATTTGTTGCTGTCATTTTGTTATGTGCTTTTTCATGTTAATGAATTGTGTTATCACTTCCTTTGTTGCTGTTGTTTTAGTATGTGCTAAATATTTGTGTTTATCCTCTTTTTTATTTTGATATGAAGGTTTATCATTCTTCTTTGAAGTTATTCTGTGATTTATAACTTTCTTCCCATGTTTAGAACAGTCCGTTCTATTTTGCAATTGTTAGGAAATCCTGACCATTTAGAAGTTTTGTAACTATACTGTTTTTTCCCTCTTTTTGTTTTGTAGTTGTCCTCCTTTGCCAATTGATGTCTCTGGTTCCCTGTTTATGATCTTGTAATCTTACGTTGGATACTTCCATGACTAGGTGGGGTTCTGCCTTATGACATCATGTGTATTAATGGTTGGTTGTTGTTTGCTGTTGTTGGTTCTCTATCCACAGGACTCCCTTTAGCATCTCTTGTAAGGCTGATCTGGTTTTAACAAATGGCTTTAATTTTTGCTAATCAGGAAGTGTTCTAATTTCATCATCATCATCATCATCATCATCATCATCATCATCATATTTGAGGGAGAGTTTTGCTGGGTATATAATCTTTGGTAGGCAGGTTTTTTTTTTCAGGCTTTGTGTGTCCCATCTGATTGCCTTCTTGCCTGTATGATTTCTGCCAAGCAACCTGAGATTAATTTAATTGGTTGCCCTTTGTGGGTAACTTTTTGTTTTTCCCGTGCTGCTTTCAGGATTCCTTCTTTGCCTTTATGTTTGGTGAGTTTGATGATGATATGCCTTGGTAATTTTCTTCTGGAGTCTATGCTGTTTGGGGTTCGTTGTACTTCTTTTTCATTTTTTAAAAATTTTTACTATGATTTGGGTGAAAATTTACAGAGTAAATTGACTTTCCAAACAGCAGTTGACATATACTTTGTCTCATGACATTGATTACAATTTACCCCCATGCAGCAGCTCCCCTTTCACTTCCTCCTGATAGTTACCTCTTCCCTGTGTCCATCCCGCTATGCATTCCTGTCCCCTGAGCTGTCTACCTGTACATAAACAGCCCTTCTTTCTCTCATGATTGTTCTCTCCAAGGAGTGTATCTCATCTCCTATGTCTGTCTTTTGTTTGGCTGGAAGCCACAGGTGTGGGTTCAATTCTGGACCTGAAGGGCAGCTAGGGGCCATAGTCTCAGTGGTTCTACCAGGCTCTATCAGACCAGCAAACCTCGTCCCCCTTTTTTTTTTATCCAAATGATTTTGAGTTTTATTTCACATTGTTCTCCATCTTTATTCAGGATCTCCTATATAGATCCCCCTCTGGGTGGTTGACAGTGGTAGCCAGGCACCATCTAGTTCTTCTGGTTACATAGTAGTATAGGCTGAGGATCCCATGGTGTACCAGTGGTTAGAACTAATTCTTTCCATGAATCTTTTTTCTTCATTCTTCTTTGCTCTGGACGAGAAGAGACCCATTGTTGCATCTAGATGGTTGCTTGCAAGCTTTTAATATCCCAGTTGCTACTCACCAAAGTAGGAGGTGAAACAGTGTTTTGTGTAGTATGTTATGCCAATTGAGTTTTATGTTCTCTGTGACTATGGTCCAAGCCCACCGGTACAACTACTTGGTCCCTTTGGGTAGCTGGCTATGACATAGAAGTGACTACAACCCTGTCCCTTTTCAGCTCTGCTATATACCTGGGAATTCTTATATAACATACAAATACACTTGTAGAACCATTGTCTGCCAACCCTATATATGATTTTGGGTACTCCCTGCTGCATAGACATACCTAGTAGTTCAGCCTGTCTACCCATCTATCCACCTGTATACTAGTTTCTGCTTTCACTGACAACGCAGTGCTGTATATGCAAAAGGGTTCATCTTTGTTGTCTGCACCTCTCATGTGCCTCTCTATGCTGCTTCTTCCTCAATTCCACCATGTTGATCACTTACATTTGGAACATTGTCCTTCTCTTCACTCAAATCAATACTTATCTCTACCTATCAAACAGTGTTCCAACCCTCCCTTCCCATCCTTGGTAACCAAAAAAGAAAGTTTCCTTCCATAGATAAATCTTTCCTTGACTTTTACTATAACAGACTAATACAGTATTTGTCCTTCTGTGATTGACTTATTTCACTTAGCATAATGTGCTCCAAGTTCATTCATGTTATGCAGATTCTACATTATTCTTTAGGGTTTCATAGTATTCCATTGTGTGTATGTACCATAGTTTGGTTGTCCATTCCTCAGTTGATGGACACCTAGGTTGTTTCCAACTTTTTGCTATTGTAAATAGTGCTGCGATGAACATGGGTGTAAATATGTTTGTTCTTGTCATGGCTCTCACTACTATAGGATATGTACCTAGTAATGGAATGGCTGGGTCAAATGGTATTTTTATTTCCAACTTTTTAAGCAATTGCCATACTACTTTTCCACAGTGGTTGTACCATTTTACAGTCCACCAGCAGTGTGTGAGAGTCCCAGTCTCTCTGCATCTTTGCCAGCATTTTTTATTTTCTGTCTTGTTGACCTTTGCTGCTAGTTTTGGGGCAAGATGGTATTTCATTGTTGTTTTGATTTGCATCTCTCTAATGGCTAATGATCGTGAGCATTTCTTCATATGTTTGTTGGCCACCTGAATATCCTCCTTGGTGAAGTGTCTATTCATGTCTTCTGCCCATTTTTTAATTGGATTATTTGTCTTTTTGTTATTGAGGTGTTGGAGTTTTCTGTAAATTCTAGAGATAAATCCTTTGCCAGATATATCTTTGCCAAATATTTTTTCCCAATCTGTAGGTTCTCTTTTGACTCTTTTGGAGAAGACTTTGGAAGCACATAAAAATTTAGTTTTCAGAAGGTCCCAATCATCTGGTTTCTCTTCTGCGATTTGTGTGTTTTGGGTTATGCTTGATAGTCTATTTATGGCATATATTAGGGTCCCTAAATTTGCCCCTAGTTTTTCCTTGAGAAACTCCATAGTTTTAGGTTTCACATTTCAATTTTTGATCCATCTGGAATTAGTTTTTGTGTATCGTGTGAGGTACAGATCTTGTTTCATATTCCTGCATAGGATATCCAGTTTTGCCAGCAACATTCATTAAACAAACATTCTCTTCCCCATTTAATGGATTTCAGACCTTTGTCAAAGATCAGCTGACCATAGGTCGATGGATCTATTTCTGGGTTCTTAATTCTATTCCCTTGGTCTATGTGTCTATTATACCAGTACCAGGTAGTTTTGACTACTGTGGCTATATAGTAGGTTTTGAGATCCGGCAGTGTGAGACCTCCTACTTTGTTCTTCAGTAGTGCTTTGCTTATCCTGGGTCTCTTTCCTTTCTACATAAAATTAGTGATGGTTTTTTCATATCATTGAAAAAATGTTGATGGGATCTGGATTGGAATTGCATTGAATTTGTAGATTGCTTTGGATAGAATTGACATTTCCACAATGTTGAATCTTCCTATTCACGAGCATGGGATGTTCTTCCATTTATGTAGATCTCTTATGGTTTCTTGAAGTAGTTTTTTATAGTTTTCTTTGTATAGGTATTTTCTGTCCCTGGTAAGATTTATTCCCAAGTATTTTATTTTTTTTGGTTTAGCTATTTGTAAATGGTATTGATTTCCTTATTTCTTTTTCAGCAATCACTTTGCTGGTGTAGAGGAATCCGACTGAGTTTTGGATGTTGTTCTTGTATCCTGCCACGATGCTAAATCTCTCAATTAGTTCCAGTAGATTTTTGACTGAATCTTTTGGGTTTTCTAGGTATAGGATCAAATCATCAGCAAATAGGGATAGTTTGACTTCTTCCTTACCAATTTGGATACTTTGATTTCCCTTTTTCCCTTATGGCCCTGACTAGGCTTTCCAATACAGTGTTGAATAGAAGTGGTGATAGAGGGTATCCTTCTCTGGTTCTTGTTTGCAAGGGGAATGGTTTCAGTCTCTCTCCATTGAGAATAATGTTGGCTGTTCGTTTGTTATAGATGCCCTTTAGTATATTGAGGAATGTCCCTTCTATTCCTGTTTTGCTGAGAGTTTTTATCAGAAATATGTGTTCCATTTTATCAAATGTCTTTTCTGTATCAATTGGTGTGATCATGTGGTTATTTTCCTTTGTTTTATTTACGTGTTGGAGGACGTTGATTGTTTTTCTTATGTTGAATCATCCTTGCATACCTGGTATGAACCCCACTTGATCATAATGAATGATTTTCTTGATACGTTGTTGGAATCTATTGGCTAGGATTTTGTTGAAGATTTTTGCATCTATATTTATGAGGGATATTGGTCTGTAGTTTTTCTTTTAAGTGATGTCTTTGCCTGGTTTTGGTATCAAGGTTATGCTTGTTTCATAGAATGAGTTAGGAGGGATTCCATCTTTTTCTATGTTTTTGAATAGTTTCCATAGGAATGGTGTCAGTTTTTCTCTGAATGTTTGGTAGAATTCTCTGGTGATAATGTCTGGGCCAGGACTTTTTTTTGTTGGTAATTTTTTGATGACCTGTTCAATTTCTTGTTTTGTTATGGATCTGTCCAACTTTTCCACATCAGTTTGTGTTAGTTTTGATAAGTGGTGTGTTTCTGGAAAACTGTCCATTTCTTCCAGATTTTCAAATTTGTTGGAATACAGTTCTTCATAGTATCCTGATACTGTGCTTTTTATTTCAGTTGGTTCTTTTGTGATGTCACCCATTTCATTTCTTATTCGAGTTATTTGTATTCTCTCCCTCTTTTCCTTTGTTAAATTTGTCAGTGGTTTGTCATTTTTATTAATCTTTTCAGAAAACCAACTTCTGGTCTTGTTGATTTTTTCTGTTGCCCTTCTATTTTCTGTTTCATTGATTTCTGCTCGAATCTTGATTATTTCCTTCCTTCTGGTGACTGTAGGCTTTTCTTGCTGTGCTTTTTCTAATTTTTGGAGATGTTTATTTAAAATGTTGATTTTGGCTCTTTCTTCTTTTTTGATGTGTCCATGTATTGCTATAAATTGGCCCGACATTATTGCTTTTGCTGTGTCCCAAAGACTTT
The DNA here is from genome assembly GCF_000298275.1 of Orycteropus afer afer. NCBI lineage: Eukaryota > Metazoa > Chordata > Mammalia > Tubulidentata > Orycteropodidae > Orycteropus > Orycteropus afer. Next base: position 571,188 of record NW_006921783.1, on the reverse strand, counting down.
GGTATGTTGTGTTTCATTCTCGTTTGATTCAAGGAGTTTTTGAATTTCAATTTTTATTTCATCTCTTACCTAGTCTTTCTTAAGGAGGGTGTTGTTCAGTTTCCAAGTGTTTACTCTTTTTCCATTGATCTTTCTATTGTTGATTTCTAATATGATAGCATTTTGATTTGAGAAGATGTTTTGTAATATTTCAATGTTTTGAAATTTATTAAGGCTTGCTTTATGGCCTAACATATGGTCTATCATGGAAAATGTTCCATGTGCACTGGAGAAGAATGTATATTGTGCTGCTGTTGGGTGGTGCTCTGTAGATGTTTGTAAGGTCAATTTGGTGCATTGTATTCTTTAGTTCTTCTGCATCTTTGTTGAGTTTCTTTCCAGTTGTTCTATCTTTCATGGAAAGTGGTGTATTAAAGTCTCCCACTATGACTGTGGAGTCATCTATTTGGCTTTTCAACTCTTTTAAAGTCTGATTTATGTATTTTGGGGCTCTTTCATTGGGTCCATAGATATTTATTATGTTATATGTTCCTGTTCAATTGATCCTTTAATCATTATATAATGTCCTTCCTTGTCTCGTATGGTGGTTTTTGTCTTAAAGTCAATTTGATGAGAAATTAGTATTTTCACTCCTGTGGTTTTATGGTTGCCATTTGGTCGATAAATCTTATTCCAACCTTTGATTTTTAGTCTATTTTTGTCTTTGTCTCTAAGGTGTGTCTCTTGTAGACATCATATTGATGGGTTTTGTTTTCTTGTTCAGTCTGCAACTCTCTGTCTCTTGAGTGATACATTTAATCCGTTAACATTCGGTGTAGTTATCAACAAGTATGAATTGGTTGCTGTCATTTTGTTATGTGTTTTTTCATGGTGTCCCTGGATTCTTGATCCATGTTATTTTCTGTGCTCAGCTCATTTTTATGAATCTTGTAATTATTTCCTTTGTTGCTGTTGTTTTAGTATTTGCTGAATATTTGTGCTTGGCTTCATTTTTGTGGTGTGTAGGTTTATCATTTTTCTTTGAGGTTACCCTGTGATTTCATAAATTTGTTCTCTAGTTTAGAACAGTCTGTCTTGCAACTCTCTTGACTTCACCAGTTAGAATTTCTGTAACTACACAGTGTTTCCCCTCTTTTTGGTTTGTAGTGGTCCTCACTTGCCAATTGATGTCTCTGGTTCACTGTTTACAATCTTGTAAGCTTATTTTATTTTGGATATGTGGTTTCTGGGTTATGTTATCTTGTGTATTAATGTTTGGTGGTGGTTTGCTATTTTTGGTTCTCTGTTCAAAGAACTCCATTTAGTATCTTTTGTAAGGTTGATGTGGTTTTAACAAATTCCCTTAGATTCCGCTTATCTGGAAATGTCCTAATTTCACCATCCTATTTGAGGGACCATTTTGCTGGGTATATCATTCTTGGTTGGAAATTTTTCTTTTACAAGGTTGTATATATACCATCCTAGTGCCTTGTCGCTTGCATGGTTTCTGCTGAGAAATCAGATCTTATTACTGGTTGTCTTTTGTAAGTAACTTTTTGTTTTTCCTGTACAGCTTTCAGGATTCTTTCTTTGTCTTTGGTTTTGATGAGTTTGATGATGATATATCTTGGTCATTTTCTTCTGTAGTCTCTCCTTTTTGGGGTTCATTGGAGTTCTTGAATGGATATATTCTCATCTTTCATCATATCAGGGAAGTTCTCCTCTAACAAATCTTCCACAATTTTCTCAGTGGTTTTATTAATCTCTTCCTGTTCTGGAATTCCAGTGACACATAGGTTATTCCTTTTGATGGTATCCCACATGCACCTTAGGCTTTCTTTATTTTGTTTTGATTTTTTATCTGATTGATCCCTTTCCAAAGATAAATTCAGGTATTTGTCGTCAGTCTCCTTAATTCTGTCTTCCGTTGCATCAGTTCTACTCCATTGCCCTTTCAATTTGTTATCTGTTTCTGACAATTTAGTATTAATCTTCTGGATTTCTATCTGTAGATTAGAATCATTTCTAATTTTTCATTTACTTTGCCATTTTGTTCTTGTATTTTCTTCCCAGATTCTTGTAGGGTTTTGTCTGTGTTTTTCTTTGTCTGTCTCTCAGTCCTTTGAAGATACCTAAATATAATTCTTTAGAATTCCCTATCAGAGAGTTCTAATGCTGCTTCTTCCACAGGGATGTGTTCTGGGTCTGTATCCTGCTCCCTTGTTTCTACCATTTTATCTTGCTTCTTTGTGTGGACTGTGAATGGTCTCTTGTCTCCAAGACATCGTGGTGGTGTTGTATTTAGGTCTCTGTTAACTGTTTGGAAGAGCAGCCAAGGGTGAATCAGGCTCTTCTTGGTGGTTATTTATCGTTGGACCATTGGTGGAAAAGGAAGTGGTGGGTCTCACTCAGTAAGTGAAGCTGCAGGAGGTGTGGGTATAGTTGTGTCATATGGGAACTTTTGCAGTCCTCCATTCAGTTAGACAAAAATAACAGTTGAATAACCATCAAAAAAGTAAAAGTAAATGGGCAAAAAATACACTGTGTAATTACACAGAAACAAAACCAAAAAAAGAAGAATGGGAAAAAAAAAATGATATCTGGAGAGAGGGCAATGAGACAAAAAAGATAGAGAGACTAATGAAGAATAAAATGGGAAAAAATGCAAAACAAAAAACAAGGAACAGGGTTAACCATGAGAAAGAAAAATAATTTGGAACCAAGAACAGGAAAAAGAAAAAAAGCTGAGGACTAGAACCTGGGAGGAGAAGAATAAAGAATAATAGTAAAAAGAACAAAAGTAGTAATAATGATAGTAGTTTTAAAACATAAAAAAAACAAACTAGAAAACAGAAAAAAGAAAAAATGGGGGCAAGGCAGGGCACCCAGGCTCCGTCCGAGAACTCAGATTGGGATGCAATTCCTACTGGCACAGAAGGTTGGTGGGAGTGAGGAATGGCTGCATCTCCATTCTACAAGAGGGTGTGGGGTATAAGAGTAACAAGGGGAATCTTGCACCTTTCCATTCATCCAGAATATCCTTTAGATTCCCAGCAAGTGGAGCCTATTCTTAAGTCTCTGGAATCTGGGAGAACGCTGTCACTTTAAATATCTACAGTTATCAAACCACTTGTAAACATTCAACATTAATGCACCCTCAGGATAGGCAAAAATCCACAGCTCAGCCTGCCTTCCTCTTTGCTGCTTCCCCTTATATTCCCTAGCTGCCAGAGCAGTCCTCTGTGCAATTCCTGGCTAGCAGGGCTGATATTTAGGTTAATTCTTAGATCCTACCACCACTCGGCAATATCCAAGCTATCTGTGCCATCAGGATTGGTGCCAGACCACAGCTCCATATGTGTCCTTTTCATGAAACTGTTTTCATGCAAATTCTTCTGCTAGTTGGAGTTTAGTCCACTTCTATGTCCTTCCCTTCAGGGCTAAGGGGTCCAGGATTATCTTCTGTATCTGTGTTAATTTATTCCCCTTTTCTTTGTTGAAGATGATCTGTGGAGTCTTTCTGCGTATTCCACCATCTTCTCGTTGTACTTCTTGAATGGACATATTCTTGTCTTTCATCATATCAGGAAAATTCTCTTCCAAAAATCTTAGACAATTTTCTTTGTGGTTTTTTATCTTCCTGTTCTGGAATTCGATGACACGTAAGTTATTCCTTTTGATGGTATCCCACATGAACCTTAGGCTGTCTTCATTGAGTTTTGATCTTTTTTCTGATTGCTTCCTTTCCAAAGAAATATTGAGGTATTTGTCTTCAATCTCACTAATTCTGTCTAATATTGATTTAGTTCTGTTCCTTTGGCCATTCAATGTGTTACCTATTTCTGAAAATTTAGCATTAATATTCTGGATTTCTATCTGTAGATTTTGTATCATTTCTAATTTTTTATTTATTTTGCCATTTTGTTCTTGTATTGCCTACCCAAATTGTTCTAGGGTTTTCTCTGTGTTTTCCTGAGTTTGTCAGTGTTTTCCCTGATCTGTCTCTCAGTGCGTTGATGGTACGTAAATATTATACTTTTGAATTCCTTGTCAGGGAGTTCCAGTGCTGCTGCTTCCTCGGGGATATTTTCTGGGTCTGTATCCTGGTCCCTTGTTTCTACTGCTTTATCTTGCTTTTTTGTGTGGACTGTGATGGTTTCTTGTCTCTAAGACATTGTGACATTTTTGTGTTTATATTTAATTGGTAATTGTATGTTAGAGTAATTTTCCCAAGATTTTAGTTTACTTTGGATGTTACCTGAGTAAGCAGGGTACTGTGCTCCTCTGCTCTAGTTGGCAGCATTTATGCACTCACCATCTGTCTCTTTTCCAGTCACCAGCCTTCTATATGTCTGTGCTGTCCTTAGCAAATGGAACCTATTCTTAGGTCTTTGGAATCTGAATGAGAATGCTGTCACTTTAAATATCTAAAATGGCTGCTGCTTGTAAACATTCAACATGGCTGTGCCCTCCAGACAGCTGAAAGTCCACAGCTTCGTTTGTCTCCTTCTCTGCTGTTTCCCTTTTTAGTCATCAGCCACCAGTGCACTTGTCCGTGTAGCCCATGGCAAGCAGGGCCAATTTTTTCAAGTGCTAGCACCACTTGGAAATATTCAGGCTGTCCGTTCCATCAGGATAGCTGAGAGTCTGCAGCTGAGTTTGTCTCTTTATTGACTGTTTTCATTCATGTTCTTCTACTCTTCGGTGTTTCATCTACTTCTGTATCCTTCTTTTCAAAGCTCAGGGTTCCAGGATTATCTTCTGTATCTGTATCACTTGGTTTCTCTTTTCTTTGTTGAAGAGGGTCTATGTAGCTTTTCTGCGTATTCCACCATCTTAACAGAAGTCTCCTCCTGAAATAATTTTTAAAAAATACACCTGTTTCTGCTTTACAAGCAAGGGAAAAATTTAGAAATTACTCTTTTTCCATGAAGATCTGATACTACATTATATTATTAATCACATCTAACTTGATTATTGCTAGTATTAGTCACATGTAGAAGTATATATGCATACAACATGCACAAGTAGGTATAGACTCATAATCTGATAAACATTTGCCCAAAATGTTGTTGTTGTTGTTATATGCCATCGAGTCAGCCCCAATTCATAGCGACCCCTCCCTGGGTTGCCAAGGCAGTATCACTACGGAAGTAGATTGCCCATCCTTCCTTCTGAGGAGTGACTGGTGGGTTTGAACTGCCAGCCTTCTGGTTAGCATTCAAGCGACTTAGGCACTGTGCTACCAGAGCTCCTTAAAATACAGTGGTAGGATAAAATTTATTATCTGTAGTGATGCTGTGGTTGTTATTTTGTACCAATGAGGCTGTATTTGTACTTTGTTTAGAAACTGGTCTGCATTTTGCACAAGACTGACTGTAAAGTGTTATGTTGTTGTTGTTGTTGTTGTTATGTGCCATCAAGTCAGACCTCACTCACAGCGACCCCTCCTTGGGTTACCAAGGCAGTATCACCATGGAAGTAGATTGCCCAACCTTCCTTCCGAGGAGTGGCTGGTGGGTTTGAACCGCCTGCCTTCTGGTTTGCAGTTAAGTGTCTTAGGCACTACACTACCAGAGCTCCTAAAGTGTTAATGGACATAATACTTTACAGAAAATTTGTCTGCATGTTAATTCTTTATCTTAAGTCACAGAATCCATTGAGTATATTTTACAGTTATATGCTTCCTGAGAATTGAGTGAATTCTGACTCATAGTGGCCCTCATTGGGTTACCAAGTTGGTAAATCTTTATTGAAGTAAATTGCCCCATCATCTTTATTCTGCGGAGCAGTTAGTGTATCTGAACTACCAACCTTCTGAGCCACCAGATCGTCTTCTATGATGTAATTGTTTAAAATTGCCTGACTTCTTTGCTCAAACTTAGGAATTATGTTCTAATTTTTAATTAATTTAATTTAATGTATAACTGTTTTTCTTCTTTCCATAATATACAGATGTGAAAACCACCATGAGAAACTTAGTGTGTTTTGCTGGACTTGTAAGAAGTGTATCTGCCATCAGTGTGCACTTTGGGGAGGAATGGTGAGCAGAACAAATTCAGCGTATTATTTTTAGTTAGTGATTAGAAAGCACTGACTTTTTTTCCCCCTAAAATTTTGTTTTACTTTTTTTGTTGTTGGGAATACACAAAGCAACATATACCAATTAAGCAATTTCTGTATGTACAATTCAGTGACATTGATTATACAACATAGGTTGTGCAACAATTCTAAACCTGCTTTTTTTTCTAAATTGTTCCTTCCTTATTTACATAAAGTCACTGCCCCTTAAGCTTTGCATCTCATCTTTTGAGTTGCTGTTGTCAGTTTGATCTGTAAACAGTTTTTAAAGGAGCACAGTGCTCAATGCAAACATTCTTTACTAGTTAAGCCAAACTATTGTTTGGTTTTAAGAAGATTTGAGGGCATATTTTTGGTTTACGGTTTAAAGGTGGTCTCAGTATTAAATTTTTCTTGATGTAGGCATAAAACAGAATAATTTGTTTTACTGTCAATGTATGCTTTGTTAAAAGTATCACACCTATTAGTCCAGAAGAACCTCTTTTGGTGGGGATTGATGTAAGATGTTCACCCCTTATATAAATATTTTAATTTTAACCTAAAACGTTTAAAATGTATTCATTTGCACATTCTTTGTTGTAGGATCACCTCTTTGAGTAAGGATTAGTTGATTTGATATACTTGCTAGGAGCTTCAATTTTGGCTTCTTAAAAATGGAGTAAGAACTTAGACACTTATTAAACAACTTATCTGGCTCTTATAAGCTCAACTGGTTTTTCCATCATTTAGCTTTTTTCCTATTCTAATCTGACAGTCCCCTCCCCCAAATTAAAGCATCCTACCTTTATGAATTCTAAGGCATCCAAGTTAGTTTGCCTAAGAGGTAGTTTTTTATTTTACTTACATTGTTTTTTTATAATTTGTACAAATAGGTTTGAGAATAAGCAGAATAGATTATTAGACTCTTGATGAGAACGTAAGCCATAGTGGTAGAATTGTGGGGACAGGCTTCTAGATTGTCTGTTAGCCCTGAGAATTGATCATTCTTTGGGGACCTGTGGCTAAGTTTTATAAGTCAATTAAGAGAACGTTCTGTTTGAATTTAAATACTAATGTGCTGAGTAGAAAAAGTTAAATTCCCGTAGACAGACTTTGAAAGAGGCAATGAATCCATTCTTTTCCATTCTTGTCCACTTAACATGGACACACAAAAATCAACTTTCTTCAGTAGTCTCTTAGAGAACATGACAAGATACTTTGAGTGAACAGGATAATTCCAGTAATATCATATCTATTACAAGAAGTCTCTTAAAATAGATAATTAATAGTTCTGTATACCAATCAAGAGAATTAATAACTCCAATGCTAAATAGAAAACTGTTTTTAGATTGATAGCTCTAAATTTTTTTTTGTGAACACTAGATTTGTGAGGCTAATTTTTATGGCCCTTCTATCTCTAATTTGTGGCCTGAGAAGTGGAGTTCATTGTTTTTGCCAATTATGAACTGTGGGTCTTTTCCTCAAGTATCTTGCAATGAGTGACTGCATTCAGCTGTGCTGGAGACTGGGGATCCAGTCATCAGTGATTTTCTCCTTAATCAAATTATATGCTTATAGTCTGTAGTAATGGTAAGACGTACTGATTCTGTATTTAATTGTTGATGTGCTGAGAGTGAATGACTATGGGACCTGACTCTCTAAGCTTGACATAACCTCCAAAGGATGCAGAAGAGTTTAAGAGGTGGAGATTGAGAGGAGGGAAGATGGAGATGAATCATTTTTGAATGAGGGAACAACTTTTTCAAAGGCCTAGTGGGAAGAAGTTTAAGAACATGCAGGAAGGCTGGTGTTGGGTATGAATGAGATCAGTAGTAGATGAGGTAGTGGGAGGTGGCTTGGGTCATGGTCAAGGATTCTAGTTTGTTGTAATGAATGAAGATTTATGGATAGGTTTTAATGTTTTGTTAAAACTGTTTTACTGAAATGTTGAAGGAGTTCCTACATGAGTCAAGTGATTTTAAATGAGTTCTGGACCTTTCAGTAAAATTATGGCAGCCCAAAAGGTAAAACTTATTTAAAAATATTTAGCAATTTATTCGTGTCCATTGAGTGCTACATATGGAATATAAATGTAGGTGAGGTATGTGAAAATGTCCTAAAGTTATTGTCATTCATTTAAATAGCATGGTGGACATACCTTTAAACCTTTGGCAGAAATTTATGAGCAGCATGTGACTAAAGTGAACGAAGAGGTAGCCAAACTTCGTCGGCGTCTCATGGAACTGATCAGTTTAGTTCAAGAAGTGGTAAGACTGCTCCTAAAAGGTCATCCCTTTTATATCCTGTATTACATAATAATATGCTCTATATTCTATAATATAAATCAATCAGATGTTTAAATCAAGATTTTTGAGAGTTGAAAATTTGATAGGATGCATCTGTAGTCAGTCTCTTACTAACTTCAAATTAGTTGAGTAATTCACCCAAAGCCCTGGACTTTAGAGAAGCAGTTGGAGCCTTTTGTTAGAATTAGAGAATCTGTTAGTGAGCTAAGAGAAATCTGTTTCTTACAAAGTAAAAAATTGATGCCTAAATTGAATGAATATTGAGTTTTACACTGTCCTTAAGTAATTTATTCTTTGGCTTTCCCATTCTTGGGAGAATTTCTGTTGCCAAGGAATGAACTATTTCCAGTGTCCTGAATTGGAACTTAAAATTCATTTCTGTACGGAGTTGAAAGAGTCATTCTTAACAGTACTTTTCAGATACATAGGGTGAGCTTTGGCGAATTGATTAGGAAGCTGTCATTTATACTACTATTTCTATGGGAAAGTATGATAAGCTTTAAACAAATAAAAGTATACTTTGGAAGCACAATCTTTCCTGTTACCAGAATCACTGTTATTATAGACCACTGCAAACTTAAGGACAGGATATCATCTTCATTTCATCCTTTCAGGAATTAAGTTCCAAATCATTATTTATTACACTGTTTATACAGAAAGTAGTGTTTTTGATTGCCATGTATGTGACCTATGAAATCATTTAAGAATATAAACCATTTGCAAGTTGGAAAGCTTCTACTTGGTCTTCATTTAACAACTTGTTTTTCCTGTTGTTTTCTTTTGGCAACATCATCTTTTGTTAACCCATAAGGGGTTATTTTCTGGGGTTGAGCATCTCACTGGTTTTATTTATGTTATAATAGTAACTATAGGAAAACTTCTTTTTTATTTCCTATAGCATTGCAATGAAAAATTATGTAACAGACTTGTTAAAACTTAATTATTTCCTCCTGTATTTAGTGTTGAAAAGAAACAAAAAAGGAAAACTTTATTAAACTAGAGTCGGTACTGTTTTTATTTTTTAATTTCACTTACTCAAGGTTTTTGAGGATGTGAACTTCCTTTGATATGCTTTTTCAGTTTGAGTATGTCTTGTGAATGTATGACCTAAACCAGTATTTTGTAATCATAGACCTTTTTGGTTAAATGTTAAAACATTATATTCTTTATTACTATATTCTAATTGTTGATTTTAAGACTCTTTTCCCCTGGTTCAGTTTAATGCTTTGAATTTTTTAAAGCAACGGATTGCTTACGATTTATCAACAGTATTTTAAAGAGGAAATTGGGTCAGCTGAATTTAAGGATGATTACAGTGATTGCATTAATGTCTCTTTGCTTCTGTTTTTTAAATTAAAATTCTTTTTGCCTGTTTATTTTCTAGGAAAGAAATGTAGAGGCTGTAAGATATGCGAAAGATGAACGTGTTCGGGAAATTAGGAATGCATTTGAGATGATGATTGCACGGTTAGACACGCAGCTGAAGAACAAACTTATAACACTGATGGGTGAGTGTGTTTTCTGCTGCTTGAGGTACATGGGGCTTTGACCTGCCTTGTAGTTTCAGTCTTTGACAAGTGAATATTGGTGAGTTGTTAAAGACTGAGAAGGAATCTTGAGATTTAATCAACTGCATTTTGTTATACTGGACCAGAGTCTAACTTGTACTTAAAATGATTGGTAACAAAAGATTTCATAGCTGTTTGGATAAGCAATGTTAATGGCCAGTGGTCCTCATTATTAGGTAGCATTTTTTTCGATTCAAAATTAAAAATTTCTACTGCTGTCCCCCCTCTTTTTTTTTCATTTCATCTTCATTGAAGATGAACAACTGATAATTGTGCATAATTGCCCCCTCCCCACTTCTTGTTAGTGATGTAAGGTCTTGGGGTCTTAGTTCTTTGGTTTCTAGTAGTTGTCATTTTTAATCTTTAATAGTATTTATTGCTTATGTTTTTGCTTCTTCAAAGATTCCTCATTCTTCTTTGATTGGGGCACTTAAAATTGAGCATAGAGTTTATGTGAAGACCTGACCAATGCTAAGTGTATTGGGAGGATATTTTTTTGTATGTGTGTGATCATTTGAGTTTAACCAGTCTTAGTTTATCCAGTGTTTTGTTGACTTGAACGAACTTTACAACTCTTATTATAGTCCAGCATGAAATAGATACACTTTAATAAAGTATGAACACATAATTTTTTATTTGATGTCTTAATTCTCCAAAGTTTTAGCCATACCTTGTGCCATCCAAAATACTATTTTTTTTTTTTTTTTTAATTAGGATTTGGGTGAAGATTTACAGAGTAAATTCACTTTTCATACAGCAGTTCACATATACTTTGTCTCATGTCATTGACCAAAATTTACAATGCAGCAGCTCCCCTCCCACTTCCTCCCCATAGTTACCTCCTCCCAGTGTCCATCCCTTCATACTCTTCTGCACCCTGAGCTGTCTCCCTGTGCATAAGCAGCCCTTCCTTCTCCCATGATTGTTCTCTCCAGGGCGTGTGTCTGCTTGAGGTAACCAAAATACTATTTTATCAATTTATATTTAACTTCTTTGGTAAGATGCATATATTTCTGAGCTTGGATATTTGCATATCATTTTACAAATCATTTTTATGTTATAATTACAGTACTATATGAATTTTAATTTTTTTTTCCCAGACATCCAGCAGCAAATAGTCTTGAAAATCATTCTTTTAGTTGATTGAACAGCACAGCTCATTTGCACAGTGGAGCAATGAGAAGAGAAAACATTGGCATTGAATATGCCAGGCATTGCCAAGTATATGATTTTATCTAAATGAAAATCATAATTGTTCTTAGCACCTTAGTTATAGTTAACCATACATATAGATCTTATTTTTTTAGTATTTTAGATGCTGTTTGAGAGTCCCTTAAGTTTATTTATGCTGTATAGAGTATTTGAATATTGATGTGTACTATAATTTTTTAAATTCAGGACTTTTTCTCTTGTCAGTGTGGTCTTAAATAGTTTCCAAACACACAGTTGTGTGTAGCCTTGCTTTTCTTGGGTGAATTAGCTTCATTGTTTCATTTATGTCTTTATATTTAATTTGATCAACCAAAAATCAAATAAGAGAACAATATTGATCTCTTCATTTTACTAAATATATCACTCACAGAAAGAAGCAATTTCCCTTTCCAGTAACTTAAATATCCCTCCTTTTGTGCTTTTCACATTATTTTCTGTTAGGAGAAATTACTGTAATTTGTGATTCCTAGATAGCTTTTTGTAATAAACAGGAATCTTGTCTTATTATAATCTCACTTAGTATTATGAAGAATTTTAGACTTTTATACATACTACAATTTCTACCACTGATTTTTAAATCAATCCATGTGCAGGAGTGTTGTGCCATGGGCTGATGTCTTATCTCTAAGACTTTGGGATGGGATTGATAATACTAGATTGCACATGATAATTTATTTTGCCATGTGTTATTTATAGTACTCACGAGGTTCTGTTTTTGGTGTTGAAAATAAAAATTCTATGTATTAGATGTCCTTCTATGTAAAATTCGACTACTACAAACCAGTGAAACCTTTGCTCACCTCATGGTGTATGTTTCTAGCTGTTTTTGTTTAGAGTTGGCCTTGACTTATGATGACCTCGTGTATAACAGAATGAAACGTTGCTGTCCTGTGCCATCTTCATGATCGCTGATACGCTCCAGTCCATTGTTGTGGTCACTGTCCATTTTGAGTGCTTTTCAATCTAAGGGGCTCATTGCCTTGGAGCATGTTGGGCAGTATTCTGTTGTGATCCATAGGGTTGTCATTGGCTAATTTTTAGATGTAGATCACAAAGCCTTTGTTCTTGTCTGTGTTAGTTTGGAAGCACTGCTGAAATCTGTCTACCATTGATAACCCTGCTGGTATTTGAAATACTGGTGGAATGGCTGCATAGCTTCTAGCATTATAGCAACATGTAAGTCGCCACAGTATTGCCAACTGATAGACAGATGGTGGTCTAGCTCTTCAGATTGTGGGATGTGCCCCCTTCCCTCCCTGCAAATAATAGTGTGATTTGGTAAATATGCATAATTTTTTTCTAAATGTGTAAAGCCATATTTTTTCTTCTTTTTTATAATAGGAATTCCTTAATCCCTGTTTGCCTAGTTTTTTGAGTCTCTTATACTTCTGTGGGCATTGTTTATACAGGTCATTCTCTAGTCAAAGGATGTATCTCTTCTGACATTCAACATAAACTTTTGGCCCCTTAATGCATTCTTTTTTAAGTCACAGTTAAGTTTTAGGGAGGAATTGTTTCCGAATATATTGATTGCAGTGAAATTAACATTATTGTTTCTTCCAAAAATAATATGAAGATCTATAAAAGTAAATATTTTGCTCAAAAGTATATTGTTATTGTACATTTCTTAGATGAATTTGATATACTAAACTTGAATTTTGTCTAAAACTGTAGTTAGAGTTGGTTCTGAAGTTGTGTTTTCAAAGCAACTACAGTATTTTATTCATTCTACTAAACTCTACGAGAATCTTCAGGGAAGGTAATTTTTTTAAAAATTAAAAACTTTTGTTTCCTTGAAATGGATTCCTTGTTATTGAATATATTCAATGAAAGTTAGTATCATTCTTAAACCAGTAATGAGCCTGTGTGTTGGTGTTTTGATATTTCTAAACAGGCCAGAAGACATCCCTAACACAAGAAACAGAACTGTTGGAATCCTTACTTCAGGAGGTGGAGCATCAGGTGATAAAATATTAAATGTGAAATAAAATAAAGTCTTTATCCATTTTTGTCTGTTTCCACTGAAAGTTGATTTTGTCAGAGTTTATCTATATGAGCTATGTTGGGAATTTTTATGAAAAAGGAATCAACTGATTATTCTCAAGTTTTCTCCCATCATATTTGGGAACTAGATAAAATTAATAGAATTTAGACTGTTTTGTAACAATAAAATTATTTCTACTGGTCACAGCCCATAAAAGTCTGTAGATCGATATAAAATTAAAATCTCCTTTGACTGCTAACCAGAAGGGTGGTGATTCAAACCCACCAGCCACTCCTCAGAAGGAATACCGGACAGTCTTATTTCTATAGAGATACTGCTTCAGAAACCCAAGGAGGGTTCTCTGTGAGTCAGAATGGACTGGACAGCAGTGAGTTTGGTTGTTTTTTTGTTTTGTTTCGATTTAAGTGGTCATTCTGAGATATAATGTAATTACTACTATATATAGATATAGATATATAGTGATTCATAGGCCAAAATTTAGCATTTTTATTTATCAAGAAAATTTTTTTAAGTGCCAGATAAGTAGCAGGTAGGCTTACACATATTTGTTGGAAGGAAGATGGGGCATCGGAAGGAAAATGGGGCAGTCTACTTCTGTAGTGATACTGCCTCGGAAACCCAAGGAGGGCTTGCTGTGAGTCAGATGTGATTTGATGGCAGTGAGTTTGGTTTCTTTTGTTTTGTTTTACACATATTTGAGATAGAACCGTGGATAAAAAGGGAATAAAAACCACCCTCATGCAGTTGTTATTCTAGGTTGAGGTGGCAAGGAAGTACATAGTAAAGTAATAAATAAAATGTGTAGTGTAACATAAATATTTAATGTATTCTGTTGTCTTAAATTTGTTGTTTGAAATTCCTGACTCTCTCTATGCCTGATACACAGATTTCTATGGTGATCTCTTTCATAATCATCATCCTGAGGATTCCTTTCATGTATTTCTTGGATTGAATCCCATTCTTCTTGATTCCCATGGTGTCTACTCTCTTGGTTTGCTCCTTTGTTTTGATACCACACTTCCTCCAGGAAGGGAAACCAAAGTAAATTTTTTGAGACTCCATGTCTGAAAATACTTTTTTACTGCCTTTACCCTTGATTTACAGTTTGGCTAATATGACTTAGTAAATGAATATTTACTTAAAACCCTTGTTTTCAGAACTCCAGTAGCCCCATTATCAGTTATGCAAGTTGTTCCCCAAGTCCAGAGACTTTATTTCATCCCCTCCAGAGAATATACTAGCAGCCTTCTCTTGCAGTGATGGAGGGTAGCTGTGGTCAAGTAGGGGACGGGATCTGGAGATGTGTGTGTATATGTTTAACAGCTTTATTTAGCTATAATTGACATAAATTCAGTTACGGGTATTTAAAGTATTAAGGTTAGATAAGATTTGACAAATGTATACACTTGTGAAACCATCACCATGGTCAAGATAGTCAACATAGCCTAGCCATTATCCTCAGAAGTTCCCTTGTGCCTGTCTGTAAACCCCTCTGTCACCCCTTTTGTTTTGCCCTCTGTAGTCAACTACTGATTTGCTTTCTATGACTAGAGATTAGTTTGCATGGTAGTGTAGTGCCTGAGGCACTTGACTGCTAACCAGAAGCCTGGCAGTTCAAACCTAGCAGCCACTCCTCAGAAGGAAGGTTGGGCAATCCACTTCCGTAGTGATACCACCTCGGAAACCCAAGGAGAGGTTGCTATCAGTCGAGTCCAACTTGACAGCACATAACAACAACAACAACAACAGAGTTTTATGTAGATGGAATCATACCTTGTGAACTTTCTTTACGTTGACTTCTTTCACTCAGCATAATTATTTAAAGAGTTATCCATATTGCTTTATGTATCATTAATTCATTCTTTCTTATTCCTGAGTAGTAGTCTGTTGTACGTGTATACCACAGTTAGTTTATTCATTCACCTGGTGATGGTAATTTGTGTTAGATTTTAGTTTTTGATTTTTATAAATAAAGCTATTATGAATATTCACATACAAATATTTACATGCATAAATATTTCCTTTTCTTTGTGTACCTTAAGTAGAATGGCTAGATCAAATGGTAGATGCAGGATTAAATTTTTAACTTCTCACTGTTTTCTAAAGTTATTATACTATTTTATATTTCCACCAGTAGTGTTGGAGAATCCTTCCTCCATATACTTGGCAACACATGGTACAGTCAGTCCTGTGAATTTTAGCCATTTTTATAGGTGTGTGGAGCTCTAGAGGTACAGTTCCAATTCAGCTGCTAAGCAAAAGAGCAGGAATTTGAACCCACTTGCTGCTCCATGAATGACAGAGCAGAGCGGCAGCCGATGATCCAGGTAAGGGGAGTGATCCAGGTAAGGGGAGTGAGCCAGGTAAGGGGAGTGACCCAGGCCCTGCCCCCAACAGCCAAGAAAGCAGGGAAAAGAGAAGCCAGAGGGCACGACAGAGCAGAGCAGCAGCCAGGGATCAGGTAAGGGGAGGGGCCAGTCAAGATGTGTTAATCAAGATTTGTTAATTATGACTGGTGACTGGAATGCAAAAGTTGGAAATAAAGAAGAATCACTGGTAGTTGGAAACTTTGACCTTGGTGACAGAAATAATGCTGGTGATTGCATGATAAAATTTTGTAAGATCAACAAGTTATTCATAGCAAATACCGTTTTTTAACAATACAAATGGCGGCTATCCATGTGAACTTCGCTAGATGGAGTACACAAGAATCAGATTGACTACATCTGTGGTAAGAGGCGATGGAAAAGCTCAATATCTTCAGCCAAAACAAGGCAAGGAGCTGACTGTGGAACAGACCATCAGTTGCTCATATGCAAGTTCAACTTAAAGTTGAAGACAATTAAAACAAGTCCACAAGAACCAAAATAGGACCTGGAATATTTTCCTGCTGAATTTAGAGACCATCCAAAGAATAGATTTGATGCATTGAACACCATTGACTGAAAACCAGAAGTATTGTGGGATGACATCAAGAACATCATCCATGAAGAAAGCAAGAGGTCATTAAAATAGACCAGGGAAGAAGAAAAGACCAAAATGGATGTCAGAAGAGACTCTGAAACTTGCCCTTGAATGGAGAGTAGCTAAACCAAATGAAAGAAATGACAAGATAAAAGAGCTGAATAGAAGATTTCAAAGAGAAGCTCGAGCAGACAGAGCCAATTACTATAATGAAATGTGCAAAGACCTGGAGTTAGAAAACCAAAAGGGAAGAACATGCTCAGCATTTCTCAAGCTGAAAGAACTGAGGAAAAAAATTAGGCCTCAAGTTACAATATTAAAAGATTCTATGGGCAAAATATTGAATGATGCAAGAAGCATCAAAAGAAGATGGAAGGAATACACAGAGTCACTGTACCAAAAAGAACTGGTCAACATTCATCCATTTCAGGAGGTGGCATATGATCAAGAACCAATGGTATTGAAGGAAGAAGTTGAAGCTGCATTGAAGGAGGTGGTGAAGAACAAGACTTCAGGAATTGACAGAACACCCATTGAGATGTTTCGGCAAACTGGTGCCCTACTGGAGGCACTCAGTTATGCTAAGAGATTTGGAAGACAGCTACCTGGCCAACTGACTGGAAGAGATCCGTATTTGTGCCCATTCCAAAGAGAGGTGATCCCACAGAATGTGGAAATTATCACACAATAGCATTATCACACACAAGTAAAATCTTACTGAAGCTAATTCAAAACCAGTTGTAGCAGTATATTGATGGAGAACTCCCAGAGGTGCAGGCTGGATTCAGAAGGTGATATTGAACAAGGGATACTGTTGCTGATGTCAGATGTATCTTGGCTCAAAGCAAAGACTACCAAAAAGATGTTTACTTGTGTTTTATTGACTATGCAAAAACATTTGACTGTGTGGATCATAACAAATTGTGGATAGCAGTGAGAAGAATGGGAATTCCAGAACACTTAATTGTACTCATGAGGAACCTGTACATAGGCCAAGAGGCTGTCATTCGAACAGAACAAGGGGACATTGCGTGGTTTAAAATCAAGAAGGGAGTGTGTCAAGGTTGTATCCTTTCACCATACTTTTTTTTTTTTTTTAGGATTTGGGTGAAGATTTACAGAGTAAATTCACTTTTCATACAGCAGTTCACATATACTTTGTCTCATGTCATT
>NW_006921783.1:524001-529998 GCF_000298275.1 Orycteropus afer afer | reverse complement strand
TCTTGCCCCGCCTCTCCATGTTTGATGGTTTTAAGAATTATTTCATTTAATGTTATATCAAAAATATATCTTAAGGTCAGTAACATTTTAAAAATATTACTGTGCCACTGAGAAAGTTAATTTGGTTTTTCTTCTTTTTTAAAAAACAGTGATTTGGGTGAAAGTTTATGGAGCACATTCATTTTCCATTCAACAATTCATACACGTTTTGTGACATTGATTGCAATCCTCACAATGTAATAGCTTTCTTCCACTTCCTTCCTGTGGTTACCTTTTCCCTGTGTCCTTGTTTCCTGTAAATTCCTGCCCTATGGGCTATCTCCCTGCACAAATGCTGCCTTTCTGATCTCCCATGGTAGATTATTGTAAGGAGTGTACTTACCTGGTGTAATTGTTCACCTTGTAGGCTTGTCTGTTGTTCATTGGAAGCCATGGGAGTGAGCTCTTTCCGGGCCTGAAGGGTGACTAAGATCCATGGCTTGGGGACCAGTAAGCCTGGTCTTATTTATTTATTTATTTATTTTTATTTCATTGTGATGTGGGTGAAGGTTTACAGAGTAAATTTATTTTCCATAAAGCAGTTCATACACATTTTGTTTCATGACATTGACTGTAATTCCCCACAATGTAACAGCTCTCTTCCCACTTCCTCCCTGAGTTACCTCTTCCCTGTGTCCTTCTTTCCTATGCATTCTTGCCCCCTAAGTTATCTCCTTGTGCAAACACTGCCCTTCTGTTCTCCCACGATTGATTGTGCTAAGCTG
This sequence comes from Orycteropus afer afer, assembly GCF_000298275.1. Taxonomy (NCBI): domain Eukaryota; kingdom Metazoa; phylum Chordata; class Mammalia; order Tubulidentata; family Orycteropodidae; genus Orycteropus; species Orycteropus afer. The sequence goes on along the minus strand of NW_006921783.1, from coordinate 529,234 downwards.
TGTATCTACCTGATGTAATTGTTCACCCTATATGCCTGTCTGTTGTTTGGCTGGAAGCCACAGGAGTAACTTCATTTCCAGACCTGAAGGGTAACTGTGGGCCATAGTCTTGGGGGGTGGGGGTTGGTCTTACTGAGCTCTATCAGATGAGTAAACCTCGCCTTTTTTTTTTTTTTTCCCTTAAGATTTTGAGTTTTCTTCCACTTTGTTGTTCCACTCTATCCAGGATCTCGTGCACTGATCTCTTTCCGAGTGGTTGACAGTGGTAGCTGAGCACCATCTAGATCTGGTCTCATGGTCATACAGGCTGAGAATCGCATGGTCTGGTAGTCACTTGTACTAATTGTTTCCACGCATCTTTGGTTTTCTTCATTCTTCTTTGCTCTGGACAAGGAGAGACCCATTGTTGCATCTAGATGGCCACTTGTAAGCTTTTAAGAGCCCAGTAGCTACTCACCAAAGTAGGTTGTAGAACAGTGTGTTTGTGTAGTATATTATGCCACTTGAGCTTGATGTCCCCTGCAAGCATGCTCCTGAGCCCACAAGTCCAACTATCACTCCCTCAAGTCTGGTCTTTTTTATGATTTTGAGTTTGTCCCATATTTTTTCCCACTCTACCCAAAATCTTTTACTTTGATCCCTTTCTGAGTGATTAACGGTGGTAGCTGGCTTCCATCTAGTTCTCAGGGTCTCAGGGTTATGTAGGCTGAGGTTCCTATGATCCGCTAGGCCCTTGGACTAATTGTTTGCTTATGTCTTTGCTTTTTTTCACTCTTCTTTGCTCCAGAGAAGGAGAGACCAATTGTTGTAACTTAGATGTCCACTTACAAGCTTTTAAGACCCCAGTCACTACTTATCAAAGTAGGATGTAGCACAGTGTTTTTGTATGTAGTATGTTATGTCATTTGAGCTTGATGTTCCCTGTGACCATGGTCCCAAGCCTGTAGGCCTAAAGACTCATTCCTCAAGGTGTTTGGCTGTGGCTAAGGAGTTATTGTGACTTTGTCCCCTGTTTGCTTTATTATATATATGAGCATTCTTACAGCTCATACAAATACATGTGTAGAAATGTTGTCTGCCAAACTTATATACGGTCATGGGTATATTCCCTTTCTCCTACCCTTACCCTCCCATCTTTGATAACCAACAAAGAAAGTTGCTTTCCATGTATAAACCTATCCTTGACTTTTTATAGTGGTGGACTCATACAAATTTTACCGTTCTGTGATTGACTGAATTCAGTCAGCATAGTTTCCTTCAAATTCATTCATGTAAAGGGATGATTCGCTGGTTCTTCATTATTCTTTAATGTTGAGTAGTATTCCATTGCGTGCATGTGCCATAGTTTGGTTATCCTTTCATCTGTTGATGGGGCTTAGGTTGTTTCTGTCTCTTTGCTATTGTAAATAGTGTTGTGATGAACCTGGGTATGCATATATATCTCAGTTTTCCTTTCTTTAGAATGTAGTGGGATTGCTGGATCAAATGGTATTTCTATTTCCAACTTTTTAAGGAAGTGCCATACTATTTCCCTGCAGAAGCAAGACTGGGCAATCTACTTCTGTAAAGATTTATTGCCTCAGAAACCCAGTGGGGGCTGCTATGAATCAGAATCTACTGAGTAGCAGTGGGTTTTCTTTTGGTTATACTGTTTTCCAGTGTTGTATTTTGCAATCCCAGCAGCAATATATGAGAGTTCTAGTCCCTCCGCACCCTTGCCAGCATTTGTTGTATTCTGTCTTGTTGAACACTGCTATTATTTCTGGGGTGAGATAACTTACTGTTCTTTTGATTTGCACCTCATAGTGCCTAAGGCACTTGACTGCTAACCAGAAGGATGGCAGTTCAAACCCACCAGCCACTCCTTGGAAGGAAGGTTGGGCAATCTACTTCCATAGTGATACTGCCTCGGAAACCCAAGGCAGGGTACTAATGAGTCAGGTCTGACTGGACGGCAGTGTGTTTGCTTTGGTTTTTGTAATGGTTAATACTCCTTGGAAGCGAGAATGGCCAGTTTTCACCTACTTTGGTCATGTTGTCAGAAGGGACCAATCCTTGGAGAAGGATATCATGCTTGGTAAAATGGAGGGTCAATGAAAAAGGGGAAGGCCTTCAAGAGATGGACTGACACAGTGGCTGCACCAGTGGGCTCAGATATAGCAAGAATTGTGAGGCTGGCACAGCATTGGGCAGTGTTTCATTCTGTTATACATAGAGTCGCTTTGAGTCAGAGCTGACTGGATGGCAACTAGCAACAACAGTGGTTACTGATTGTAAGCATTTCTTCGTGTGTTTGTTGGTCTCCTTAATGTCATCTTTGGTGAAGTGTTATTTCATATCTTCTGCCTATTTTTCAACTGGATTGTTTGTTGTTTTGATGATGAGGTATTTGAATTTTCTGTAAATTTTAGAGATAAGTCCCTTGTGACATATGTCATTGCCAAATATTTTTTCCCAGTCTGTAGGTTCTCTTTTTACTCTTTTGGAGAAGTCTTTTGATGTGCATAAGAATTTAATTTTAGAATGTCCCAGTCATCTAGGTTATCTTCTGCGCTTTTTGCATTTTGGGTTATTCTTGATAATTTATTTATGCCATATATAGGGCTCTTAAGTTTGTCCCTTTTTTTTCTTTGATGAACTTTATAGTTTTAGGTTTTATATGTAAGTATTTGATCCATTTTGAGTTAGTTTTTGTGTATGGTGTGAGGTAAGGATCTTGTTTAATTTTTCTGGAAATGGATACCCAGTTTTGCCAGCACCATTTGTTTAAGAGACTGTCTCTTCCCCATTTAATAGATTTTGGGTCTTTGTCAAATATCAGCTGTCCATAGGTGGATAGATCTGTTTCTGGATTCTCAGTTCTGTTCTACCAGTTTATGTGTCTGTCATTGTATGAGTACCAGGCTTTTTTGACTACTGTGCCTGTATTATAGATCTTGAAACCTCCTACTTTGTTCTTCATTAACTTAGATTATTTGAGATCCCTTTCTTTTCAATATAAAATTAGTGATTGGTCTTTTCATATCCTTAAAGAATGTTTCTGGAATCTGCATTGGGATTGCATTGGATCTATAGATTGCTTTGGGTAGTATTGACATTTTCACAATGTTCAGTCTTTCTATCCAAGATCATGGTGTGTTCTTCCATTTTTGTAGATCTCATAGTTTCTTATAGTAGTGTTTTGTAGTTTTCTTTGTATAGGTCTTTTGTGTCCCTGGAAGTTTTTCAGCTAAATAAAATTTTCAACTAAACAAGCTAAGTAATTTTTCATTTTTTTTTTTTCCTAGTGAATTAGTGCCATCTTATGATTCAGCTACTTTTGTTTTAGAGAATTTCAGGTAAGAGTTTTTGACAACTACTGGTTTTTTATATTTATGCACAAGACAGAGTCATTCCTGGGTAGGACAGAAGTCTAGTTAATTATAACACTGAGTTTAGTACTTTTAGAAGAAGCAAGCTTTCTTTTAGAAACAAAGAAGTCATTTGTCTGGATTGTATTTTACCTTTTGTACTGATTACTTGACTATATGACCAAAAGAAACCATTTTAAAGAAGTAAATTCTCTTGGCCTTTGCTAAGGTGGTAGAGAGGGGAGTATAGTGATCGAAGATCTGGGACCTTTCCTACCCCATCATCAGAAATGAAAGTGTGGGAAGAATTCCATTGGGATGCTTTTATCTCAGCTCAAAGTATGGAATTTTAGATGAGGGATCATTATTGTAAGAAATTTGTCGGTTTTATAACTTACATTTTATTAGCCTTTACTGCTTTTTCTCTAATATTAGCACCAAAAATCTTAAATAACAAAGGTCTTAAAGGACTGCCTTTAAGGGTAGCATGGAAATGCGGAGCTAAGAATGTAAGGGCTTACTCTGGAGAAAGAAATTCTAAGTAGGTGATAACAACCATTGAAATAAGGCTAAACTGCAAGAATTTATTCTACTCCCAGTTTGTTTGTTCTTATGGAATAATTTTGTAGTTAAAATATTATTGGCTTTCTGGAGAGATTTTTCCAACATTAGTAAGATTTATCACATGTTCTCCTTTTCTTTTTTCTGAATTATAAAAGGGTAATTACGTTACAGAGAGATGAGGAAATAAATAATACATTCTGGGTTTTGGTTTGTTTTTAATAGTGAAAGGCTGCTTGATGAAGCAGTAATTAGATTCAGGATACTTATCTTTTCCTTTAAATGTCTCAATTTTTACGTGTTTATTTTTTTTCCCTTGAAACTTGAAAGATATTGCTGAATATTTAAGTATCATTAATTTTGCTTACTTCAGAATGTAAATGTATCTAAGTTTATGCAGTAGAATCTTGAATTGTTTAATCACCTTCAGGAACTTCTGAAAAACAACATGTAACAATAAATATGTAACATAATATGTCAAGGACAATATATAACACAAATAAAGTGATTGGTTTTTGTTTTTCATGTTTACATTTTATGGTAATTTTGATCTTAGGATTTGGTTGATTTTCTTTTTTCTTAGCACTTTGCGCCAGAGAGCAGATCCTGTTTATAGCCCACCTCTTCAAGTTTCAGGACTTTGCTGGAGGTTAAAAGTTTACCCAGTAAGTTTTTCTTATTCTGATAAATTTGAAACCCAGGTCTTTCTGTGTTCTCTAGCACACTAGTTCAGATTTCAGTGACATAATGATGATTTTATGTTTCCTTATGGGGTATATTACTGCATAAAAATGAGCTAAACATAAATAGTATGAATCCTGACATTTCATTGAGTTATATTTCTGGTTTCTTCTAGACTGATAATCAACATCAGAGTAAATATTTAAAATTCATTTTTTAAAAGGAAATACAGATACGGAAAGCTATCCAAAACAAATGTATGTTGATTGCGTGCTCATTGTGCTTTCCCATATGTTCCTTTGTCCTATGTATTTCCTGAAAATTGGTAGCTTGACCAAGTGGTACGATGAGACTTGTATTCCTGTAGCAAGAATGTGAATGTACAGTTGCTCCGCTTTTTTGTGATATCAGCAGCTGTAGATGCACATTGCCTAGATCTGCTAATTCTTTGGGAATTTTGTGATAGTGGTCATTCTCATTTTATCATTTCTTTTTCTAATGATTAGTCACAATACGTTTTTTGTAAAAAGATGTTTCCTCTCATCTGCTATTTGGTAACCCACTGTATAAAATAGGGGAGGCAGAATAAATGCTTGATTTTTTAATCTTTTATTTGCCAGGTTTTCTTAGTATCCTCTGAA
>NW_006921783.1:514320-523626 GCF_000298275.1 Orycteropus afer afer | reverse complement strand
GCTGGTGGGTTTGAAGCGCCAGCCGTCTGGTTAGCAGGCAAGTGTCTTAGCCACTATGCTACCAGAGCTTCCAATTGAGTATTAGAGATGTTTATTGCTGTCAGGTTGGTCACTATGTCTGGGCCTCTTTGATGAACAGAGCTAGGAAATAAACATGTACATTGTAATGTGTGGGAGAGAAGGAGGTGAGAAGGTATGCCTCCATTTATTTATTTATTAAAAATAAAATAATTCAGTTATTGCTGATATTCCTACTCAAATTCTGGACTCTATTTTTTTTTTCCCTACTTCTATATTATATCTCTATCACTTTTGTTCCACTGTAGGAATCCTACTTCTCAAAAACAAAAGACAAAACAAAACAAAAAGAAACCAAACTCACTGCTGTTGAGTTGGATCTGACTCATAGTGACCCCTCTTGGGTTTTTCTGAGGCAGTATCGCTACCGAAGTAGATTGCCCAGTCTTCCTTCCGAGGAGTGGCTGGTGGGTTTGAACCCTCAACCTTCTGGTTACCAGTCAAATTCCTTAGGCACTATACCACCAGAGTTCATAGAAAATATAGAATATTTCATTATTAGTCATTTGCTTTATTTACCTTACTTATGGTGGTGTAGTGCCTAAGGCATTTGACTGCCAACCAAAAGGTTGGCAGTTCAAACTCACCAGCCATTCTGGAAGGAAGACTGGGCAATCTGTTTCCATAAAGATTTACTGCCTCAGAAACCCAAAGGGGTTCACTATGAGTTGGAATTGACTCGATGGCAGTGAGTTTGGTTTTATACAACAATCTCAGAATAGGCATTTTAATTCTACCATCAATATAATTACTGAGCACAGTTAAAATGATTTTTTTTGTATATGTTCTCCCTACTACCCCTCTCATTTTTTAAGTAATTGTACTCATCTGCATTGTCTTAACATAATACCTAGTCCATATTATGTGATCTCTTTTTTAATGCTTATTTAGTCTTGGTTCTTTACATAATGGTATATTTAATGTTTACGACAAGTACTTACGTCTATGTTCCTAGATTACTTGGTGTTCAAAGCTTGTTTTCTAGTAGATTCTACTGCAAGGCCTCATGGAAACAGTATTCCCTGAATTCTTGCATGTTGGAAACAGTTTGTGCCTTTTGTACTTGAAAGCCAGTTTGCTTGGTATAAAATCCTTGGCTATGTTTTCTTTCACTGGATATCTTAATATATTCCTCCATTTTCTTTAGGTAAAGTCTGATGATAATCTAATTTTCTTTCACTTAAATGACATTTGCTGATTTTGGTACCATAATAATCTTTTTGTTTTTAAGTCTTAATAATTTACTGCTATGTGTTTTGTTATTCTGGGTTGGTGGTTGGTATTCTCAGGTACATGGAGGGCTCTTTCAGTATGTAGTTTCAGATCATCTTTTAAAGAAAATTTTTCTAAATTATAGATTTTAGTATTTGTTTCTTTGGTTTTGGTTTTCTTTCTTAAGAACTTGTATTATCAGTATGTTGAATCTTCTTTGCCTATGTCAAATATTTATCACTTTCTCTGCAACCTTTAGGTCATTCATTAATTCTTTTTTATCTTAAATTTTTTTCTTTGCTTTTATTGTGGCTTAAATTTTTTGCATTTATCTTTTTAGTGATCTAGAATTCATATTTTTGTAACCTCTTACTCTCTTTTAGGATGGAAATGGAGTTGTGCGTGGCTACTACTTATCAGTGTTTCTGGAACTCTCAGCTGGTTTGCCTGAAACGTCCAAGTAAGACATGTAATTAAATTGCAACTTTTCCTATATATTCACATGCACTTTCTCTTAACAATTTTTGGTAATTACTATATTGTTAATGAGTAGCTTTGGTGGGACAGTGGTTAATGCATTTGGCTGCTAACCAGAAGCTTGGCAGTTCAAACCCACCAGCTGCTCTGTAGGAGACAGATGAGGCAGTCTGCTTCCATAAAGATTTGTAGCCTTAGAAACCCTACAGGGCTGATCTGCTGTGTTCTAGAGGATCTTGATGAGTAAGGATTGACTTGATGGCAGTGGGTTTTGGGTTTTTATATTGTTAGTAACAATTTAGATACAGACTTCTGTGGAATCCCTGGAATAGTATGATGGCATAGAGCAGTAGTTCTTAAATGTTTTGTTTCAGAACTCCAAAGAGGTTTCCTTCATGTGGGTTATGTATATTGATATTTTCTGATTTAGAAATTAGAACTTAATATTTTTAAAAAAATTGCATCAACTTTCTTAAAAATAACAATTAAGGTATTGGATATTAACATAAATAACATTTTTAATGAAAATGATTTAAAGAAGGGACCATTTTTAAGTTACTTAAGGATAGGGTAGGACTTCGCTTAGAAGGGTGGCACAAATGGGTGAGCTCTGCCCTACTGATGAAAGATTAGATTGGTGGTTTGAACCCATCCAGAGGTACCTCAGAAGAAAGGCCTGGCAATCTGCTTCTGAAAGATCGCAGCCATGAAAACTCTGTGGAGCACGGTTCTGGTGTTTGCCATGAGTTGGAATACATGTTTGCCATGAGTTGGAATTGACTTGATGGCAACTAGTATATAATTTTTTAAGTTGATAGTTACATTTGTTCAGGCTATCAGAAGGGAAGAATTTTAGTTGGAATATTCACATTTAAGGTTTTAGTTTTATAAGATTGGAGGTGAGGTGCTATGTAAATAATTTAACGTGGATTACTTGGCATATTTATTAGAAACATAGGTATATCTCATGAATTTAAAGAACTGAGGAAGATAATAAAAGAATGATCTTTTTTCTTAAACATTATATGCTTTTTAATCTAAAACAACTGATTTTTCAGAAATATTTATATTAAGCTTTTACCTATACTTGGTCCTTGGTAAGGAGCTCTGGTGGCTCAGAGCCTGAGGCATCTAACTGCTGACCAGAAGGCTGGCGGTTCAAATCCACCATCCATTCCTCGGAAGGAAGATCGGGCAATCTACTTCCATAGAGATACTGCCTCGGAAACCCAAGGAGGGGTTCCCGTGAGTCGGAATCAACTTGATGGCACTGAGTTTGTTTGTTTGCTTTTTTAAGGTCCTTGGTAAATTTATGACATTAATGTCTTTTTTTACCCAGATTTTCAGTATTCTTGATTGCCTCTGTGTGAATTTGGAGTTTTTCATTATTATTTATCTTTAAATAAAGAATAGTATTATCATTGTTAGCATAAGTCAAAAAACCAAACTCACTGCCTATGGTAGTTATGTTTGTGTGTCAACTTGGCTGGGCCTGGTTGAGTGGCTGGGCAACTGGTGGTAGTTATTCCCCATGATGAGACTGGCAATCAGCTCCATGGTGGGATTTACCATGTGGGATGTGGTCTGCTTCCTGTATATAAGGAGAAGCCTTGGGAATGGTCTCTAGCCTATGGCATGCTTGGACCCTGCATGTAGCCGTGTCGTTGCTCAGCAGCTTGCTATGCTCCGCTGACTTTGGGACTTACAGTGGACTTAAATTAATGGCTTGCTGTGTGGTTTGGTAACATCGGGACTGTGCCTTTTTGCTTGTCAACCTTGGGGCTTCTCAGCCTCAGCAGCCAGCAGCTGTCTGAGTGAAGAAATGCCTCTAGCTCCAGTGGGCTGGGCGTAGGAGGCAGAGCTGGACCCCAAGGTTGAGGGGCTTTCACCCAGCCCCTAGATCCTGGCACTTTGAACTTGGACTTAAAGCCTCCAAATTGTAAGAGTAAACTCCTGTTTGTTAAGGCCATCCCATTTGTGGTATATTTCTTGTCTGAACAGCACTAGGTAACCAGAACATTGCTCGTTGAGTTGCATCCAACTCATAGCGACCCCACCTTGGGTGTCCGAGGCAGTATCACTACGGAGGTAGATTGCTCAATCTTCCTTTTGAGGAATGGCTGGTGGATTTGAACCGCCAGCCTTCTGGTTAGCAGTCAAATAAATGCCTTAGGCACTACACCATCAGAGCTCCTATTTTCAGCATAAGTAATCTTATTTTGTCATAATTTGATATTTGTGAAAATGAAATATTATTTCTCTGAAAAATTTTTCTGAGGTTCAACTTTTGACTCTCCAGCTTATTTTTTAGATACTTACTTCTTTTAAATATCAAAAGCAATATACGCTCATGTTAAAAAAATCTAAAATAGTTCAGAAATATATAAAACTAAAAGAGCCAGTCTCCCTCTCAGATCTAAAATTAGTTACACTCTGGTGGTAACAGGCACAGAAGTGCCCAGATCTTGGCTTCTAAATACCATTCTCCAGTAATAAGAGCCAGGGCATTTTTGGGAAATGATTAATTTTAGGGCTGGTGCTGGGAGAATACAAAATGAACTTGGGAAATCTAGTGCTTTCAGAAAGTAGAGAAATGCACACATACACATACACACAATAGGATAGGGTCATAGTGATAAATGTAAATGGCAGAATAAATAAGGGAGAAAGTGCAACTATTTTTTCACAGAAGAAATCCAATTGATGTAAAAGAATAAAGGAAATGGAAAATCATTGCTAGAGATGTATTAATATTAAAGTAAAAGAAGTTTTTTTTTTGGTTGGACAATAAGGTGATTTATTATCTCTTGTATCAAGAAGGGCTGAGGTAGGAATGATCTAGCAGCTTAACAACCCCATCAAGAGACAGATTCATTCTTTTCTTCTCAGTCTACCATTTTCAGTGTGTTGGCTGTTGCCTTCATGATCTCAGCATGGATGCCACTGCTCCAGGTACAGACCCTTACCCATCAAGTCTAGGAACAAGTCCAGCTGTCTCTTTTTAAAAGTTAATTGGGTCATGTGACAACAGTGAACCAGTCACAGACAAGGGGCCACAGAAATTAGAACAGGGCTAGGATCTTGTTAAAAAGTTATAGCAGGGGGTCAAACTGGAATGAATGGTTTAGAAGAGTCAGGATTTATCTGAATTACTTGGGGGAGGGTTCATGGACAAAAATGGAATTTGTCAGCACTAATTATTAGGTGCCACCAAGTTCATGCCTATTCATAGTGACCCAGTGTGATAGTGGGAACTGCCCCATACCGTTTCCTATTCTGTAATCTGTGTGTGTGTGTGTGTGTGTGTGTGTGCGAGAGAGAGAGATTTGGGTCAAAGTGTACAGAGCAAATTATTATTTTTTTTTTAATTGGGATTTGGGTGAAACTTTACAGAGAAAATTCACTTTCCATACAGCAGGTCACATATATTTTGTCTCATGACTCCAATTTCCCACAGTGCAACAGCTCCCCTCCCACTTCCTCCCCATAATTACCTCTTCCCTGTGTCCTTCCCTCCCATGTACTCCTGCCCCATGAGCTGTCTCCCTGGGCATACACAGCCCTTCTATTCTCCCATGATTGTTTTCTCCAAGGAGTGTATCTACCTAATGTAAATGTTCAGCTCATAGGCCTATCTTTTGTTTGGCTGAAAGCCACAGGCGTGGGTTCAATGCCAGATCTAAAGGGCAGCTAGGGGCCATAGTCTCAGAGGGTCTTTCAGGCAGAGCAAATTTGTTTTCTGTTCAACAGTTCAGACACATTTTGGTTTGTGATACTGATTGCTATCTCTACAGTGTAACAGCACTTTTCTATTTGCTCCTGTGTTTACCATTTCCCATCGTTCTTCTTCCCTATCCTTCCTTCTTTCTGAGCTTTATCCTTGGGCAGATGCTGCCCTTTTGATCTCTTATGATTGGTCATTCCAATGAGTGCATATCTCCGTGGTATTATTGTTTACCTTATATACTTGTCTGTCTTTTGGCTGAAAGTTGAGCCACAAGAGTGAGTTCAGTTCCTGGCTTAAAGGGTGTCTAATGGCTATAGTCTTGGGGGTTCCATTAGTTTCTCTCAGACCAGTAAGCATTATCTTTTTTTATTATTTTGAATTTTGTTCTACATTTTTCTCTCACTCTATCCAAGACCTCCAATTGTGATCCCTTTCAGAGTGGTCAGCAGTGATAGCCAGGCATCATCTAGTTCTTTTGGTCACAGGGTTGTGTTGACTGGTATTCATGCAGTCCATTAGTTCTGTGAAAATTATTTCCTTGCGTCTTTGATTTTCTTCATTCTTCTTTGCTCCAGACTGTAAGAGACCAATAGTTGTACCTTAGATGGCCACTCACAAGCTTTTAAGACCCTGGTCATTACTCATCAAAATAGGATGTAGAACATTGCGTTTGTGGATTGTGTTATGCCAGCTGACCTTCGTGTCCCCTGAAACTATGGTCCTGAGCCCCCAGGTCCAGCAACTCATTCCCTCAAGGTGTTTTGTCACGGTTAAGAAGTTTTCATAACTTTTCCCCTGTATGAGAAACAGGATATTTGCATTGCTTTAAGTATCTCCCCTAGGATATTTTTAGTGAAATAGTGAGGATGAAATAATTACTTTATAATGGAAAAACCTGGCAGGCATCACCTAAAGCACACGATAAAATTTTACATCACTATTAGTAAGACATCGACATCGTATACCCCCTGATATGATGTGCTGAGAAGTGCACATAACTTCTGTAGGATTCTTTCCCAAATTCCTAACCTCAGTCTACTCATGAGATAGCATTAAGCAAATCCAAATTGAGGATATTGTATAACATCCCTGACCAGCCATCTTCAAAAGGTCAAGGTCGTGAAGGACAGGGTGAAACTGAGGAAAGTACAAGTTGGGGAAAAAAATAGGGAGATATGACAACTAAATGCAATGTTGGATCCTAATTAGATCTTGAAACAGAAAAAGGACATTAGTAGAAAAACAGGTGAAATCTGAATAAAGTTTGTAATTAAGTGAATAGCATTATACCAGTTCTTGGTTTTGACAATTGAGTCATGTTTGTGTAAGATGTTACCATTAGGGGAAGCCTGGTAAAGGATATGTGACAACTTTGTGCTATCTTTAACTCTTAAGTCTAAAATTGTTTCAAAATAGAAAGCTGAAAAACACATGAAATTGTAATGTCTTTGTTGACTTAATTTTTTTAGATTCATTTAATTATGTATTACTTTAGTGGTTAAATGTTGCTTTAATTTTTATTTGTTCACCAAAGTTGAAAGAAAATTAAAGAATTAAAGGTAATTGCTTAGTTGAGCAAAAACTTCATGCCAGTGTGTATGGATAGGCAAAATGCACAATGTCCCTAGAAAGAAAGGACTTTCAGAGACTTGCTCTGCACTTTAATTTATTGAACTTTTTAATGAAAAAGATGTAAATAGATGAAATCCTGACTTAGAGAACCATTAGGAAACCTTTTATAATTAAAGTCAGAGGTTGAAATTCACCAGGAGAGACAAAATTCAATGATAACACCTGTATTAGTTTTTTATTATTACTGTAACTAATTCCCACAAACTTAGTGGCTTTAATATAAATTTATTATCCCAGTGTTCTGTAGTTCAGGAGTTCAGGGTTGGCACTGCTGGTTTCTCTGCTTTGGGTTCCAGAAGGTTGAAATCAAGGTTTTGGAGGCTGCGGGAAGAATCTGCTTCTAAGCTCATTCATGTTGTTGGTTGAATCCAGTTCTTGCAGTTGTAGGGCTAAGGTCCCAGTTTCTTTACTGTCTCCAGCTACAGGTTGACCTTAGCTCATAGATGGCTCTCTCTAGTCCTTGCGTGTGGTTACCTACCTCCAAGAGCAAGCAGTGGTGTATGGAATATGTCCCCTGCCTGGAATCCTATGAATTTCTTTTGTTACATCTCTTTTCTAGCTGGAAAAAGTTCTATACCTTTAAGGGGATAACCTCCCTATCGTAAGGTCTGTAATCTTATGGATCTTAAAACTGTAAATTCCCTTTGGCATGGAACTTCCTATTTTATAAGTTCTGGAGACTAGGGCACTGACATCTTTAAGGCACCGTGATTCTGGTTATTCATTAGGAACCTGTAAAAAGAAAAAAAAAACTTTCGTCTTACAAGTGTGCGCAAACACACACACATGCATACACATGTGAAATCTGTTTGATTTTCCTCCTTAACTTTAGTTTCCTCTCTTTAAACCTAAATGTTGTGAGGACTTTCTTATTTGTCATTCCAGATGTGTTGATGCATATATATCACAGAAATCTGAAATAGTACCTTATAAATTGTTCTGCAGCTTCACAATTTCCATTAATATCTTCAGAGATATTTTCCTTCTAGTACACATATATAACAATGCCATTCTTTTGAACAGCTACAATGTCTAGTATTCCTTTATTTGCCTATAACATTATTTAACTAGTGCCCTATTCAGGCCATTTATGTCACTTCTGAATTTTTACTTTTACAAACAGTGATGCAGTAAATACCTATTTTTATGTATCTTTGGCTGCTCACATGACTATGTCTGTGGGATAAATTCTTTTTTATTATAATAATAATAATATTTTGTTTTTGATGAAAGTTTATATAGCAAATTAGGTTCCCTTAACAATTTCTGTACATATTGTTCAGTGATATTGTTCAGGTGGTTTTATGTTAATCTAGCTTCCCTGACTGCCCCCCATTTTATGTTCTCATCTTTTTTCTTTTAAGATTGTTGTTGAGAATATATGGTGTATGCAAAACATACACCAGTTCAACCTTTGTACGTGTACAGTTCAGTAACATTAATTACATTCTTTGCATTGTGTAACCGTCCTCACCCTCTTTTTCTGATTTGTTTCTTCCCTATTAACATGAACTCACTACTCCCTAGGGTTCCTATCTGACCTTTTTTTAATTTTGTTTTGTTTTATATATATTTTTTTTAAATTGTGATTTGGGTGAAGATTTACAGAGCAAATTTACTTTCCATACAGCAGTTCGCGTACACTTTGTCTCATGACTTTGACCACAATTTACCACAATGCAACAGCTCCCCTCCCACTTCAGATAATTACCTCTTCCCTGTGTCCATCCCTCCATGCCCTCCTGCCCCCTGAGCTGTCCTTGTGCAAAAACAGTTATTCTTTCTCCCATGATTGTTCTCTCCAAGGAGTTTATCTACCTGAGGTAAAGGTTCACCTCATATGCCTGTCTTTTGCTTGGCTAGAAGCCACAGGTGTGGGTTCAATTCCAGACCTGACAGGCAGCTAGGGGGCATAGTCTCAGTGGTTCCACCAAGCTCTATCAGACCAGCAAACTTGATCCCCCCCCCTTTTTTTTTAATTCTCCAAATGATTTTGAATTTAGTCCACATTGTTCTCCCTCTCTATCCATGATCTCCTACATCCCTTCCAAGTGGTTGACTTGGGTAGCCGGGCACCATCTAGTTCTTCTGGTCTCATAGTTGTTTAGGTTGCAGATCAGATGGTGTACCAGTCACTAGGACTGATTGTTTCCATTAATTTTGGTTTTCTTCTTTCTTCT
>NW_006921783.1:511033-511750 GCF_000298275.1 Orycteropus afer afer | reverse complement strand
GTAGGGAAGGAGAATAATAAATGAAGGAAAAAACAAGAAGAATTCCAAAAGAAAAACAAGGAATGGGGTTAGTCACGAGGGGGGAAAAAAAAACCTTAAATGGTGGGAGCAGAATTTCAACCAGGCCCAGGGAAGAGAATAAAAATGCTGAAAACTAGGACCTGGTAAGGGAAGATTATGAATAATGATAAAAAGGACAAAAGTATCAATAATATTAGTCAGTTTGAAATGGACAAAATACTAGCAAACTAATCACCGAGAAAAAGAAAGGGAAAAAGAAAAAAGAAAAAAATCGGTGGAGGACAGGGTAGGGCATCCAGGCTCTGTCTGAGCACACAGATTGTGGTGGAGTTCCGGTGTCCCCAGAAGATAGGTGGGAGTGGGGATGGCCACACCTCCATTCACCAAGTGGGTGTAGGTTGTAGTAACAAGAAGAATGTCGTACCTTTTCAGTCTTGCAGGCCTCGAATGTCCTTGGGCTTGCTGGAAAGCAGAACGTGTTCTTAAGCCCCAGAAATCTGCGAGAATGCTGTCTCTTTGAATATGCAAAATAGTCAAGCTGCTTTTTAAACTTTCAAAATGGCGGCACCTCTGGACCGGCAAAAGTCCACAGCTCAGCTCACCTTTCTCTTCACCTTCTCCGTTTGTTTCCCAGCCATCGTGCACAGTCCTCCATGCAGTCCCTGGCTAGCAGGGTGATTTTTAGGTTAATTCTTA
>NW_006921783.1:508464-509801 GCF_000298275.1 Orycteropus afer afer | reverse complement strand
CATATGGTCTATCATGGAAAAAGTTCCATGTGCACTGGAGAAGAATGTATATTGTGCTGCTGTTGGGTGAAGTGCTCTATAGATGTCTATAAGGCCAAGGTGTTGGATTGTATTGTTTAGCTTTTCTGCATCATTGTTGAGTTTCTTTCCAGTTGTTCTGTCTTTCAATGAAAGTGGTGTATTAAAGTCTCCCACTATGACTGTGGAGTCATCTATTTGGCTTTTTAAGTCTTTAATGTCTGATTTATGTATTTTGGGTCCCTTTCATTGGGTCCATAGATATTTATTATGCTTATATCTTCCTGTTCTGTTGATCCTTTTATCATTATATAATGTCTTTCTTTGTCTTGTATGGTGGTTTTTGTCTTAAAGTCAGTTTGATCAGAAATTAATATTGCCATTTCTGCTCTCTTACAGTTGCAATTTGCTTGATGTATCTTATTCCAACCTTTGATTTTTAGTCTGTTTTTGTCTTTATCTCTAAGGTGTGTCTCTTGTAGGCAGCTTATTGATGGGTTTTGTTTTCTTATCCAATCTGCAACTGTCTCTTGAGTGGTGCATTGAATTCATTAACATTCAGTGTAATTATTGATAAGTATGAATTGGTTGTTGTCATTTTGCTATGTGTTTTTTCATGGTGTCCCTGGTTTCTTTGTTCCATATTTTCTGTGCTGAGCTCATTATGTTCATGAATCGTGTTATCATTTCCTTTGTTGCTGTTCTTTTAGTATTTTCTGAATATTTGTGCTTGTCTTTTTTTTTATTGTGATATGAATGTGTATCATTTTTATTTAAGGTTACCCTACGATTTATAGTTTTCTCCCTGAGTTTTGAGCAGTCTATTCTGTCTTGCAACTCTCTTGACTTGCTCACCATTTAGAAGTTCTGTAACTACACAGTATTTTCCCTCTTTTTGTTTGTAGTTTTCCTCACTTGCCAGTTGATGTCTCTGTTCCCTATTTACAATCTTGTAAGCTCACTTTACTTTGGATATGTCCATAGCTGTGGTTTCTGGGTTGTGTCATCTTGTGTATCAATGGTTGGTTGTTATTTGCTCTTTTTGGTTCTCTGTTCAAAGGACTCCCGTTAGCATCTTTTGTAAGGCTGGTCTGGTTTTAACAAATTCCCTTCATTTCTGTTTATGTGGAAATCTCCTAATTTCACCATCATATTTGAGGGACAGTTCTGCCAGGTATATAATTCTTGGTTGAAAATTTTTCTCTCTCAGGGTTTTATATGTACCATCCCATTGCCTTCTCGCTTGCATGGTTTCTGCTGAGAAATCAGAGCTTATTCTTACTGGCTGTCCTTTGTAGGTAACTTTTCATTTTTTCCGT